>NC_092716.1:27729347-28029347 GCF_047496885.1 Scyliorhinus torazame | reverse complement strand
TGTGTTGGGGAGTGGGGATCAATACTGTGTGTTGAGGATGCTGGAGGCTGATTACATTGTGTGTTCGGAGAGATGAGGAAGGCTGTTTACTGTGTGTTGGGGAAAGGATCTGATAGCTTTCTGTTGTGTGGGAAGAGGGGCTGATTGCTTTGTGTTGGGGAAGTGGGGGGGAGGCTTCTTGGCACGGGGCTCTCTTCTGGGAGGTCTGAGGGGGATTCTCCTTATTTAGGGGTCTTCATGGAGGAGTCTCTGTGAGGGGGCCCTTTATTTAGTCAGTCTATGTGGTCTCCTTATTTAGGGGCCCCTTGGGGGAGGGGAGGGGTCACTTATTTAGGGTGTCACTGGGAAGTCTCCTTAGTTAGGGGGTCTCTATTGGGTTGCCTCCATACTTGGGAGGCTGATTGCTGTGTAGGTGGGGGGTGGGGGAGAGGGGCCGATTACTGTGTGTGTGTGTGTGGGGGGGGGTGATTACTTTGTGGGGGGGGGTGATTACTTTGTGGGGGGGTGATTTCTTTGGGGGGGTGATTTCTTTGGGGGGGTGATTACTTTGTGGGGGGGTGATTACTTTGTGTGGGGTGTTGATTACTTTGTGGGGGGGTGATTACTTTGTGGGGGGGTGATTACTTTGTGGGGGGGCGATTACTTTGTGGATGGGGAAGAGGGGACGATTATTGTGTGTTCGAGGGGAGGGGCTGATTGCTGTGTGCGTACAAGGGAGGGGAGGAAGGCTGTGTGTGTGGGGCGATGGGCTAAGTGTGTGGGGAGAGAGGCGGTGATAACTGTGTGTATGGGGATGGGGCTGGTTGATGTGTGTTGGGTGGAGGGATGGGGCTGGTTGCTGTGTGTTGGGTGGGGGGGGCTGGTTGCTGTGTGTTGGGTGGGGGGGGGCTGGTTGCTGTGTGTTGGTGGGGAGGGGGCTGATTGGTGTGTGTTGCTGGGGAGGGGGCTAGTTGCTGTGTGTTGGGTGGGGGGGAGGGGGCTGATTGCCGTGTGTTGGTGGGGAGGGGGCTGATTGCTGTATGTTGGGTGGGGGGGACGAAGGAGGCTGGTTGCTGTGTGTTGGTGGGAGGGGGATGATTGCCGTGTGTTGGTGGGGAGGGGGCTGGTTGCTGTGTGTTGGTGGGGAGGGGGCTGATTGCTGTGTGTTGGTGGGGAGGGGGCTGGTTGCTGTGTGTTGGTGGGGAGGGGGCTGATTGCTGTGTGTTGGTGGGGAGGGGGCTAGTTGCTGTGTGTTGCTGGGGAGGGGGCTAGTTGCTGTGTGTTGGGTGGGGGGGAGGGGGCTGATTGCCGTGTGTTGGTGGGGAGGGGGCTGATTGCTGTATGTTGGGTGGGGGGGGACGAAGGAGGCTGGTTGCTGTGTGTTGGTGGGGAGGGGGATGATTGCCATGTGTTGGTGGGGAGGGGGCTGGTTGCTGTGTGTTGGTGGGGAGGGGGCTGATTGCTGTGTGTTGGTGGGGAGGGGGCTAGTTGCTGTGTGTTGGTGGGGAGGGGGCTGATTGCTGTATGTTGGGTGGGGGGGAGGGGGCTGGTTGCTGTGTGTTGTGGGGAGGGGGCTGGTTGCTGTGTGTTGGTGGGGAGGGGGATGATTGCTGTGTTTATGTGGGGCTTCTGAGTGGTAGATGGGCTTCACTGAATCTTCTGTCACTCGGGAACATGGAAAACCTGGCTGTGAAACCTCCATGAGCCCACAAAACATGTAATATTCTTACAAAGCACTTTTAAAATATTGATCATTTATACAATAATGTATTGTTTATATGCTGATCTTTGGCTGCAACTTTAATCATTATATAGCATTACTGTGCTGCTTGGTGACAGTTTCATTTTTGCTGGTGCCTGAGGTCACCTTAATTTTAGGGTGACATTTAAAGCTAGTTTGGGAATTCCTGCCCCAGGTCCTAACTCGAGTACACAATGAGGAAGTCAACCCAACATGATCGGGGCCTCGTCAACGACCAGGAAGTAATTGCTCCATCTCTGTCAGCATTTTTGAGTGTAGGAATTGTTTATTTAGCGAATACTTTAAAAAGTTATTTAGTTTTTGTTCTTCAGTGCTCACGGTCAGCCCTAGTATTTGCAGCGGGAAGAACAGGCACCCCGTACAGAAACTCCTTTAAAAGTTCCATAAACCATGGGCTGCCCTGCGCACCAGACACAAGCAATGGGACTGGATCTTCCTCGTGAAAGCTGGATGGCGTATGTTGCTGAGAATTAAAAAGATTCTTCACCCAAATGCAAGCCATTTCCAGGACTCAGACATATTGTGCTAATGGCCTAAAATATTCCAACAGCTGACAAATGCGGAAAGGACACTGAAAAGTTATAACTAAGATCACGACCTAGTTACGCATACATTGGTAACATTGCAATTGTTATTTGAGGGGGGTAGTGGTGGGGGACTGGCGGGGACATAATAGCATGAATCTGTTATCAAGTGCTTGTCTAGACATGGCATTGGTTCATTAAATACAGGGGCCCTTATGAGGAAGGGAAATCCACTCACTGCAGGCCTGAGAGAGTGACCTCTTCAGGAAGCACGAGACATTGAAGAGAAAGACAAAGGCTGCAGGGCCCAGCTTCTAGAAGCAAAGGCCCTCCCAGACCGAGTTACGTGCCGGAGTGTAAAGGATACAACAATCAGTCAGCCTCCGAGAGAAATAAAGAGAGCAACTGAGGAGTTATGGGGAAAGGCTTAGCTGTGAGCTCAATGTCCTATTTTGTGGCAAGAGCTTATTCAAGAAATGCAAAGTCAGGAGGAATTAGAAACTTAAATTGAGGACCAGAGGAGATAGTGCGAGAAAATAACGCCCTTAAGCAGAGGTTATATGAACAAGAAATGACAGTAACAGGGCTTGGAGGCAGGTTTAGGTAGAATATGGGACCACGGAGCTAGGTAGTAGCTGTAATTCAGAAGAGTGAACAATAATAAGACTGGGACTGGGTTCCAGCCTGACGCTGCCTTGGTGCCCAGCCTGGCAGGGGCATTGCCAGGGTGCCAGGCTGGCACTGCCAAGGTGTCCGGATGGCATTTTTCCAAAGCTGGAGATCGGGCCCGGGGGTGCCCTGCCCATAGGAGGTGGGGTGGGGGGGGCTTGAGGATCCCCCAACAGGAGTTGGGGAGTCACACTGGGGAGTCGAGAGATTGCGGGCACCATTTCTCTTCTTGCAGTGGGGAGTGGAGCTCCTCAGTGAAGGAAATGCGACTGAGTGCGTCCTCGGCGGGGAACGAGACTCTGTCATTTTTTAACAGAGTCTCATTCGATAGCGGGATCGTTCCCGGTGCTACAAGCACTGGGAATGACCCTGCAAACCCGCCCAAAACAGGACTCTTTTATTTATTAAATCGCACCGTGTTATTAAGGATGCAAATTCTTCAATTTTGACATGCTTCTACTTGTTTAGATATACAGCATGTAATGCTGCAAAGTTAAAACTTGGTCCAAAGATGTGCAGGTTAGGTGGATTGGCCACGCTAAATTGCCCTTAGTATCTAAAAAGGTTAGGTGGGGTTACTGGGTTACGGGGATGGAGTAGAGATGTGGGGCTTAGGTGGGGTGCTCTTTCCAAGGGCCGGTGCAGGCTCGATGGGCCAAATGGCCTCCTTCTACACTGTAAATTCTATGAAAATCCTTGCTTGAAAATTGAACATGCAGCTGAAATGAAAGAGGAGTGAACCGGATTAATTTAGCTTGAAATTTATTTGGCAGAATTTATATGCACTTGATTAAGAAAATCATGGCCAGATTTCTCTGGTCGTTGCGATTCAATGTTCTGCCGGCAGCACAGCCCCACCAGCGGGTTTCACGGCGACATGGGGTGTTTACATTAGGACATCCCTCGACAATAGGCGGGGAGATGGACTCCCGCCGCCTGTGATTGGCATGCGGCCTATAAACACACGGCTGGCGGACCGGAGAATCCTGCCCCATATTTGCACTTTTAAAATCATGTTGCTGGTTTATTTGGAACTAAATTGAATGCCGGTTTTATTAATTTCACAGGAAACATTGTCCACAGTTAGATGCACAAGAAATGAAAGTTTGGAGAATCGCACAGTTATAGGACTCTGTCTTTTCTAGATCTGAGATCTGTATTTTTTCCTAATCCGGTAATGATTCTATTAATTTACTTGATATCGACCCAAGTCAAAAGCTGCTCTGATGAAGCTGGGTCCACCCCTTATTTTCACAGTCTGTGGTATGGAGAAGTTAAACCTGTTACTCCCATAAGCAGTGTTTTTTTCAGATCAGCTCGGCCCCAATGTTCACTAAGCAACCACTAAGTCAGAAAGCTGAGTTTATCGGTATAATGCTTAATTAGATTTTAAGTTTCAGGACTTCGGGGCAAGTACTGGAAAATGGGGTTAGAATAGTTAGGTGGTTGGTTTTTGACCGGCACAGATGGGATGGGCCGAAGGGCCTTTTCTGTGCTGTAGACCTCTATGAATATATGACTTAATCTGAGTCAATATTTAGCAAATGCACTCCCCCAAATGACAGAAAGATATAAAATTAACAGAGGCATCGCATTTCATGCAAATTAAACCATTCAAGGCATATCCGGAAGAGACACGATCGGTTGTTTGTTCTTTATTACAGGCGTTCATAGTTCTCATGGTGGTTGCAGAGAGTCACGGACAGTATTTCACTTATAGGATGGTAGAATTACAGAACAGCCGCTGCCAGAAAAGGTGATGGTGCAAGGAACAGATCCAGTCGGGTTAACATGCATGACTGATAATCAAAGAACAGGCAACACAGATAACACAAATAACATTCTGAGGAATGACCAAAAATAAGGAATGGTTGAAGTGGTTGAGTTTGAAGAACGGGTACATAAATAGTAAGCATAGGCAATGAACGTGACAGGTGATGAACTGGTGTACCCGGATGGCATTGAAAGTGGCCAAAATAATGGGCTTGAAGTGACCACAAGAAACTTTGACACTGTTCCCGTTTTGTTCATTTTCACTGCTGAAACTATGCCAAAAGCCTGTGTTCTCAAAAGCATGAGCAACTGTATTTGCAAATGACTAAACTTACACAGCATTTCATCAATCGGTGTAATGTGGGTTGGGGGCACAGAAGGAAAAGGAAGAGGAATTTAGGAGAATGGCTAGGACTGGGAGCAGGTACTGTAGTGCCTGAGCCTGGTGAGGTGATGAGAATATATATGTATATGAAAAGCCATAATGGACAGCCGGACTGAAAGGTTGTTCTTAAATTTGATCCAAAAAAGGGTTTTAAATGACATAGGGGGCAATTGGGTCTTTTTTATAATCCATAAATATAATTAGACCTAAATTGATGTAAAATAAGGTGCAGCAGAGCCCTTTATGTGTCAAAGCTCCATGTGATCACTCCACGCCCATTCTTTCAATGCCACCCGGGTATGCCTGGAAAGTTGATCATTGATGTAATTGCATCGAGACAAACAGTGGTGGCGGAGGGAGAATGACAAACGTTTAAAGTGGAGAGTTCTTGATGAACCTGAATCATCCAAACCCACTGGGACGAGGGGAATGACGAGTCCGGAAACCACCTCAAGCTGTTTCACAAAAGATGGAATGGGCTGTCCTAACTTTGTCAGCTTGTGGCTTTACTACAGATGAAGGGTTTTCTCTTCCCCCCCCCTTCTCCCATCTGTACTGGCTAAATTAGGAAATGGGGCCCAAATCAAAGAAATATTGGATGTTCAGAACAGGGAATATATTACCAATATCCAATCACACTTTCATTAGTGGTCCGGCCTCTTGCCTAGTTCACAAGATAATCTCTTCTGCACAAATTGAAGTCTCGAAATTGTGTAGACCCATAATGCGGCTGAAAGTCAGGTAAACTTGAGTCTCCAAACAAAGGCATTGAGGGCAATGGTTAGATTTGTATTACCCAATAACCTCACTATTACTGAGTCTTCAATCTATCCTGGATGAATAGCGTCTCCCAGAAGCATTTAGTGAATGCTCACAAAGAGAAAGGCATCTCCCATCTTAAAGATCCTGTATGCTGATAAGTAGCATATAATAATAATAATAATAATAATAATAATAATAATCGCTTATTGTCACAAGTAGGCTTCAATGAAGTTACTGTGAAAAGCCCCTAGTCGCCACATTCCGGCGCCTGTTCAGGGAGGCCGGTATGGGAATTGAACCTGCGCTGCTGGTCTTGTTCTTCATTACAAGCCAGCTGTTTAGCCCACTGTGCTAAACCAGCCCCATATAAACATATAAACCATATATACAGCATCCTTTGCTCTGAATCATGTCTTGGGAGTTACGATAGAAATCTTAACCACCTTGGCTTGTCTGGATTAAGCAGACTTCAAGACAGATGAGACACAGGAAAATGTCATGGGAACTATTGCTTTAATAAAGGATAGTTGGGACTGTAGAGTTTGAATTATCAGGACTACACAAACCTGAAGGATTGAGAGCTGAAATGAAGACGGTTGAATCTTTGGGAAAGATCCCAATGTTACAAGGTGGAAAATGTTAATGGTTTGCTGTACCAGTATAGAATCCTACAACACAGAAGGTGGTCATTTAGCCCTAGTGTCTCTGCCAGTGCATTGATAGGTATCGATTAGCCCCACCACCCTGCTTTCTCCCCATGCCCCTACAATAGGTCTTTCCTTTACATTTAATTTCTCCCTATTTATCCTATCAGGACCCTTAATAAATTTGAGCATCGTTATTAAATCTCCCCTTAGCTTTCTATGTTCTAAGGAGAACAGCTCCTGCTTCTCTAGTCTCTCCGCTTGGCTGATGTCCCTCATCCCTTGTATAATTCGGATAACTTTCCTTGATATTTTCTCCAAGGATTTGACATCCTTCCGAAAGATTGTGACGTCCAGAATTAAACATAATACTCCAACTGGGGCTTTACCAGTGACCTATAAAGGTTTAGTACAAAATCCTTGATTTAGTGCTTCCAGCTACTACTTATAAAGTCCAAGGATCGTGTACTTTTTCTTTCACAAACAAACGTCTTGATTTTGGCATTTACTGTTCTCATGATGGACAAGTGACAGAAAAGTACTGAGCACTGTTCTACAATAAATATTAGAAAGCATTAACTTGTCTCCATTACAACGAGGCGCAGCAAATAATTCTAAAGTTTTGGAATTGGTGAAGGAGGACGTATGAGGAAGGGGAATGGAATGAAGGACCAGAGAGGAAACACTGACCAGCAAAAGAAGGCCGAAATATTAAACTATAACTAGCTACGGCTGGCATACACAAAGGAGGAGAACTGACATTACCGATGCTCATGAATAATTATGTTTTTGTTTCTATTCTAACTATAAATATAAGGTGCCAAGAAGCTATGCGTCCCTATCTCAAGCACCTTTACGGCCATGTGCACAAAAGTTCCTCACAGATCATTGGTTCTACATATGCGGTTACAGCCATCCCTCACTGCCTGGTGGGGATTCCATTTGTAATTAAATGGATCACCCATACAAATGCTTACTGCTACATTACTATTAGCCCACTTTCAGCTTCTGAATCTAATTTGGAATTATGCATTCCAATAAAGACCAATCTTCACTTGCGCTCCTGAGACACTAGGGAGCTGTGCAAGGCTATACTTCAAAGCAGCACTTTACATTCCTGATGCTTACTGCAGCATTTAAGTGTACGAGGCATAAAGCTCAAATTCATCCTTACTCATGTACTCCACGCTGTTAGGCTCCTCCTTTGGGTGTGGTTGAGGTTGAGGTTGAGGGTTTGGTTGGGAATGTGGCACGGTCCATGGGATTAATGTGTCTGTGTTGACCTGGGGAGGCTCCACTTCGTTGGTTTGCTCGTGCTGTGGTCTCATTGCTTTGTCTAAGAACAAATGTTGAAACAAAGTTAAGTAGCGTTTTGCACACAAGGGCCCAAGAACTTTAATTCAGATGCAGTGAACCGAGACATTTTTTTCACTTTGTTTTCATGTGTTTCAATTTCCTCTTCCCAGTTTACACCCCCCCCCCCCCCGCCCCCCCCCCCCGAGGACCATAGCCTGCTCTCCCCTTTTGAGAGAGAGCGGACTGGTGATGATTTAACCTGGGGGTCACCACACCTCAGGTGAGAGGCAAGAGGCAAGAGGTGAGAGACAACCTCAGCCAGTGTGGGAAATGAAAACAAGCTGTTTTGCGCCACTCCGCATCATGAACAAGCCTTCCAGCCAATTGAACTAACCGACCCTAATACGCCAACACTCATAAACTTGCACACCAATAATAAACCTCACCTTTGAAAATAGAAGCCTAGATTTTTGAAAAGCAGAACGAATTGGTCAATTTGTTTCCCCGTCCCCCGCAAAAAAAGATTGGAAGGTCCTCTGCCGAGACCAAAAGGCTACTTGCAAAATATGCACAAGTATTAGCAAGTAGGTTTATACATCAGCTACTAGCTCAACCACTGACCATCTCTTTGTAAAATATGCTCTACGCTCTGTGACACATACGTGACACACACACGCATACATATGTCTAAATATAAATGGACATCTTGGAAATACTCAAGTGCTTAGACAAAGGCACCACGGGTTGGATTTTATGCCTCCCCCCCCCCCCCCCACCCTGTGATGGGGAAGCTCGCTATGATATTACAATGTATGTTAATAGGATCCCCCACCTCTCATGGCAGGAATCCCATTACATAAATGGAGGGGAGTCGGGGACAACCGCAACAAGAAATCCCGACGGTATGAGAGCCAATTGGAGGCTCCATGTGGATTTTCCACCTCGCCGCCATCCCCGCCCGCCAGAAACACGGGTGGGAAATTCCCTCCCCCCCATATCTCGCTCAATCTAACCTAATTTTGCTTTACATATCAAAGAGTAAAGTGTATGAAAATAAAAATGTCAATCCAAATAGGGCGGAGGTGTGGCCGGTGCAGGCTCGATGGGCCGAATGGCCTCCTTCTGCACTGTAAATTCTATGACTCATGAAAAACTCTCTTCCATTGGTTGTATGTACAGTGTAGTTTTAACAGCAAAAATGCTGTGTCTGAGTACATTACCAGCGATGGTGGGAGAAAGTATCTCCGGTTAGATGGCAGTGAGGGCCACTAAACTTCAACCCATCGGGTTTTTCCTCGTTCTGAGTAGCAGTTTTGGACAGGAGTACATGATACAAGCCTGGCCTGAGTGGAGTGGCAAGGGGCTCAGGAGGCGTTACTGGTTGGGGCTGGTTTAGCACAGTGGGATAAACCGCTGGCTTGTAATGCAGAACAAGACCAGCAGCGCGGGTTCAATTCCCGTACCGGCCTCCCCGAACAGGCGCCGGAATGTGGCGACTAGGGGCTTTTCACAGTAACGTCACTGAAGCCTACTTGTGACAATAAGAGATTATTATTATTATTACATCGAATCTCAAACCTGACCACACCTATTTCCAGCAGGGGTCTGTGCACAACCCTTTGCAGCAGGAATCCTGGCCGTTTTATTTTCCTGTTAGAAATAAGGATACGTCGGGCCAGTCAACACAAAGCGAGGATGGGGGCCTGGGACTTTCCTCATTAGTGTGGCTCCGTCTGGTCACAGCTATTGAGGGAACTCTCGCGTCCTTTTCCTGATTCTTTGGCTGGGTTATATTTCCTTCCATTTGCATGTCACCTTACCTGTCCCCAACAGAAATAAACTGGAGCACAATAATCTCTCAATTCTCCTCAGATGGTTGTTAGTGCCAAGCCAACTGTTAAAAAAGTACCCGGCAGCTCAAAATGAAAGGTTCTGTTTAGAAACAAGCAGCTATTCATCGCCTGAGTGGATTATGCAAGCCAAAATCAACTGGATTAAGAATTTAAAATTAGTCGCGTGAAAATGATATTAATTTAGGCTGAGTAGGGAGACATTGGAATCTTTTACTTGTAACAACAGAAAAATAAGCTGGAAACCGCATAATGTGATTTTAATTGCACCAGTTACTTTTCCTAATGGCCATATTTATATTTAAACTGAGGTAAATTTTAAACGCCATGAGTAAACTAGGCATTGTACAGCCAATGTAAAACTGATGTGATGCCTGTCCCAGTGTTACAAAAAAAGGAACCTTCCTGAGAAATACAGATCACGATCTAACCAAAAATAGTCAGTGTCCTTTCTGGGTGGGATTACAAGCGGCGGTAATGACCCTGCTTTCTAATGGCACTTTGTTGCCATCTCTGACCCCGGCGGGGATCGTCCCCTCCCTGTCTCCGCCACCAAGGCCGCACCTAGCCGCAATTCTTGCACTGAGGTGCTTTGGCGAGTGGAGCTCCTCAGTGCAGGAAGAGATCGGGCGGCATTTTTAAATGGTGCCCCGATGTCTCGAACCCCCCCCCCCCCCAACCACGACGTGACCGCCAGTCCCTCCCCTCATGCCTGACCCACCTACAAAAGGGTCCTTCAGTTCCCCCTCCCCTCCTTCACACCCCACCTCACACGGGCAGGGCACCCCGAGGGCCTGTTTCCAGTGTGGGCAAAACGCCAGCATGTGACCTAGTGACTGCCAGGTGCCACCTAAACACCCTGGCAGTGCCACCTGGGTGCCAGCCTGGCCAGGTGGCACTGCCAGGGTGACAGGCTGGCAGTGCCAAGGTGCCAGGGAGCCATTCTGCCCAAGGGCTGACCACCCGGGAGCCTCCGATCGCCTGGGAGACCCCACCCCCACCCCCCATCCCCACCCCACCTCCCACCCCCAAGTTCCGTTCTGCTTGATCCTGGTTTGTGGGAACCAGTGCTAAACGGCGCTCAGCTGGGGTCTCCCCAGTGAGGCCGATAGATACCGGGTGGCCACTCCATCCGGTGCACACTTAGATATAAATGCTTTTCAACTATTTTAACCATGCAAGTCTGGGTCCCGCCTATTATGAGAAGGATTCAGATTGCGATGTCTGATTAGATTTTGCGAGGCGCAAGACCGTCGGGTATCCCGGGAGAGGCCTCTCCACGGATCTACCGGCTGTGTCCCGTCCCGATTCCGGCGGGATGCAACGGATAGATTGCGGCCACTGTATTGCAATAAACTAATTGTTGGAGTGTTCAACTCAATTAAATTTAAATTGACAGCGGAAAGCAATAATCCTAAATGATTACAGCTAATTATAATTCTGATTGGTGCTATTTTGCATTCAGTCTTTTTTGCACAAATGATATCTAGAATATTCCATTTCAAGAATCCAGATTTTCTTCTGCATTTCCATTGTTGGTGCAAAATGGTGTCTGTCCTATTCTCCTTCGATTATGCTCCCCTTTTTATTATTCCTCTGCTCTGATCTTCAATTTGGGATGAAAGGTTTAGTTTTCAATCCCCCAATATAATCATAATTACCCAGGTTTTAGAGCCAGTTGGCCGTTTCTCATTCTGAACTTGACCTCTTGGGCGGGATTCTCCGTGCCGCCGCATCGGTTTTCTGGTGTGGCGCGCCCCCGCCGGCAGGAACTCCCCGGGCGTGGGTGCACTGCCCCCGTAACAGAGAATCCCGATGGCGGAGAATCCAGCCCCTTCATTTTCATATCCCAACTCAAAGCTTTAAGTCTATTCCTCTGCTTACGGACTTTACCTGTCTCCATTACTCATACTTCAGGTACTTTCAACCCAGGCCTTTATTTCCACCTTCTCCCAAATGAGTGCTAGCTTCACATTTCACCTTCACCCAATTCATCTGAACGACAGCCACTAACTGAGACCTTGGGCGCGATTCAACCCCCACCACGCCGGGTGGGAGAATCGCCAGGGCGCCGCGCGAATCGCACCACACTCCCACGACCCCCGCACACGATTCTCCCACCCCCCCCGGAAACCAGCGGCGCGCGATTTGCACCGGGCCGCTCGGAGAACCGGTGAGCGGCGATTCTCCGGCCCGGACGGGCCGAGCGGCCGCTACGACACGACAGGTTCCCGCCGGCGCCGTCCACCCCTGGCCGCTGCCGGCGGGAACTCTGCGGGAATGCTGGGGGTGGGGGGCGGCCTGTGGGGGGGGGCTCCTTCACCGGGGTGGCCTCCAATGGGGTCTGGCCCACGATCGGGGCCCACCGATCGGCGGGCCGGCCTCTCCCCCCCCCCCCGGGCCTACCTCCTTCCGCGCGTGGCCCCAGAACACCGGCGCCATGTTGGTGAGGGGCCGGCGTGCGTAAGACGATCCCCACGCATGTGCAGGATGGTGTGGCCCAACTGCGCATGCGCGGGTTGGCACGGCGCCCATTTGGCACCGCGTAAGGACGCTGGAGCGGCGTGAACCGCTCCAGCGCCGTGCTGGCCCCCTGTGGGGGCCAGAATAGGTCGTGCCCGGGCCCTGTTCGCGCCATCGTGAAACGTGACGGTGTTCACGATGGTGCGGGCGCCGCGGAGAATTGCCCCCCTTGTGTTACTGTTTGCAGCCACAGTGATCGCTGAGCTACACTAACTCAGTGACTTTGGTTGTATTGGTGACAAAAAATGTTGGACAAAATGTAATTAAACACTTATCCATGTTCAAACCACCTGTGTTTCCTGTTAAATAAATGTAAGAATTATTTTTGGATGTTAAAGGTGTTTTGCTGATCTATTTTATTGGGTGCAGCACAATAGATTTATGTACCTTTATAGCAGAGATTGTTTTTGCAGCCTCCGCCGTAGCTGGGTGGACACTCTGAGCATGGTCGGCCATGCTTATAAGGAGCTTCTCCAATCCAATTCCCCCTGGTTAGTTAAAAACAGAAAATAATTCAGGTAAATCTAAATTCAGTTCAGATGAAATAATCTAAAATAAAGTTTTCTAATGAAGCTACGTGTCTTTGCTTCTTGAATGAAGGCCAAATGTAGGTGCCAAATTTGTGTATGATCCTGAGCGAGAATGGTTATCATCATGTAATATAAAGCAATGCTCCAGCATGCCATCCATCACAGTAATAAATGTCTGGACTACAGAAGGGAAACCTGCTATTTCTCATCACCTACAATCCAGAGAAATGGTTCAAAGTTATAGGTGAGAGGAGGATCTCCCGAGTTTTTTGCAAATCTGTTTGCTACACTTATTCAAGCAAAAGAAAAGTCCATGTCTAAACTAAAAGCAAAGGTAGCTGTGTTGAACTCAAAATAAACATTAGTCCCAAGAGTTTACTTCCTACTTCTCCTGAAGTTAGTGACTCATTCTGGATTATCATTCCTGATCAGCAGCCCTCTGGTATTTTGCCCAAATGGCCATTAACTATGTCAAGAGAAACAATTGACAGGTTATTCGAACATGAGATCCAAGTCCAATCTGGTTATTTTCCGATATATATATTTTATCTCGCAATGTCGCCGGACTGACCCTGACTGATTGGCAGTTCCGTAAAATGGGGGCGCTGAAGCCAATGTTGCCGCTGCCTCCGCAACTCTGGGTGTATCTACACCACATGGACTACGGCAGTTCAAGAAGGTGACACACCACCACTTCCTCGAGTGCAATTAGGGTTGACTAACAAATAGGGGCCTTCCCAGCGACACTCAAATCCAAGGAATGAATAAAAGAAGTACATCACCGTCAGGATTAAAATAAAGTGATGGGTTTTCCCTCTCACATCTGTTTCTTTGACCAGGTCAATGAAACATTGCGTGTAACTTGATACATACACACTCCATAGAGAACAAATAAATGTGTTATTCACCAATTGCTCTGTAAAAGCAATACAACTGTTCGCCAGATCCAAGGATTCCATGTTACATATTGCCTAAATGGCAATAAATCTGCATAAATTATATGATGATGATTAATAACTTACTTTGGTGAATAATTGCATACTAAATAGACAGCATTCTCCCAGATTTCTCCCCATACATTCATTCTTCCGCAGACATTAACAGCACAGCCAACTCTGTTTGTTGTTGCCCAAACCAACTGAAAATAAATACAAAATGAATGTTAAACAAAGAATTGAGCTTTAAGAACATCTTGTGCGCAGAACATAGCTTACTGCTAACCAAAGTGAAAATAAGCAGAGGCAACTTTCTTGTTTTGGTTTGAAAGAGAAGATAGGCAACTTAGTTAACCATCTTTACTCATTCAAGACAAGCGTTTGATTTAACAGGCTGCAAAATAATCAACATTGTATAATCTCTACTAAGGGACGATTATGGGAGGAAATGAGATTGAGGGTGAGTGAGAGTGCAAAGCACAAACACAAGCTCAAGAAAGGCAAAAGGCTGAATTGTCCTTTTGATACAAGGCCAAGGAATAGTTAGTGGTCAGATCCATGAGTGAATGGTCTGCAGATGTTCAGGATAGTGTATTGGTGAAAGCACAAAGGCAGATGATCTGGTGCGTAGCCCATTCTTAATTATGAAATGAATCAAGATACAGCCCGCGGCAAATTGCAACAACCTTTATGGGATGTCAATGTTTGTAGAGTTGGAGCATCGCGTCGGCACTGTCCAAACCTGCTTCTTTTTTTAAAAAAAATTAACAACAAAGGTCTCAGGGCAAATTTAGTTTCCAGAAATCTGAAAACGCAAAACAATTTTTCACCTCTGCCCAAAGGGAGACTGCAGGATGTCCAGGAAAAAATCATTTTAAGATTTAGTACCCGGCCCTATAGGAAACAGCTCCTGTGAAATTTACTGCGCGACACAGTAAACACCAAGCCCACGTTTATTGGCCCAGTGGCTGCTTCTAAAGACTTGAAGCAGGTTTCAGCTCAATTAGAACACCATTCACATCCTAATGACAGTTGTTTATCCATCATTGGCACTAAAGTAATGGCCTATTAAAAAAAAACTTTGCTAACGAGGTTGCAGTCTGAACACAGCACCAAGCGAGGGGCTGTTAATGTATTTCTCGGAGCTGGCAGCACGCGCCAGCTGGCCAGAATTTCAGTATCTTCCTCACACTGTCTGCTGGCCTGCATCCCACCTTGTGTTATGTTCCCTACACTGATCATATTTAATCCACATAGTGCTGCTTGAACTTGCATATCACTTTATTTTCCACGGCTATCTCAAATCAGTGATTGATATTCGTTAACGTGTGTCCCACCCAAATGTCAGAGCATAAATACAACATAGGCCGCAGGCATATACAGTCACCAGCACCTGCACGCTGATCAAAATTTAACATCAATGCAGAGTCCATTGGACAGGTAATGTCCACAAACACGAGCATGGTTAAAAATAATATTCTTAGAGCAATAAGGCTCCCTGAGAGCTTTGAAATCTCCTTGCCATCTGTAGTGAATACTGCAACGAACAAACTGAAGCAGTGGAAGACCATCTCATCAGTGTGATCCCATGCCATCAGTTTGATTTCGGCAAAGTCCAATCAAATCTGTCTTGCTTCATAATTGTTTGACTAATCATTGTTTAAATCTTTGTCACACCTCCCCTTGAAGTTAACTGACCTTGCTCATGTATCCACTGCAATGCAGATATAGCAACAAAGGTTAAAATTCAATTGTTTCTAACTAATGTCAGAAGTGCTGTAAATCCCAACCAGAATACACAAACATTTTGCTCTTTACAATAACCACTTGGCCTTTACGTTATTTGGTTTGTGTATTTGTTTCAAAACGTAATGTGATTCTCGGGCATTTGACTTACTTGAGTGTAGTGAGTGCACATTGCACCGGAACATCTCTCGGGGCACCAAGGGTTGCATTCATGTGCATATGGGTAGGTGTAATCCTTTACTTCATCATACCATGCTTGCACATGGGAAGCTGGGGAACGATATCTGAAACAACAGAAGCGTTAATCTGACACAGCCGTTACTCGCAGGACGTATTATTGGTGAACCAGTCATTAATACCTATTTAATCCAAAACAAGCTTGGTGAGGGGGTCAATTTAGCTTAGTTAGCTGGACAGCTGGTTAATAATAATCATAATAATCTTTATTATTGTCACAAGTAGGCTTACATTAACACTGCAATGAAGTTACTGTGAAAATCCCCTAGTCGCCACACTTTGGGCAGCACGGTAGCATAGTGGTTAGCACTGTTAGCAATTGTGCTAACCAGTGTGCTACCATGCTGCCCATACTTACATAGTGAGTCCAGATAAAGTATTCAAGTGAAGCAGGGTTCAATTTAAACAGGGCGTGCACAGAATAAAATTCAATCCTCTTTAAAAGTCTTAAATTCTGTCCTTAATTTTATGTTATTATTCATTTAAGTAGCAAATCTCGCATCAATTTAGGACCTCAGGGGCTGAGAAGCTGAAGTTCTGCAATTCCAGCTCTGGTGGGGCTCCGAGTTTGATTACAGGGTCAGAGCGTTTGCAGAGCTCCCATTATAAGAGGGAGGATTTATACATCCATCTAAAAATATGAGTTTGTTAGGAAAACAAAGTTAACTTTAAGTGATTTATATTTGTATTGGCAAACATTAGAAATAATCAGTTTGATACAGAGGGCAGTAAGGAGTCAATTATGTTAGTGTGGGATTGTAGTCATTTACAGGCTGGGTCAAGTAAGGATGATAGGTTTCCCTCCAAAAGGACATTAATGAACCTGTTGGGCTTTTGTGACTTGTAGCAAAAGCAGTATTTTTAACAATTCTGTTAACATCCAAATTCCCAACTGCTATATTGGGATTGGAACTCACAGGTCGGAATTTTTCCCGACCGTTTCTGCCGGCGGAATTGTCTGGACTCACCAAGAGGGAATCTCAGCTGTGGGTTTCCCAGTGGCCTGGGGTGGATCCAGTGGCAAATCCCATTGACAGTGACGGGACCAGAATATCCCGCCACCGGCCAATGACGGGCCACCTCCCGCTGTCGGGTAACACGTCACAGGGAGCGTGGAAAATCCCTCCCCATATTCTCTCAATTCTAATACATGACAAATACCCAAATTTCTGCTTCCTGTTGACTATCTTCACTCTTCTTTTCTTCTTCCACCTCTCTCACTCTTAATTATAGAATCCCTACGGTGCAGGGGAGGCCATTCGCGCCATTGGATCTGCACTGACCCTCTGAAAGAACATGCCACCCAAGCCCACACCACCACCCTATCTCAGTAATCCCTTAACATAACCTACACATCTTTGGACATTAAGGGGCAATTTAGCATGGCCAATCCACCTGACCTGCACATCTTTTGGACTGTGGGAGGAAACTGGAGCACCCTGAGGAAAACCAAGCAGACACGGGGAGAACGTGCAACCTCCACACAGTCGCCAAGGCCAGAATTAAACCTTGGTCCCTAGCGCTGTGAGGCAGCAGTGCTAATCACAAAAAGGTTAGTAGAAATCTCGACTTCTTTTCTTTCAAATGGGTGGGAGGGCATGGTATGCCAATTTGAACAACCAATAGATGCAAGCTAGATGTGTGCTTTGGGTTAGGCAGAAGCTCCTCAGCAGCTCCCTTCAAATTGTAGAGGTAGATTGGGGGAGACTGTTGGCAGGCAAAGGGACGGCTGGTAAATAGGAGGCTTTTAAAAATGTGTTAACCAGGGTGCAGGGTAAGCACATTCCCTTTAGAGTGAAGGGTAAGGCTGGTAGAAGTAGGGAACCCTGGATGACTCGAGATATTGAGACTCTGGTCAAAAAGAAGAAGGAGGCATATGACGTACATAAGCAACTGGGATCAAGTGGATCCCTTGAAGAGTATAGAGATTGTCGAAATAGAGTTAAGAGGGAAATCAGGAGGGCAAAAAGGGGACATGAAATTGCTTTGGCAAATAATGCAAGGGAGAATCCAAAGAGATTCTACAAATACATAAAGAGGAAAAGAGTAACTAGGGACAGAGTAGGGCCTCTTAGGGATCAACAAGGGCATCTATGTGCAGAGCCACAAGAGTTGGGTGAGATCCTGAATGAATATTTCTCATCGGTATTCACGGTGGAGAAAGGCATGGATGTTAGGAAACTAAGGGAAATAAATAGTGATGTCTTGAGAAGTGTGCATATTACAGAGGAAGAGGTGCTGGAAGTCTTAAAGCGCTTCAAGGTAGATAAATCCCCGGGACCTGATGAAATGTATCCCAGGGTGTTGTGGGAGGCTAGGGAGGAAATTGCGGGTCCCCTAACAGAGATATTTGAATCATCGGCAGCCACAGGTGAGGTGCCTGAAGATTGGAGAGTGGCGAATGTTGTGCCCTTGTTTAAGAAGGGCAGCAGGGAAAAGCCTGGGAACTACAGACCGGTGAGCCTAACGTCTGTAGTAGGTAAGTTGCTAGAAGGTATTCTGAGAGACAGGATCTACAAGCATTTAGAGAGGCAAGGACTGATTCGGGGCAGTCAGCATGGCTTTGTGCGTGGAAAATCATGTCTCACAAATTTGATTGAGTTTTTTGAGGGGGTGACCAAGAAGGTAGATGAGGGCAGTGCCGTAGATGTTGTCTACATGGACTTTAGCAAAGCCTTTGACAAGGTACCGCATGGTAGGTTGTTGCAGAAGGTTAAAGCTCACGGGATCCAGGGTGAGGTTGCCAATTGGATTCAAAATTGGCTGGACGACAGAAGGCAGAGGGTGGTTGTAGAGGGTTGTTTTTCAAACTGGAGGCCTGTGACCAGTGGTGTGCCTCAGGGATCGGTGCTGGGTCCACTGTTATTTGTGATTTATATTAATGATTTGGATGAGAATTTAGGAGGCATGGTTAGTAAGTTTGCAGATGACACCAAGATTGGTGGCACAGTGGATAGTGAAGAAGGTTATCTAGGATTGCAACGGGATCTTAATCAATTAGGCCAGTGGGCCGACGAATGGCAGATGGAGTTTAATTTAGATAAATGTGAGGTGATGCATTTTGGCAGATCGAATCAGGCCAGGACCTACACAGTTAATGGTATGGCGTTGGGGGGAGTTATAGAACAAAGAGATCTAGGAGTACAGGTTCATAGCTCCTTGAAGGTGGAGTCGCAGGTGGACAGGGTGGTGAAGAAGGCATTCGGCATGCTTGGTTTCATTGGTCAGAACATTGAATACAGGAGTTGGGACGTCTTGTTGAAGTTGTACAAGACATTGGTACGGCCACACTTGGAATACTGTGTGCAGTTCTGGTCACCCTATTATAGGAAGGATATTATTAAACTGGAGAGAGTGCAGAAAAGATTTACTAGGATGTTGCCGGGACTTGATGGTTTGAGTTATAAGGAGAGGCTGGATAGACTGGGACTTTTTCCTTGGAGCGTAGGAGGCGTAGGGGTGATCTTATAGAGGTCTATAATATAATGAGGGGCATAGATAAGGTAGATAGTCAACATCTTTTCCCAAAGGTAGGGGAGTCTAAAACTAGAGGGCATAGGTTTAAGGTGAGAGGGGAGAGATTCAGAAGGGCCCAGAGGGGCAATTTCTTCACTCAGAGGGTAGTGAGTGTCTGGAATGGGCTGCCAGAGGTAGTAGTAGAGGCGGGTACAATTGTGTCTTTTAAAAAACATTTAGATAGTTACATGGGTAAGATGGGTATAGAGGGTTATGGGCCAAGTGCGGGCAACTGGGACTAGCTTAATGGTAAAAACTGGGGGGCATGGACTGGTTGGGCCGAAGGGCCTGTTTCCATGCTGTAAACTTCTATGATTCTATGAAATCGCCCTCTCCAATCATTCATGCTTGCCCCTCCCCTTCTTTTTCCATTGTGTCTCCTCCACTATCTCTTCCCCTTCCTACCAACCATTATGCTCTCACCTCTTTGCCTTTAAACTTCCCATTCTGCCTCATGTATGCTTCCATCCCTCTTGCACCACTGTGAATCACCTCATCATTAACCCTCCATTCAGTTGATCCCCACTCCAATCCCCAGGCAGAGAGCCTGATGTCAAAGGATTCTTTCCTCATCTTGCCTGTTTTCTTCAGAATAGCTGTTTGTTTTGAAAATTCAACTTGCCTCAATCTGTGTCTCTCTCTGACCCAATGATAATAATAGTTACAAACACTGTCTCATGAGTGTAAGCAATTTGCAACTATGTTTTTTTTCCAATGTCTATAAGTACTCCTCTTCCAGGTACCATGCCCTAAGAGGGAACTGGCAACCATGGACTTCCACTGGATTGGTCCACCATTTTGCTTGGCAACATACTACAGTTCTTTTCCATTGCCTTCTGCAGTATGGCTGAGCAAGAAACTTGTCTATTCTTACCACCTGCCATCAGGTATATTGGAAGGATTTTCTGGCTGATAATCATCCCGTTTGGCCATGTATCTTCAGTGGTCATTAGGCTCTGAAATGGGGCTTCTAGCACAAGGGTCAGAAGGCTACCACTGCATCAAAAAATACAGGTGATATAATTACTTGGTCTTAGTAATTTTTCTTTTTGAAGACTGAACAAATGTCAGCATGGAAAAGATATCATATTGTGCCTGCTATCTGACCTTTATACACCTGTTGAGGTTTTCTCCTCCTTCAGGTACCATGCTCTCAGAGGGCATTGGCAACTGGTCCATGTTTAGGCTTAAAAAAGTACTGCATTGGTTCACGGTTTCCTTCTGCAGCCTGGCTGACGAGGAAACTCTCCTGCTCTTACCAACTGCCATGAGGGGTATTGGAAGGATTAACAGGCTGATAACTAACCTGTGGCCATGTTATGAACATACCTTCCAAAGCCATCAAGTGAGACTTGAATCAGGAGCTTCTCACCCACAGGTAAAGACACTGCCACTGCATCACATGGCCTCCTTTGTGAGAAGCAGGTACATTGTCAATAGAGCTATCTCACATCTCCACCCGCCCCTTTAGGGCGGCACGGTGGCACAGTGGTTAGCACTGTTGCTTCACAGCGATGGGTCCCAAGTTCGATTCCCGGCTTGGGTCACTGTCTGTGTTCTCCCCACGTCTGTGTGGATTTTCTCCAGGCGCTCCAGTTTCCTCCCAGAAGTCCCGAAAGACGTGTTTGTCAGGTGAATTAGACATTCTGAATTCTCCCTCTGTGTACTCGAACAGGCGCCGGAGTGTGGCGACTAGGGGATTTTCACAGTAACTTCATTGCAGTGTGAACGTAAGAGTGTTAACGTAAGCCTACTTGTGACACCAATAAAGATTATTATATTGAAAAGAAATATTCAATGTAAACTTTACCTCAATAAAAGACAATAGTGCTTGGGTCTGAATGAAAACATGTGATCAATGCCAATGCTGTGCTGACGTTTTCTAGGAGTTTGGGTATAATGAGCATTCTTAGATTGCAACAATTGAAATTCAGCGCACAGAATCAAATCTCTGGGCAAAAATATCAAATCCAATCCTAAGTTTTTGGAAGAGATTCAAGTTTTCAAATTAAAAACTTGTACAGCACAAAAGAGACAATGTGAGATGTAATTTTACTGTGAAATACAGTTATTTCAAAATTTTAAATCTTTATTTGAGCTTTAAAATTTGTAATTGCTGGGAAAGCGTGACAGGCAATTTTTCACTTGGAAATTATTCAGAAACCGTTTTGAATAAATTGTGAGGCAAAGCCACCAGCTGGTCAGATGATGTAGTTGCAGGGTAATTAATTGGCTGCGGGCATATCATGGTAAAATGTTCACCCAAAATTGTGACAATGCGTAATATTTTGTAGAAAATATGGACAGTATAAGAACTTTGAAAAGTCTTAGAGTTAAATGGCAAAGAATTATGGCAATTTGAGATGCAGGGTGGTGGAGTTGCATGGAGCATCAGCACTACTGGATGAGGAACTGGGGGAGATTTAACACTAAGGCGAAACAGTGCCACCACTGGTGGACGGGGTTAATTACAGAATTCAAGATTACTTTGGTCATTTTCATTATGAATGCAGATGCAAAAATGCATTGTGGAAAAAGTTGACAACATTATTTGATGGCACGAACGGTATAATGTCAGAGCATTTTTAATATAATATAAATCGACCATTGGATCATAACATGGATGGATGGATGGATCACTTAAAGGAGACCAGAGGTGAATTTCTCAGCGTTTAGTTCCCCCAAATTTAACCTGAGTTTTCATCTGTTTTTTTGCTTCCCCCTAGGCAATTACGGGTGAGGTGGAGAGTGCAATGTAATTTTTCTTTTCTTATTCATGGGATGTGTGAGCCGTTGGCTGTGCCAGCATTTATTACCCATCCCTGAGGGCACTTAAGAGTCAACCACATTACTGTGGGTCTGGAGTCACATGTAGGCCAGACCAGGTAAGGATGGCAGAGTTCCTTCCCTAAACGACATTGGTGAATCAGATGGGTTTTTATGACAATCAACTGGTGGCCATTAGACTTTTAATTCCAGATTTTTTTATTGAATTCAAATTCCACCAACTGTTGTGGTGGGATTTGAGCTCTACCCTGGGTCCCTGGATTACTAGTCCAGTGACAATACCACCACACCACTGCCTCCCCTGACTGACGCACAAGGTACACCATAGTGTTAGACTCACAGAGTAGTGCATCCAAATGATCGGATCCTCTATGATAAGATCCTGTACTTGTTTCAAATTGATCCATGCAAACCGAGTTGTAGCTGTGACAGTGTGCCTGTGCAAGATTCTTACCTTCCCCAGTGCACTGCCAAGTTCTGACCTATTGACTTGAGCAGTTGGGAAGGTCCATGATCCCAAACGCATTGCTGGGCCCAGCTTTCGGCCGACCGTTCCAATTCATTATCCCACTCCTACAAAACAACACACCAGACATTCAATAATGGCATGCAAATAACAATTCATTCTGAGGCAGGAGCAGCAACTAGAATTAAAACATTTCTTATAATAGTCCCATCATTAAGTTTTATTATAGACCCCTCCATTTACTGTTCATTCATTCCCACATACCATTTCAGTTCAGTGCAGTAATAATGGCTGAGAAGCATCTGAATTGAAAGATGAAAACACAGATGATGAAGTTACTCATTTAGATTCCTCTTTATATTCATTTAGTTCTGCATCTAAATTACCTTAAACTCCAGTTATAAGAATTTGAGGAATACGTTTGCTGGTCGGGGAAAGGTTAAATAAGAGAGGTTGGCTGTAATAGCCGAATATTTAATATTAAAATGTCTAGTTTTCTCGATTGACAGTACTGAATATAATGCATTACTTAAATACTCTTCCCTGCACTTTTATTCATTGCCTGCTCCAACATCTTCATGTGAATTATAATCTTGCTTTAACGGCGCCCACAGTCTACTAGAAAGAGTCACATTGGGAAAATAAGTCTCGAAAAAAACAGAAACCACGGGCAAACACTGAAAAGGTGCTATAAAGGGGGATTTCATGGATTTGTCTTGCAGAAGCCAATAAATAATGGTTTCTTCACACTTTCCCTATGTTCATCCTACTTGGGTTTGCATCACCACCATTCTGGCAAACCAAACACAAGTAAAGTAATGCTTCCATCCATATATCTGGAAAGGAGGAAGTCAAGCACCGCCCCCCCCCCCCCCCCCCCCCCCCCCCAATACGGGGAGCTTCAAGGATAGGGCAAGTGGGGCAGTGCAGCCCAGGCCTGGTCCAGCAATGGATGGACTGTCCCACAGGACAGTGCACTGGGAATCCCAGGTAGGAGTGCACGAGGCACCGCCTTGCTTTTTCTGGAATGATCGAAATAGCAATTGCAATGCAGCAATCGCACAGTGTACAATAACATCTATCTGCTCTAGGTGACTGTCTCATTCACACAGAGCATTCCGCACCTTCAAGGAAGCCTGATTTGTTTTTAAATTGCGGCTCGCCCAAAAAAGGGCAAAATAATCTAAAACAAGAGCAAAACTTCCCATTTGCTCACAGCAGATAGATGCATTGTTTCCTGCTCTCCATGTCTGGGATACTGACACGAGTGCCAGCAGAGTATGCTGGGATGGGGAGCCCTGTGGCACCTACTCACCATGTATTCCATGTTTGAGGATGACGGGTAGACCTCTCCCCTCAGGTGGTTGTGAAGTTGCAAAACCTCGTCTTTGTCGATCTGGGGGATGGCCCTCTTGCTCCTGGAGAGGAAATGATCCAGCACTGAGTCGAAACGCGAGGCGTTGAGCAAGGCCCTGCAGCTGGATTCTTGTACCAAGGCCAATCCCAAGGCGAGCAGGAACCAGGAGAGGGTAGGACCCATGTCTGAGAAATGGTCAGCCAAACGAAATCAAACCACCGCACCAAACAGCCAATGGCAGCAACCTGGGAGGAAGATAAAAAGAGGTCAGAATCACCTATTGATAAAATAACTGGACCTTGTGTTTACATTGGGTACCAGCTGTGGTATAAAGAACCCCATTGGTCAGGAGTGATGTTGAAATGGAGTGAAATCAGCCTGGCCTTACCAGCTGGAAGGTTCATGGTGCACATTCAGATGGAGCAAATAAGTGAAGTGGTTTAGCACAGCACAACACAGACTGGGAAGCTTCTCCTTATTGGATGCTTCGACCTGATGATGAAGGATTAAAGCTCACTTTATTCATCTGTCTTTTCTCATGTCGCTCCGAATGCTTCCCACCGGTTGTGTTTGCCCGGCTCCCTTTTTGGATGTGGAAGGTGGGGATGGTGGGGTGGAAGGTGGGGGGAGAGGGGGTGACTATTGAGCCCAAGGCAGTCAGAAACTTCTGCCTCCGAGAAAGTTTTCACATTCACTCCCCCCCCCCCTCCTCCCCCTTTACTCACTTTGCACCCCTAGTGTGGGAATGATGAGGGGAAAGGTTGCCCCTGGATGCTGCCCCCAGCTGCTCGCCTTCGCTCAGGAATCTCCGCAGCTCAGAGGAGGCGATTTCAAAGGGGCCGCGGCTCGTTGCAGGTCGATTTCCCGGCGGGGCTACAGCTCTGTCTCTGGGTTCCGATGGCGGCTCACTGCGTCTCTGCACGAATCGATTGGTGAATTTCTATATATATCTGTGCCGGAGAGCGGGAGGGGGGTAAAAGGCAGGCTGGTCACATCCTGTGAAATGATGTTGTTGGCTGCGGACTGGGCTGTGACGCTGCAGACAGAGAGAGAGAAATGACAAGTTACTGCATCCTGATGCAGAGAGAGTCTCCTAACACACACACCACAGCATCTTCACCTGAGGCTTGTGTTGTGTGTGTGTGTTCTGCTGCTACACGTTTGCACAACTTTTACACTCTCCAGGTCAGGCAATGGGACAGTTCTACGTCTCTCTCTCTCTTTCTCTCTCTCCACTTCAATCTATCTGAGCTTCCACAGTCATCCGGACTCCAAAATTTAACTCTTGCAGTCTTTCTCTCCCCCACCACCCCCCACCACACACACACACACACATGCTGTCAGATCTGCTGGGATTGTCCAGCATTTTCTGTGTCTGTGTTTCAATCCCACTGAGCTGATGTGTGTGAAAGAGGGGTTTGCTGAAGTAAGCAGTGTCACCCCACCCGCCCCCCACAAACCCTCTCCCAAGGAATCCCTTCCCCTGACATCCAGCACTGTCCCAAAGTCCACTCCTCCGCGACCCAAAGAGAAAAGAGGCGCCTTATCCGGAGGGGCTTTCAACTCTGTAGCCGGGGGGGGGGGGGGGGGGGGGAGACAGGGGGATAACAACCGGGATATCGAGCAACAGGGCCGGGAGGGCTCAGCGGGAGGTCCGGTAGCACACTGGAGGGGGGGGGGTGAAAACAGGGGTTTGGGAATCATGTTGTCCTGGAAACAATGACCCTTGTTTCTCTCTCTCCACACAGACCCACTGATACTTTCCAGCATTTTCTGTGTTGGATTGTGACTGATTGGAGTGTGCATCAATAATCAATACACATCTTCACTCGCCCTTAAGTTGAAGGCAATAGTTTAAGGGAATTGTTTTAAACGCCCCCTTCCCCCAAATACAGGGATACACATCAAATACATCAACGTGAAGGGCACTTCGGGGGGGGGGGGGGTAGACTAGTCGGTGCTGGTAGGGGCCACATAGAGTCACCCCCACGTCCCAAGATGATATTTGGACGTTCATTATGCACTTTGCAACAACAGGCGAGGTGGAAATGTTGCTGCGGGTGGACCTTTTAGAATTCACTTAAAATGTATCATCGCCGCCCCATTGTTCTTTCACACTTTCACATGTCCAACTCAATGAGACACCACTTTAGAATTCCACCCCCCGCCGTCCTGCATTTAACCAAAGTGCGCAGTGCAGGGATGATTAAAGTATTGATGTCTGAGGGAAGCGAGTTGGGATTCTGACATTCAGGAACTATGTTGGGTGAAACGTTAACGTCCTGATGTTTGGTGAACAGTTTGAAGCTTAGTTTAAAATTAGGTTTTGAGTGGGTTTTTTTGGAGGGGGGGGGGGGGGGGGTCACAAATTGGACGGGTCACTTGCTTGACCGTGATGGTGAGGAGTGGGTTTGGGTTTTGCTGGGGCAGTAGCCTTGAATGCTTGGCTCCCGTTGCTTGGAGTCAGTTTCTACCGAAGCTGCCCTCTAGCGGTGGCGGGTCGAATTCGCCTTCTCTGCACCCGTAGCTCAGAGAAGTGAGCTCCCAGTACAATACCTAACAGCCAGTTTTCTTTTTAAACATGTACCTTTCTAAAAGAAACCAAAAGTTTTCTGGTGATATGGGGCGGCACGGTGGCACAATGGATAGCACTGCTGCCTCACAGCGCCAGGGGCCCGGGTTCAATTCCAGCCTTGGGTGACTGCCTGTATGGAGTTTTCACATTCTCCCCGTGTCTGCGTGGGTTTCCTCCGGGTGCTCCGGTTTCCTCCCACAGTCTAAAGGTTTGCAGGCTAGGTGAATTGGTCCTGCTAAATTGCCCCTTAGTGTCCAGACATGCATAGGTTAGGTTAAGAGGTTGCAGGGATAGGGCGGGGGAATAGGGTGCTCTTTCGGAGGGTCAGTGCAGACTCAATGGGCTGAATGGCCTCCTTCTGCACGATAGAGATTCTGTGGCTGACAAACTCATACGCCAGCAAACCAAATGCAGATTCATGTTAAAGGGCTGATTTGGTCTCCTGGTTACTTGGCTGAGAGGGAATTAGTTGTCAATCAAAGGAATACAGATTGTTGCAATAGGGTTATAACTCTGCCAGGAATTGTATTGCAAGAGGAAAATAACATACTCACATGTGATACAAAATAATATTTAGGT
The DNA here is from genome assembly GCF_047496885.1 of Scyliorhinus torazame. NCBI lineage: Eukaryota > Metazoa > Chordata > Chondrichthyes > Carcharhiniformes > Scyliorhinidae > Scyliorhinus > Scyliorhinus torazame. Next base: position 28,002,452 of record NC_092716.1, on the reverse strand, counting down.
AGTGTTGGAGGGGAGAAATGCTCAGTCCGATTGCGACCACGTGGTGTGGGTAAAACTTTTGTTTATTCGAAAAATGGCTGTGTGCACAAGAGGAGAACTAGGAGATGTTGCTGTCTTCAGCTAGCACAATTCTGTTCTGATTTTTACAGGGGTATCATGCATATATATTTTAAGTTCGTTCACAGTTACAGATAAGCATTGACGTCATCGATCAATTTCATATAATACAGTCTGATCAGGAGGTATCAGTAGAGATGTTTCCTGAGCCCCTTAATTGGAAGCCGATTTACTCATACAGTGGGGTTTTTGCAAGTTACCAGATCATGTTCAGAATGTTCCTCTTAACCTAAAATAATGCTGTTAGTCCTTGATGAGGCATTAATGGGTTTATATTCCCTGCTCTGGGTACAACAATGAATCTCCTGCAGACAAGCTGGGGCCATACTCCTGTGACGTGGGTTCCCAATTATTATTATAATGCCCTGTAAAGGGCAGCACGGTGGCGCAGTGGGTTAGCCCTGCTGCCTCACGGCGCCGAGGTCCCAGGTTCGATCCCGATTCTGGGTCACTGTCAGTGTGGAGTTTGCACATTCTCCCCGTGTTTGTGTGGGTTTCGCCCACACAACCCAAAGATGTGCAAGGTAGGTGGATTGGCCACGCTAAATTGCCCCTTAATTGGAAAAAATGAATTGGGTACTCTAAATTTTTTTTAAAAGAAGAAAAAAAAATAATGTCCTGTAAGATGATTAAATTATCCTGAGCGCAGATTTTCTTAAGGTTTCTGGCTGATCCAACAATTTAACCCTTTGCCTGCTGGTTTTCCACTCCCCATGTGCTGCTTTTAACCTCAAACATCTTTTTATTAATATATATATATTTTCTCGCTAACGTTGTAACATGGAGCTATGGGGAGTAGAGAGAGCAGGAGAGTTGGACGAATTGTATACTTGCTTCAAACAATCGGCACAAACGAGGTGGGTATAATTGCCTCAGGCTGTGCTGTACGATTCTATGAATCCCGGAGAAATTGGCTGTGCCCTGTTTCTGTAGTGTAGTGGTTATTATGTCTGCTTGTTATGTCCCTGGTTCAAAACCGGCCACAAACATTGTCTGAGCTAATTGGCTGCCCTGCTGTCAATGATAGTCTCACTCAATTCCCCTTACATTCAACTCCCCTTCCTAAGGGTGGCACGGTAGCACAGTAGTTAGCACTGTTGCTTCACAGTGCCAGGGTCCCAGGTTTGATTCCCGCTTGGGTCACTGTCTGTGCGGCGTCTGCACGTTCTCCCCGGGTCTGCGTGGGTTTCCTCCGGGTGCTCCGGTTTCCTCCCACAAGTCCCGAAAGGCATGCTTGTAAAATGAATTGGACATTCTGAATTTTCCCTCCGTGTACCCGAACAGGCGTTGGAGTGTGTCAATTAGGGGATTTTCACAGTAACTTTATTGCAGAGTTAATGTAAGCCTACTTGTGACAATATTAAAGGCTATTTGTTTATTTATTATTTTATATAATAATAATTAACAATTTTATGTGCATTGTATATTGGTTACAGGGCTATTTATTCAAATCTGTACTGTAAATAGCTATATTCCCCAATATTTACCTTTCACTAGGTTGTGGTAATGAATCTAGTTAAAGCTATCTTCATTTTAACATCGCTCATAAATAGGGTAGTAATCTATTTAACACTGGCCACATTCTGTGATCCTTGTTAACATAGATTTATTGAAATACATTTTTTGACAACTACTTCCAGTTTTGTACCATTTATCGCTTAATTTTACAAATCTAAATTTCCAAAATAAAGCTAGGAAAAATTGCAATTGGTCTTTGAGACAGTTGAAAGAGTTGAGAAATCAACAACTTATAAATCTGTCTATGGAGGTACCATTATTGAATAATCATGAATCTTAAAGTATAGATCTTTAAAAGTTTCATAAACTGTTAAAATGTTTGACATTTATCTTTTGAATGTGGCTGTTTTTATAAATTATGTTAAGGTTCAGTGACAAAATAAATCGTGCCTATCCGTGTTGAATCCCAAATCTCTTTATCCGTCAGTCTGGCCTCAATAAAAGTCGAGATGGATTTGCAAGTATAACAATAGTTATTTTATTCAGCTTGCAAGCTACCTAGTCCACAGTGATACAGATAACATGTTGCTCTCTGCAGCCCCGGGACTAAGTGAATGTCCCAGACAAAGAGATCAGTACTCATACATTCAAATGGCATCAAGTTTCACATACTCGACACCCATAGGTCATCCTATGTCCCTCCTGACTTGTTTGATCTATTCTAATTGGCTCACTTCCAATCCCTTTCTCCGGCCCCTATCAATTCAGCATCACTCTCATAGACACACCTCTTCCTGCTTTTTTCCATGCGGTCTAAAATCCTTTGTCTCTACTTGCCATAATCAAAGTGGCTTATTTCTACACTACATTAACTAATATCTCTAAAGTAACTATTTTATATCACATTCGTCATTCCCTCCTTTTATCATTCCATGATAACCGAACTATCCAATCCATAGCTACGGTTCCTCATCTAAAAAGATCTGTCACTGCATTTCCAATTCCTGGCGTAGCCCCCCTTCATCTGCTGCACCCTAATGAATTTTGACAGCTAAGATTTTAGGGGCGTTGATCTGTTCCAGTGCACCCCGCATTCTACCCATCACACATTTAAGGATGGCTGGGCCCACAAAGATGCAGCCGATAGCCACCACTAAATACATGACCATATTTATCAACCAGTCCTTCCAACCTCCAAATCCCCAGTTACCCCAAGAGCCAAGATCCTGCATCCCGTCTAAGTGATCCCGTATGCGATCCATAAATTTAGTGATGTTAGCGGTCAAGTCCTAAACTCCCATGATACACTTGCCCTGCACTATGGCGCATACCCCACCCTCACGGGCCAGAAGATAGTCAAGAGCATACCGGTTCTGCATTGCAAACAACCGTAGCTGAGACAACTCCTTGGTTATTGCCCCGAGGGCTCCCAAGGTTTACTACTCGGGTTTTCCTTAGTTTGGCCTTTAACTAACTTCAGTGTATCTCCCGGTAACCTACGTTCTAGCTGTACTTCCCTTCTCATACGCCCTATCCTCTCTAGTCCCTTTCACTTTCTCATAGCCTCTTCCTACGCTCTTCTGACAGACTGATTTTACCTTTATTGTACCACTCTTAACACATCCAAAATCAAATTTACATGTATTCCAAAAACAAGGCAATGTCCATATAATGTTCCCTTCCCATCGCCGGGACCGGTGCAACTGCTTCATGACTCCTGCATTTTCCTTAACTTTGATGACCTTCCATGAGTCAACAAAGAACAAAGAACAAAGAAATGTACAGCACAGGAACAGGCGCTTCGGCCCTCCAAGCCCGAGCCGACCATGCTGCCCGACTAAACTACAATCTTCTACACTTCCTGGGTCCGTATCCTTCTATTCCCATCCTATTCATATATTTGTCAAGATGCCCCTTAAATGTCCCTATCGTCCCTGCTTCCACTACATCCTCCGGTAGCGAGTTCCAGCACCCACTACCCTCTGCGTAAAAAACTTGCCTCGTACATCTACTCTAAACCTTGCCCCTCTCACCTTCAACCTATGCCCCCTAGTAATTGACCCCTCTACCCTGGGGAAAAGCCTCTGACTATCCACTCTGTCTATGCCCCTCATAATTTTATATACCTCTATCAGGTCTCCCCTCAACCTCCTTCATTCCAGTGAGAACAAACCGAGTTTATTCAATCGCTCCTCATAGCTTATGCCCTCCATACCAGGCAACATTCTGGTAAATCTCTTCTGCACCCTCTCTAAAGCCTCCACATCCTTCTGGTAGTGTGGCGACCAGAATTGAACACTATACTCCAAGTGTGGCCTAACTAAGGTTCTATACAGCTGCAACATGACTTGCCAATTCTTATACTCAATGCCCCGGCCAATGAAGGCAAGCATGCCGTATGCCTTCTTGACTACCTTCTCCACCTGTGTTGCCCCTCTCAATGACCTGTGGACCTGTACTCCTAGATCTCTTTGACTTTCAATACTCTTGAGGGTTCTACCATTCACTGTATATTCCCTACCTGCATTAGACCTTCCAAAATGCATTACCTCACATTTGTCCGGATTAAACTCCATCTGCCATCTCTCCGCCCAAGTCTCCAGACAATCTAAATCCTGCTGTATCCTCCGACAGTCCTCATCGCTATCCGCAATTCCACCAACCTTTGTGTCGTCTGCAAACTTACTAATCAGACCAGTTACATTTTCCTCCAAATCATTTATATATACTACAAAGAGCAAAGGTCCCAGCACTGATCCCTGTGGAACACCACTGAAAAGCATCCCTCCATTGCTACTCTCTGCCTTCTATGGCCTAGCCAGTTCTGTATCCACCTTTAAGCTCACCCCTGATCCCGTGTGACTTCACCTATTGTACTAGTCTACCATGAGGGACCTTGTCAAAGGCCTTACTGAAGTCCATATAGACAACATCTACTGCCCTACCTGCATCAATCATCTTAGTGACCTCCTCGAAAAACTCTATCAAGTTAGTGAGACACGACCTCCCCTTCACAAAACCGTGCTGCCTCTCACTAATACGTCCATTTGCTTCCAAATGGGAGTAGATCCTGTCTCGAAGAATTCTCTCCAGTAATTTCCCTACCACTGAAGTAAGGCTCACCGGCCTGTAGTTCCCGGGATTGTCCTTGCTACCCTTCTTAAACAGAGGAACAACATTGGCTATTCTCCAATCCTCCGGGACATCCCCTGAAGACAGCGAGGATCCAAAGATTTCTGTCAAGGCCTCAGCAATTTCCTCTCCAGCCTCCTACAGTATTCTGGGGTAGATCCCATCAGGCCCTGGGGACTTATCTACCTTAATATTTTTTAAGACACCCAACACCTCGTCTTTTTGGATCACAATGTGACCCAGGCTATCTACACCCCCTTCTCCAGACTCAACATCTACCAATTCCTTCTCTTTGGTGAATACTGATGCAAAGTATTCATTTAGTACCTCGCCCATTTTCTCTGGCTCCACACATAGATTCCCTTGCCTATCCTTCAGTGGGCCAACCCTTTCCCTGGCTACCCTCTTGCTTTTTATGTACGTGTAAAAAGCCTTGGGATTTTCCTTAATCCTATTTGCCAATGACTTTTCGTGACCCCTTCTAGCCCTCCTGACTCCTTGCTTAAGTTCCTTCCTACTTTCCTTATATTCCACGCAGGCTTCGTCTGTTCCCAGCCTTTTAGCCCTGACAAATGCCTCCTTTTTCTTTTTGACGAGGCCTACAATATCACTCGTCATCCAAGGTTCCCGAAAATTGCCGTATTTATCTTTCTTCCTCACAGGAACATACCGGTCCTGTATTCCTTTCAACTGCCACTTGAATGCCTCCCACATATCAGATGTTGATTTGCCCTCAAAGATCCGCCCCCAATCTATGTTCTTCAGTTCGCGCCTAATATTGTTATAATTAGCCTTCCCCCAATTTAGCACATTCATCCTCGGACCACTCTTATCCTTGTCCACCAGTACTTTAAAACTTACTGAATTGTAGTCACTGTTACCGAAATGCTCCCCTACTGAAACATCTACCACCTGGCCGGGCTCATTCCCCAATACCAGGTCCAGTACCGCCCCTTCCCTAGTTGGACTGTCTACATATTGTTTTAAGAAGCCCTCCTGGATGCTCCTTACAAACTCCGCCCCGTCTAAGCCCCTGGCACGAAGTGAGTCCCAGTCAATATTGGGGAAGTTGAAGTCTCCCATCACCACAACCCTGTTGTTTTTACTCTTTTCCAAAATCTGTCTACCTATCTGCTCCTCTATCTCCCGCTGGCTGTTGGGAGGCCTGTAGTATACCCCCAACATTGTGACTGCACCCTTCTTATTCCTGATCTCTACCCATATAGCCTCACTGCCCTCTGAGGTGTCCTCTCGCAGTACAGCTGTGATATTCTCCCGAACAAGTAGCGCAACTCCACCTCCCCTTTTACATCCCCCTCTATCCCGCCTGAAACATCTAAATCCTGGAACGTTTAGCTGCCAATCCTGCCCTTCCCTCAACCAGGTCTCTGTAATGGCAACAACATCATAGTTCCAAGTACTAATCCAAGCTCTAAGTTCATCTGCCTTACCCGTAATGCTCCTTGCATTAAAACATATGCACTTCAGGCCACCAGACCCGCTGTGTTCAGCAACTTCTCCCCGTCTGCTCTGCCTCAGAGCCACACTGTCCCTATTCCCTAGTTCTCCCTCAATGCTCTCACCTTCTGACCTATTGCTCCCGTGCCCACCCCCCTGCCATACTAGTTTAAACCCTCCCGTGTGACACTAGCAAACCTCGCGGCCAGGATATTTATGCCTCTCCGGTTTAGATGCAACCCGTCCTTCTTATACAGGTCACATCTGCCCCGGAAGAGCTCCCAGTGGTCCAGATAATGGAAACCCTCCCTCCTACACCAGCTGTTTAGCCACGTGTTTATCTGCTCTATCTTCCTATTTCTAGCCTCACTGGCACGTGGCACAGGGAGTAATCCCTAGATTACAACCCTCGAGGTCGATACCATGTCCTCGTATATGGGGGCAGCGAAGAACATCACCTTTGCAGAGGTGATGTAACCTTGTAGATTGGTTGGGGCTACACAGATACATAATATTCCCCTTTTCCATGTCCATCGCCAATAACACGCCAAGCGAAGTGAGGCCAAATATCACACAGACGGTGCGTAGCCACCCCATCATGCTCCACACCTGTAAAATAGCACTGGAGAAGGGAGGCAGGTTAGTATCCGACCTTTTACAGTAGTGGAGATGGACTCAATTTACAGTGATGTAGGTGGACCCAAGCACTTCGCCCCTCCACTTTAACTGCTGTGGGGGTGGTAAGGAGAACTTGGAAGGGCCCGTCCCATCGCGGCTCCGACCCCTTCCTAGTGCAATTTTTGACCATGACATAACTACCGGGCTGGACTGAAAGTGAGCTAGGTACTGGGGGCGATGGCTGGTGAGCCGCGCGGACCTGGCCATGGAGTTCCTTGAGCACTTGCGTGAGGGCTAGAACATAGGTGGTCATTTCTTCAGTCATCTGATGAAACTGAACCCGTCTGGGAACCTGCAGGCTCCAGGGAGTTCTAAGAGGCCTGCCATAAAGAATCTTGGCGGGAGAGAGCCGGGCCGGTCCCGCAGGTGTAACCCGCAGCTGGAAGAGGGCAACGGGGAGCAACTTAAGCCATGTCAGTCCCGTGTCTGCTCTTAATTTAGCCAATTTAGTTTTGAGGGTCTGATTGTGTCTCTCAACCAACCCGGCCGCCTGCGGTCTGTAAGCACAGTGTAACTGCTGGCGTATGCCCAACTGGGAGCAAAACTCCTTGTTAATTTGTCCAATAAAATGAGGCCCATTATCAGAACTTAACCGAGCTGGTATACCGTACCGGGGAATGATTTCCCTCATCAAGACTTTAACCACAGTAGCAGCTTTATTATCGATAGTCGGATACGCCTCGACCCATCTGCTGAACACATCCACAATGACCAAAACATATTTATAACATTGACACCTTTCCAACTCAATCTAATCCATTTGGAGCGTCTCAAAGGGACCACTGGGCAACGGGGTTTGCCCCATCCCACAAGGGATACCTTTTCCGGTGTTATATTGCTGACAAATCAAACACCGATTACTGATACTTTGGGCCAACCCCTGCATTTTAGGGTGCCACCAAGTGTCCAGCAACAAATCACTAGTCCCTCGAGCCCCACAATGAGTTGCAAAGTGTACACATTCAATGACCCATAAAGCCAGCACATCAGACATACAAGTCTGATGTGCAGGCGTGGTCCATAAAGAGGAAACAGAATCATATGTACAACCTAACCGTTTCCACATTTGTTTATCACTCTCAGGAGCGTCCTCCTGTAACCTTATGACGTCTTGGATGGTTGGCATTGACTTGTCAGAAGCAGACATATTTATAGTAGATCGTTTAGTCTTACTTGCTGAATTTGCGCGGCTGTTCGCGCTGCACAATCTGCTCGTTCATTACCAACGTCAACTGGGGTTGTACCATTCGTGTGGGCAGCGCATTTAATAACGGAAATCTGTGTGGGCATAAGGAGGGCCTGCAGTAGGTCATTAACTAAACCCCGGTGGGATATTTGACCACACATAATCATGTCAGGTTGTTCTGACGAAATGTCACTCAAATCGCCCCTTATTGTGGTAGTTTCCTGAATCAAGGCTAAACAGTCGTGGCCAGGTGCGTCTTCATGGACAGGGGGACCACTAAGAAATCAGGCTGGATTGATAGTGGTACAGTGGTTAAATGTCAGACGTGGATTGTTCAAAAGGTATATCTCATACCTATTCTGACGAGCTACGGTAAGATGCTGAGTCTGCAGTTGCCTCAGTAGTGCGATTACCGAGTGGGAGCTATACACCATAATATCCTGTTGGAGGGTGAGAGCATGTAACGGCTATGCGATGGCATTGATTGAACGTAAATCCTGTACTAATCGGTACTGGTCTGGTTTGGCTGGTTTAGGCACAGCAAGTATGGGGGTGTTACATTCTGATTGGCAAGGGACCAAAATACCCTGTTTCAACAGCTCTTGAATTAATTTATCTATTGATGGAGCAGCTTGCGATTTCAGGGGGTATTGTCGAATGGAAGGTAGCTTTACATGATCCTTAATCATCACCTTAATAGGTGTAACATTTGTCTTTCCCACTTGTGATGGGTATTCCGCCCAGACCTGTGGATTGACATATTCCAACACATCATGTCCCCTGTGATGCTGCAGTCGAGTGTTAATCGTTTCAGGGACCTCAAAATATTTTATGGTAGTACCGTCCGGCATGACTTGAAGTGCGTACTCTGTTGGATCCGAATGATCCACTGCCCTCCTGACCATTCGCCCCATATCTCTGGCATGGTACTGGTCATGGACCTGACGTGTAATATGAGGGCTTACCGAAGCTGACTGTGGCCATAAATGTGGTGATATTGTAACAAAATCGTCTGTACCTTCTTTTCCCGTGACTGTGGCTGTAACCTTGACTGGCCATTCGGTCTCAGGTAATGGCCGGTATTTGTCCTCCAACTCCCTGTTTCGTCCAGTTCTGTCATAGGCCAGGGTAACGTGATGCAGTGACTGTTCAACGTCTAACGTCCACCACTGGGAGTGATAGAAATATAGCACTGTTGTCTCATCCTCCATGATGTAACCGTTACCCCCTCATCTCCGCCTTCTAGCTGTAGCTGGAAGATACACAGTAAATCTCGGGCCAACAAGTTACAGTCCAATCCAGTAGTCACTACAAACTGATGCTCTGCAGACTTATTCTCGTAAGTGACTGTCACAGGTTCAGAAATAGGATACTCACACACCTGTCCTTGGAACCCTGAAAATTGCTGCGTGTGGTCGGATAATAGTAATTTAAGTGCTGATTGCACAGAAGACATGGCTGCCCCGGTGTCGATTACAAATGAGTGATGGTGATCTCCTATCTGCAGAGAGATAATAGGTTCCCTGTCCGATTGGAGAGTCCTTATGGCTAAATTAGCTAGTCAATCCTGTGTTGGGAAAGGGTTTTCCTGGGAGAAGTCAGTGTATCTCGTCTGTCCTCCCCTTGGTGGGTACCCTCTCCTTCTGCTGCCTGTCTTTTAAAGGGGCATTCCTGTTGCCAGTGATCTGCACGGCCGCAATTAAAACATGCATTGCTCCCTCTATATCTGCCCCGTCCTCTTCTTCCAGTAGACCAATGGCCCCTCAGAGGGGGCTGCGGTTGTAGAGCTGTTGATTCGTTCGGTGGGCCATAAAAAGGAGCTGAGGGTCCCTTTGGGTGGGTTTGATATCCTCCCCTCGCTGATCCACCTACCCAAAGTCACAATATTGGGGCTCCTGCTGGTAAACTACCATTTCTGCCGCTTGTTGGGGTCGCAGATCATCCTTTTTCATTACATACTCAGTCTTAACCTTTGTAACTGAGCCTCCTTCCTGGCCTACACCCTCCTTCCAATAAAATCTGACTGCCCTTGCCATCTGGGAAGGGTCGTTCTCTGTCCAATTCATGTTATTACATTTCACAGCAGTAACCACAGAAGGTGGTAGGCAATGCATTAACATAGCACAATATTGAGGGGAATTCTGACCATTTTGATGTGGCAAGTCGCCTGACTGCCCACAGTAGATTTCATTAAAACGCTCCAGAAATTCCTCTGGCTCTTCAGTCTTCTTAGGTTTTAGGTCTAAGATAACAGAAAGATTTATGGGCCTTTGAAATGTTCTATTCAACGCATTCAGGATCTGTGTCCTTCTATCGTCGTCTAACGCATAGGCCTGCTGAAGTGCAGCATGACTAGCATAATTCAGGTGGTTAAGATAATTGCGGTACTCTGCTGGGGTTAAAATCTGCTGGGCTAGGGCCCAGAGGTCCCTTGAATCAGCTTGATAAATTGAGATGGTAGTTCTCAAGGAATCCACGAAGGCAGCAGGAGATTTTTTTCTATCTGGGATTGTAGCCATAATAGCCATCATCTCACTGGGTGTCCATGGGAAGTAAACGTCTATCATGGGGTTCGCTCCCGCAGTCACTGCGTCGGGGTTTCGCATCTTCCTAATCGGTAACTGTCTCCGAATGTCACCAGGGGGCACTCTAGCTATTTCCCCTGGTTGTTCCAGGACTTCAACATCTCTCCCTGTCACTAGGGGGAGTTCTTTCTCTTCAAAAGAATCTGTTTCAGCTTCCTTTGTTCCCGAACCTTGTGGTTTCTGCTTAGTTTGGAGAGACTTAGGTGATATGCTTACTTTTCCAAATTATTGAATTTTTCTTTTTCTGTCAATTCAAGGCCAGCCATTGAACTACGTAGCTCATCTCTTGTTTGACCCACGTCTTTCCTGTCTCTACTTGCGCTTTTTTTTTTAAACTTAAAAATGTTTGAAAATTCAAATTGAATTACTGCAACTTGCAAGCTTAGCTCTGATCTCAACTCAGAACCAAATTTACAATTTGCTTAACACAAACTTGTATAACATTTACAACTTAATTATTTCTTTATCTTAACAATTTTTCTTTTAACAAGTTTTTTTTCTTTTACATTCACATAAGTGTTGGCAAAATCAACTATCATCTCCAGATTTACACTTTTTTTAAAAATGCTGTCCGTGACCTCCTTTAAGTTTCTATTAATCTCCTGATAAAATGAGATAAACATTATTTCAAGTAAGTAAAACTTAAGATTCTGGCAATTTCAATCAATTGCTTTCGAAAATAATAACTTTTATCAAAGAGGTGGAGAAACCCACTGGTTTACTTTAATTAATTCAAAACGTAACTTTGTTGGTGTTCACTGACTCAAAGGAAAGGTATCCGATTACACTACAGGCTGCTGCTGTTATCTCAAAGCCTGAGTGAGAAGCACTGTCTGTCTTTTGATGTTGCCTGCTGCTGTTAACCCTTTGAGAGACTTCTGCTTCAACCAATATGCAGCATTCCCCACAATCTCAACTAGTCCTCGGAACTGCATTTTTCGCCAATACAGTCCAAGGAGACAATTTTAGCTTAATCAACTATATATTTAAAACACTCACACATAGAGTTGAACCATCTTCAGATTTAAAAACAGTTATACTGGACTGAACCTTCAGTACTGAAGTCCCATCAGCCCCTGAACCCATATAATAGACTGAACGTTCATTACTGAAGTCCCATCAGCCTCTGAACCCTTATACTTGGAATTGAATCATCATTTGAGATGTCACATCAACCCAAAACCCTAACCCAAGCCGAATCAACAATATGAAATCCCATCAATTAAATTGCTAATCCCCAGACTGACCTGTGATTTCGTCGAGGCGGTCTTTCTGTGCCAACCGCGAGTGACCAGACTAATCAGACGATAAGAAGAGGGGAACAATCAATGCGCGGTCATTTTCCAGTTCTACATTGAGGGCCCTTGTTCCCCATCCTCCTGTTCATAATCAGTCTAATTCTGATTTCGCAGTTGGACCAGGATCGCCCTGAGAAATCCCGGTTTTCGGCACCAAATGTTGAATCCCAAATTTCTTTATCCGTCAGTCTGGCCTCAATAAAAGTCGAGATGGATTTGCAAGTATAACAATAGTTATTTTATTCAGCTTGCAAGCTACCTAGTCCACAGTGATACAGATAACATGTTGCTCTCTGCAGCCCCGGGACTAAGTGAATGTCCCAGACAAAGAGATCAGTACTCATACATTCAAATGGCATCAAGTTTCACATACTCGACACCCATAGGTCATCCTATGTCCCTCCTGACTTGTTTGATCTATTCTAATTGGCTCACTTCCAATCCCTTTCTCCGGCCCCTATCAATTCAGCATCACTCTCATAGACACACCTCTTCCTGCTTTTTTCGATGCGGTCTAAAATCCTTTGTCTCTACTTGCCATAATCAAAGTGGCTTATTTCTACATTACATTAACTAATATCTCTAAAGTAACTATTTTATATCACATTCGTCATCCGCCACATGAGCAGTACGCCTAATCTCATATTCCCATTTCCTTTTATTAAATTTTTGTTCACCAGTCTATCTGACCTATTCGTTAATGTTGCCATGGTCTTTGTGTCAATCACTAACTTCAGTAGTTCATTTGACAGTGTCACAATCTTTTATGTAAATACTTCTCCAGTGTCCCATGCTAAATTTTATTAGGGTTAAATTAATATTAATAATCTTTATTGTCACAAGTAGGCTTACATTAACACTACAGTGAAGTTACTGTGAAAGTTCCCTCGTCGCCACATTCCTGCGCCTGTTCGGGTACAAGGAGGGAGAATTCAGAACGTCCAAATTTCCTAACAGCACGTCTTTTGGGACTTGTGGGAGAAAACCGGAGCACCCAGAAGAAACCCACGCAGACACAGGGAGAATGTACAGACTCCACACAGACAGTGACCCAAGCTGGGAATCGAACCTGGGACCCTGGCGCTGTGAAGCAACAGTGCTAACCACTGTGCTACTGTGCCACCCATATATCTTATATCTCGGGTTTTATCATGTTATACTTCTCATTGGTAACAAATGGTCTGATTTGTTTTGTAAATTTACTCTGTCCCATCCTTTCTTCATTTTAAATGTCTCTCAAAGCAGAGTTTTGCATTAGTGATTCCTGGAATTGCTGCAAAACTCAGATTCTGGCAGTGATTAATTCAAACTGCTCGTTAACATATAACCCAGTGTTCTGCATCAAGATGAGCAATGACAAACTTCAGCCACAGGACCTGACCAATACTGGAAGTTTTTAGTGGACTCCATAGGGACCAAGTAAAACAAAGGACTCAAACTATTCAACTGTGTAAAACTTCCACACAAATTCAGAGATCATAAACACCTCTAATTACTGTAGTGTCACACCACATAGGCATAAATTCAGGCAATCTGATGATGACACAGATAAATCAAAATCCATCACAATGTTTTAAATGTATCTTCAAACACCTGATAACGTACATGTTCAGTCACCTCCTCTAATGTTCGGTGTCGATTCACATCAACCCACCTTTTTGTGAAGTGCTTTGGATTGTTTTATTACATTAAAGATACAATTGAAAATATATTACTCAGCACTGAACATCTTTTAATAAATATGATTATTTGCGATTGAGTGTAAAACGATTAGCACGTAAGCAAAAGAGGAAATGTGTCAAGTGGAATAACCTTACAGAAGGTCAGGTAAAAGCTTGAGAGATTATTGTGGATAAATCAACACAATTGCCAATGGAAGGTATAGGCACTGGTGTGCATTAGAAAAGGGACAGAGAGAGGCAAGTCAAAAAAGATTATATCGTAGGTAGAGTCTTTGGCTCAGTTTTAACATTGTGCCCAAAGTTGTACGATTTTGAGTTCAAGCTCCACTCCAGACAACCCTGTGCGTGGAGATCAATGTTCCAGACCCTGAATACTTGATATCCAGTGAGAGCAGGGTGACAACTTCCATTAGCAACCACCATCATCTGTTAAAGCGAGTGGGCCACCCTGGGGTGGGTTACTTTAATTCTCATAAGAACGCAAGGGGACAAGAAATAGGAGCGCCATAGACCATATGGCCTGACAAGACTGCACTGCCATTCAGTACAATTATGGCTGATCTTGGGTTTCAATAATTCATCCAGTCATAGCCAGAGCATCCCCTGCAAAGGCTTCTCTTCCTGCTCCCACACCATTATCGCTGGTGTCACCCAAGGACCGATCATTTGCCTCCTGGTTCTCATCTACATGATGCATTTTAGTCACACCATCTGAAAACACTCCATCAGTTTCCACAGGAACACACGACACCAAATTCTATTTCGCCGCTACTTTTCTCAACCCTACGCTGTCTCTAAGTTATCAGACTGCTTGCCTGACATCCGGTACTAGATGAATTGAATCTCCTCCATTTAAATATTGTAGACTCAAGCCTACTATTTGTGGCTGAACCAGACAATTAAGACCGTAAGACATAGGAGCAGAATTAGGCCACTCGGCCCATCGAGTCTGCTCCGCCATTCAATCATGGCTGATATTTTCTCATACCCATTCTCCTGCCTTCTCCCCATAACCCCTGATCCCTGATTAATCAAGAACCTAGCTATCTTAGTTTTAAAGATACTCAGTGATTTGGCCGTCGCAGCCTTCTGCGGCAAAGAGATCTACAGATTCACCACCATCTGGCTGAAGAAATTCCTCCTCATCTCTGTTTTAAAGGATCGTCCCTTTAGTCTGAGATGGTGTCCGCTGGTTCTAGTTTTTCCTACAAGTGGAAACATCCTCTCCACGTCCACTCTATCCAGGCAATGCAGTATCTTGTAAGTTTCAATAAGATCCCTCCCTCATTCTTCTGAACTCCAATGAGTACAGACCCAGAGTCCTCAACCATTCCTTATACGACAAGTTGTTCATCCCAAGGATCATTCTTGTGAACTTCATCTGGACCCTTTCCAAGGCCAGCACATCCTTCCTTAGATACGGGGCCCAAAACTGCTCACAATACTCCAAATGGGGTCTGATCAAAGCCTTATACAGCCTCAGAAGTACATTCCTGGTCTTATATTCTAGTCCTCTTGACATGAATGCGAACATTGCATTTGCCTTCTTAACTGCTGACTGAACCTGCACATTAGCATTAAGAGAATCGTGAACAACGGCTCCTAAGTCCCTTTGTGCTTTTGATTTCCTAAGCATTTCCCCATTTAGAAAATAGTCTATGCCTACATTCCTCCTTCCAAAGTGCAGAACCGTACACTTTTCAACATTGTATTTCATTTGCCACTCCATTGCCCACTCTCCTAGCTTGTCCAAGTCCTTCTGCAGCCCCCTTGCTTCCTAAATACACCTGGCCCTCTACAAACCTTTGTATCATCTGCAAACTTAGCAACAATGCCTTCAGTACCTTCTTCCAGATCATTAATGTACATTGTGAAAAGTTGCACAGGAACTTTTCCAGCACAGACCCCTGAGGCACACCACTAGTCACCGGATGCCATCCTGAAAAAGACCCCTTTATCCCCACTCTCTGCCTTCTGCCAGTCAGCCAATCCTTTATCCATGCCAGGATCTTACCCTTAACACAATGGGTCTTAACTTATTTAACAGCCTGCTATGTGGCTTTCTGGAAATCTAAATAAATCACGTCCACTGGTTCTCCTTTGTCTAACTTCCTTGTTACCTCCTCAAAGAACAACTGTGCCATAACTGACCCCTAAGTGATCTTTCACCCACATTCATATCATCGCCTGTTTTTACCCTCAGCTCACCTGCTTCAGAAACCCTCATCCATGCCTTTGTTATTCCTGGACTTCACTAATTCACTGTTATTCTGGTAGTTTTCCCACCCTCTACCTTACAAAAACGTAGGGTTATCCAAAACCCTCCACTCCCCAAATGTCATCATCAACCTACATTGGCTCCCAGTTAATCAATATCCCTATCTTAAAATTCTCATCCTTGTTTTCAAATATTTCCCGCACCTTATCCGTCCTTATCGGGCGGCACGGTAGCACAGTGGTTAGCATTGTCGCTTCACAGCTCCAGGGTCGCAGGGTCCCAGCTTGGGTCACTGTGTGTGCGGAGTCTGCACATCCTCTCCGTGTGTGCGTGGGTTTCCTCCGGGTTCTCCGGTTTCCTCCCACAGTCCAAAGATGTGCAGGTTAGGTGGATTGGCCATGCTAAATTGCCCTTAGTGTCCAAAGGGGTTGGGTGGGGTTGTTGGGTTACGGGTATGGGGCAGAGCTGTGGGCTTAGGTGGGGTGCTCCTTCCAGGGGCCAGTGCAGGCTCAATGGGCCGAATGGCCTCCTGCTGCACTGTAAATTCTATGTTCTATATCTCTGCAACCTCCTACAGTTGGGAACTACAACCTTCCCAGACACCTGTTCTCCTCCAATTCAGGCCGTTTGGCCACACCTAAAATTAACCTTTGATAATAATAATCTTTATTAGTTTCACAAGTAGTCTTACATTAACACTGCAATGAAGTTACTGTGAAAAGCCCCTAGTCACCACACTACGGCGCCTGTTCGGGTACACAGAAGGAAAATTCAGAATGTCCAATTCACCTAACAAGCACGTCTTTCAGGACTTGTGGGAGGAAACCGGAGCACCCGGAGGAAACCCACGCAGACACGGGGAGAACGTGCAGACTCCGCACAGTGATCCAAGCCGGGAATCGAACCTGGGACCCTGGCATTGTGAAGCAACAGTGATAACCACTGTGCTACTGTGCCGCTTTGGCAGCTGTGCCTTCAGATGTATCTAAGCTCTGAAATTTCCTCCCTAAACCTCTTTGTTTCTCTATCCCTCTCTCCCCCTTTAATACATTTCTTAACACCCTCTTTGGAGTAAAAAGTTTGGAACTTCCTGGTGAAGGAGACAGTTTTTAAGGGGATTGTGTAACTCACAGTGGACACTGACATCGGGGTTACTCACTGAGAAATCAGAGATCTGACTTGGTCACAGCGGCCATTCAGTGTGGTGTGCTTGACCATAGTCCGCCTGCTAATTCACATGTAGCTCATGTTAATTCTGAAGGTTAGTAAGATAGATATTTAAATTATTTTACTTTTCTGGCTTTGCAGAGTAAAGCTTATATTGCTTGATCAAAAACCAAAAGTACCAAGAATCTCAAACTTTGTCCATTTTAAACAAAAAGTTACTGCTCCCGCAGCCGATTGTAACAAACGTTTGAGGGTCTGGTCCAGGATCAGAGCAGAAGGCTAATCAAGCAGATGGGTTTGTTAGAGAAAATAGCCCTTTCCTGTTACAAAAAGTGCTGGTTTTTATGAACTGCTAAATGTACATGACCCTATTTATTAAGTGCTGGTGTCTGCCATTTGGAACTAGTCTTTCTTGTTTACAAAAGCCAAGACTATTTGTGCAAACGTACCGTTCATACTGATGATCACCACCGCCCCCTCACCCCTTCTCCCAAATCCTTCCTTGGTAGTCAACCGAGGAGAACAGGAAATTGAAAATACAAAACAAAATTCCGCAGAGGCGAGAAATCTGAAATAAAACAGACAGTGCTGTCAATACTCATTAGGTCGGGCAGTCCTGATGGATGGTCATTGACCTGAAACATTGGCTCTTGTTTCTTTCCCCACTGGATGGCGCCTGACCTGCTGAGGATTTCCAAGAAATCTAGAATACTCGACGAAGCAATTTTGTTATTCATTTGGCCAGACCCGTTACCAACAGCGAGCCAGGAATCAAAATATCTGTATTCCAGTAATAGACCAGTGTAAATTGCAAGACAGGTTCAGGCATGCGCAACAGAAATTCTAAGCTTAATTCAAGTCGAACCAGACATAAGATTTCACAACATCTTGCTGAGGAACACATCCTGTGTTAAATTTAAAAACCATTTCCAGATAGACAGCATTCAGAATTTAATACAGTGCAATATGGGTGCGGCACAGATATAAAAAATAACAATTCAGATGCTATGGGGACGAACAGAACTTTCCAAAGGCTGAGTGAACCATTACTCAATAGCTGCAAGAACAAAAACAGAAGATTGGCATTCACAGAGATTATGGTTAAAAAGAAATAAAGGACCCTCGCAATGGCCCAGTGACTAAAGTCAGTAGTTCAGATACACCATTCAGATCAGTTTCGGCAGGATGTTGCCCGGGATGGAACATTTAAGTTATAACGAGAGGCTGTCTAGACTTGGGTTGTTTTTGTTGGATTGATTGACTGATTTATTGTCACATGTAACGAAGTACAGTGAAAAGTATTTTTCTAGGGCAGCACGGTGGCACAGTGGTTAGCACTGCAGCCTCACGTCGCCTAGGTCCCAGGTTCGATCCCGGCTCTGGGTCACTGTCCGTGTGGAGTTTGTACATTCTCCCCATGTTTGCGTGGGTTTCGCCCCCACAACCCAAAAGATGTGCAGGGTAGGTGAATTGGCCACGCTAAATACTCTGCTTCCTGAAGTCGATGATCAGTTCCTTGATCTTTCCAACATTTAGAGAGAGGTTATTTTCGGTACACCATGCAACCAAGTGATCTATCTCCCTTCTGCAGTCTGATTCGTTGTTTTTTTTTAAAAATATGTTTTATTGAAATTTTTTTCCCAAACAACAATTTTTCCCCTCTTACAAAGCAAACGCAACAATAACAATACAGAAATTTTTAACAATACACAAGTAACAAAACCCCTTTATCTTTGACCTAAACTAAACTAAACCCCCCTCCCCCCCCCCCCCCCCCTCCCCCTGGGTTGCTGCTGCTGGTCATCTGTCTTCCCTCTAACGTTCCCCTAGGTAGTCGAGAAATGGCTGCCACCGCCTGGTGAACCCTTGAGCCGATCCTCTCAGGGCAAACTTTATCTGCTCCAGTTTAATGAACCCCGCCATATCATTTACCCAGGCCTCCAGTCCGGGGGGTTTCGCCTCCTTCCACATGAGTAGGATCCTGCGCCGGGCTACTAGGGACACAAAGGCCACAACGTCGGCCTCTTTCGCCTCCTGCACTCCCGGGTCTTCTGCAACTCCAAATAGAGCTAACCCCCAGCCTGGTTTGACCCGGGCCTTCACCACCCGCGAAATCACTCCCGTCACTCCCTTCCAATACCCTTCCAGTGCCGGGCACGCCCAAAACATATGTGCGTGGTTTGCCGGGCTCCCGCCACACCTCCCACATTTGTCCTCCACTCCAAAGAACCTGCTCAATCTTGCTCCCGTTATGTGTGCTCTATGTAGCACCTTAAATTGAATCAGGCTAAGCCTGGCGCATGAGGAAGAGGAATTTACCCTGCTTAGGGCATCAGCCCACATACCCTCCTCTATCTCCTCCCCTAGTTCTTCTTCCCACTTTCCTTTTAGTTCGTCCACCGACTCCTCCCCCTCTTCCCTCATCTCTCGGTAAATCTCTGACACCTTGCCCTCTCCGACCCACACCCCTGAAAGCACCCTGTCCTGTATCCCCTGTGTCGGGAGCAACGGAAATTCCCTCACCTGTTGTCTAGTAAACGCCCTCACCTGCATATATCTCAAGAAATTTCCCCAGGGCAACTTATACTTTTCCTCCAATGCTCCCAAGCTCGCAAAAGTCCCATCTATAAATAAATCTCCCACCCTCCTAATTCCCAACTGGTACCAGCTCTGAAATCCTCCATCCATTCTTCCTGGGGCGAACCTATGGTTGTTCCTGATTGGGGACCCCACCAGGGCTCCCCGCACCTCACTCTGTCGCCTCCACTGTCCCCAGATATTCAATGTTGCCGCCACCACCGGGTTTGTGGTAAACTTTTTAGGTGAGATCGGTAGCGGCGCCGTCACCAGCGCCTCTAAACTCGTCCCTTTACAGGACTTTCTCTCCAGTCTTTTCCACGCTGCTCCCTCACCCTCCATCATCCATTTACGTATCATTGCCACATTGGCGGCCCAATAGTAATTGCCCAAGTTCGGTAGTGCCAATCCTCCTCTGTCCCTACTACGCTGAAGGAACCCCCTCCTTACTCTCGGAACTTTCCCTGCCCACACGAAGCTCGTGATGCTCCTGTCTATTTTATTAAAAAAGGTCTTGGTGATTAGTATAGGGAGACATTGAAATACAAATAAGAACCTCGAGAGGACCATCATCTTAATTGCTTGCACCCTGCCCGCCAGCGATAGAGGCTGCATGTCCCACCTCTTGAAGTCCCCCTCCATTTGTTCTACCAACCGTGTCAAATTAAGTCTGTGCAAGGTTCCCCAGCTCCTAGCGATCTGAATCCCCAGGTATCGGAAGTTTCTTTCCACTTTCCTTAGAGGCAAGCCTTCTATCTCTCTACTCTGGTCCCCTGGATGTATCACAAATAATTCACTCTTCCCCATGTTTAGCCTATACCCCGAGAAATCCCCGAACCCCCTCAAAATTTGCATAACCTCTATCATCCCCCCCGCTGGGTCCAACACGTATAACAATAGGTCATCCGCGTATAACGAGACTCGGTGTTCTTCCCCCCCTCTAATCACCCCTCTCCATTTCCTGGAGTCTCTCAACGCCATGGCCAGAGGTTCAATTGCCAACGCGAACAACAATGGAGACAGCGGGCATCCCTGTCTTGTTCCCCTATATAGTCGGAAATACTCCGATCTATGTCGCCCTGTAACTACGCTTGCCGTTGGAGCCCCATAAAGAAGTCTAACCCAGCTACTAAACCCGTTCCCAAACCCAAACCTCCTTAACACTTCCCATAAATACTCCCACTCCACCCTATCAAATGCCTTCTCTGCGTCCATTGCCGCCACTATCTCTGCCTCCCCCTCCACTGGGGGCATCATTATCACCCCTAATAGTCGTTTCCTGGCCTCATTGAACGTCCTCACCATCAACGGGGCCAACAAGTCCACATATTTTCTGTAATACTCCACCGGGAACCCGTCTGGTCCTGGGGCCTTCCCTGCTTGCATGCTTCCCAGTCCCTTAATAACCTCGTCCACCCCAATCGGTGCCCCCAGGCCTACCACCCCCCGCTCCTCCACTTTCGGGAACCTCAATTGGTCCAGGAACTGCCGCATCCCCTCCTCTCCCTCTGGGGGTTGAGACCTATACAGTTCCTCATAGAAGGTCTTGAACACCTCATTTATCTTTCCTGCCCTTCGCACCGTGTCTCCCCTTTCGTCTCTAATTCCTCCTATCTCCCTCGCTGCTGCCCTCTTTGTCTGATTCGTTGTTGTTGAGGTACCACCCACCAGTCGTATCATCCGAAAACGTATAGGTTGAATTGGAGTTCAATCTTGCCACACAGACGTGTGTGTGTATAGGGAGTACTGTAGAGGACTGAGCACACATCCTTGCGGGGCCCCAGTGTTGAGGACTATTGTAGAGGAGGTGTTGTTACCTATCCTGACAGATTGCGGTCCGTTGGTGAGGAAGTCAAGGATCCAGCTGTACAAGGAGTGGTCAAATCCAAGATTGCTGAGTTTGGTTTTTAGTCTTGTCAGGATATTGGTGTTGAAGGCGGAGCTGTAGTCTATGAACAGCAGTCTGACATAGGTGTCCTTGTTGTCGAGGTGTTCGACTGTTGATTGTAGGGCCAGGGAGATAGCATCTGCTATGGACTGGTTGCAGCAAACTGCAATGGATCGAGACCATCTGGGAGGCTGATGTTGATCCATCTCAGGACTAGCTGCTCGAAGCATTTCATGTTAACAGATGTCAGGGGCACCGGTTGGTAATCGCTGAGGCAGGATACCTTGTTCTTCTTTGGTACTGGCGTTGTGGTGGTCTTTTTGAAGGAGGCGGGAACCTCGGAGCAGAGAAGACTGAGGGATGACCTGATCAAGGTGTACAAGGTTATCGGGAACAGGGACAGGGTGGATAGGAAGCAGCTGTTCCCCTTAGTTGAAGGGTCAGTCATGAGGAGAAGACAAGTTCAAGGTGAGGGACAGGAGCTTTAGGGGGGATGGTGGGAGGCGGGTTGCCTCACATCCTTTCTAAAAAGTGCCTAGATGAGGACTTGGCACGTCATAATATTAAAGGCTATGGGCCAAGGGCTGGCAAATGGGATTAGGTAGACATCGCCGGTATTTTTCATCTGCAGACTCGATGGACCAAAGGGCCTCTTCTTTACTGTGTGATTCTGTGAAAAGTGTTAGGTTCTATCCCTCAGGAGTTGAGTTGGCAACCTCTCTCAGCTGGAACGGAAGCTGAGCATAAAAGACCATCACGTTCCAAGATAAGGCTGGAGATATTTGCACATTATCGCCATCCAGCAATGTTTACTGCAAAAAAAAGTACATACAGATTGTCCAACTGCATTTTGAAAGTTTTACATCTGGAAGGAAACATAAAGAACGTAGAGAAAGCAAACATTGGAACTTATTTATCCATAAAAAAAATAATTCTTCGATCTTCAGACTCAAATGGGACTATAGGGAAAAGACATTTAAAATTTTCATTTGAGGTGAAGGCAACTCTCTTTTGCTTCGCGAAGTAACTCAATCTGGCTGCAGACTTGGTTCTTTCCTTCCCATCAGAGGCAGGTTACATTGTTCAAAGGTCTTTTCTGCAGGTTTGATAATTCTATACTGGTTCCAACCATTTAAATCCCTGCTTTTATGATCTCTTCCACAAACATTAAGAGCTGGGCAGCACGGTAGCATAGTGACTAGCACAATTGCTTCACATCTCCAGGGTCCCAGGTTCGATTCCCGGCTTGGGTCACTGTCTGTGTGGAGTCTGCACGTTCTCCCCGTGTGTGCGTGGGTTTCATCCGGGTGCTCCGGTTTCCTCCCACAGTCCAAAGATGTGCAGGTTAGGTGGATTTGCCATGATAAATTGCCCTTTAATTGGGTAATCTAAATTTTTTGATTCTGGTTCTGGCAATTGCCTTTGCCCTCTATTTACAGACCTGTGTTAATGAGAAGATTTTCCCTATCTATTCCTTTAAAAAACCCCAATTTTGAACACCTCTACTAAATGTTTGTTTCATCTTTTTTTCTGTTCCAAGGAGAACAATCGCAGCTTCTTCACTCTCGCCTCACAATTAAATTGCCTCATCCGTACCACCATCTCCGTACTCACCGCTACATCCCTCCCAAGGCCTGGATATTGTTTCTAAGGTGTAGGACTCAAAACAGGACACTATATTGCAAGTGAGGCTTAATCAAGTTTGGATTTAGCCTAACTCTTGCTTTTGTGGAAGGTATTCAACATAAAGTACCTTTATTAACGAAGCAGCAGGAAACAGAGTAGGAATAATGGCAGATACCTGTATTCTAAGTGGCAAGATGTGATTCCTAGTGTCCCACAGAGATCTGTATTAGGGCCTCACTGTATTTATTAACAGCTCAAGTTAACAAAATAGAGCTACATGTACAGAAGATGGTGGCATTGTGTAATCCGGAGTCGGCCACTAATCCGGAGACCCATGGGTCACGGGTTCAAATCCCATTTAAATTCAATAAATAAATCTGGAATGGAAAACTACTACTGAGGACCATGAAACCATGGTTGATGGTTTAAAAAAAAACATCTGGTTCACTAGAGAACAAAATCTGCCAACCTTATAGCAGTACGGTAGCACAGTGGTGAGCACAGTTGCTTCACAGCTCCAGGGTCCTAGGTTCAATTCCCGGCTTGGGTCACTGTCTGTGCGGAATCTGCATGTTCTCCCCGTGTCTATGTGGGTTGTGTCCGGGCGCTCCGGTTTCCTCCCACAGTTCAAAGATGTGCAGGTTAGGTGGGTTGGCCATGCTAAATTGCCCTCAGTGTCCAAAAAGTTTAAGTGGGGTTACTGGGATAGGGTGGAGGCGTGAGCTTGAGGAGGGTTTTCATTCCCAGGGCCGGTGCAGACTCGATGGGTCAAATGACATCCATCTGCACTGTATTTTCTATGATTATCTGGTCTGGTATATACGTTACTCCAGGCCCACTGAAATACCCTAGCAAGCCACATTTAGTGATGGGTAACAAATGCTGGTCTTGCCAGCGAAACTCACACCCTATTAAAGAATTTTTAAAAATCTAAGTTTGCAGTGGGGGCGGGACTGGAACTTGGTGCAGGAGCCAAGGCTGGACAGGTCACGGCCGCGCTCGCTGGTCCCATCAGGGGGCGAAGGCGTTGGCTGGGCTAATGGTGGAAATGGAAGGGGTGGGCCCTTGGAGGTTTCTGCACCCGAGGGAATGGGAGTGCTCGTTTTTCTCAGCAGTCCATAAGGTATACTCGCGGATCAACTTTTTCGTGGTGGGAAAGGCTTTGCTGGCTGGGGTTAAGGGGTCGGATTACTCGGCAATTGCAGTGTCAGATCATGCTCCGCATTGGGTGGATATGGTACTGGAGAAGGGGGTAGCGCAGAGGCCGGGGTGGAAATCAGATGTGGGACTTTTGGGGGACAAAGGGTTCTGTGACAAAATTGAAAAGGTAGTTGAGGAATATGTAGGTTTCAACTGTACGGGTGAGGTGTCGAAGGCAGTTGTCTGGGAGGCTCTAAAGGCGGTGGTGAGGGGTGAGGTGATTTTGTTTAAGGCCAGGAGGACAAAGAGGAGAGGTTGGAGCGGCAGAGGGTAATAGATTGGAGGTAGATAGAAGTTATGCAGAAGGTGGGGACCCTGCGAAGTTGGAAAAGAGGCAGGAACTACAGGCGAGCTTTCTACCAGGAAGGCAGTGCGCCAACTGAGACGAGCAAAGGGTGCAGTTTACGAACATGGAGATAAGCTGGTATGTTAGCAGGTCAGCTCCGGAGGGAGGCAGCGGTATGGGAAATTGTTCAGGTGAGGGTTAGGGCATGGAAGTTGGTGGTAGCTCCGGATCTGATTAACAAGGTCTTTGAGGAATTTTATGAGAGGTAGGACAGGTCAGAGCCACCTTGGCGAGACCGGGAGATTGCAGGAATTTCTAGATGGGTTGGAGTACCCGAGGTTAGGGGAGAGGGACAGGGCTACATTAGGAGTGATAGTGGAGCAGGAGATAAAAGGTGCGATTGGGAGGATGCAGTCGAGGAAGGTGGCAGGGCCGGATGGGTTTCCGGTGGAATATTATAAAAAATTCAAGGATAAGCTGGCACCCCTGATGGTGGGGATGTTTGAAGAGGCGATAGGGAAGGGGGTGTTGCCACAAACTTTGGGGCAGGCATCAATTTCCCTGTTGCTAAAAAAAGATAAGGATCGAACGGAGTGTGGGTTAAGTATCGGCCCATATCATTTTTGAATGTGGACGCAAAAGTATTGGTGAAGGTACTGGCAGTTAGGCTGGAGGAGTGCCTCCCGAAGGTGATAGGCGAAGATCAGACAGGGTTCGTGAGAGGGAGGCAACTCTTTTCAAACGTTAGAAGAGCATGGAACGTCGTTATGACACCAGCGGAGAGGAAGGAAACAGAGGGCAGCACAGTAGCATGTTGGTTAGCACTACTGCTTCACAGCTCCAGGATCCCAGGTTCGATTCCTGGCTTGGGTCACTGTCTGTGCGGAGTCTGCATGTTCTCCCCGTGTGTGCGTGGGTTTCCTCTGGGTGCTCCGGTTTCCTCCCACAGTCCAAAGATGTGCAGGTTACGTGGATTGGCTATGCTAAATTGTCCTTAAGTGTCCAAAATTGCCCTTCGTGTAGGGTGGGGTTACTGGGTTTAGGGATAGGGTGGAGGTGACTTGGGTTATTGGGTTTAGGGATAGGGTGGAGGTGTGGGCTTGGGTAGGGTGCTCTTTCAAAGAGCCGGTGCAGACGCGATGGGTCAAATGGCCTCCTTCTGCACTGTAAATTCTATGAGGTGGTTGTGGCATTGGACGCTGAGAAGGCGTTTGATCGGGTAGAATGGGGGTACTTGATAACAGTTCTGGAGCGGTTTGGGATTGGACCAAGATTTGTGAACTGGGTAACGCTACTATAAAGGAACCGAGGGAGCGTGACCGCACTAACAACATCAGCTCGAGATACTTTTCTCTCCATCGTGGGACGAGGCAGGGATGTCTTATGTCCCCCCCACCCCCCCGGCTGTTTGCACTTGCGATTGAGCCGTTGGCCATCACATTAAGAAGTTCGGGGGTATGGAAAGGAATAGTGCGGGGAGGGGGGAGATAGAGCATAGGGTGTCCTTATATGCCAATCACTTGCTGTTTTCCGTGTCGGAACAGTGTGTCGATAGGGAGAATACTGGAGCTGCCTCGAGTGTTTGGGTCTTTTCGGGGTACAAAGTAAATCTAGACAAGAGTGAGTATTTTGTGGCGTCTTGGCCGGGGGTGGGGCTGCCATTCAGTAGGGCAGGGACTCACTTTAGATACCTGGGGGTGCAGGTACAACATTTCTAGTTTGGTGGGGAGAGTGAAAGCTGATCTGGCAAGGTGGGATGGTTTCCTTCTGTCACTGGTGGGTTGGGTACAGGCAGTTAAAATGAACGTGTTGCCGCGATTTCGGTTTATTTTTCAATGCCTGCCGATTTTCCTGCCAAAGGCTTTTTTCAGAGATTGAGGGAAGGATTACTTTGTCCATATGGGGAGGGAAGGTGGCCAGAGTTAGAAAGGTGCTGCTAGAGAGGAAGGCAGGCAAAGGGTTTGGGTCTTCCGAACCTGATGTATTACTACTGGGTGGCGAATGTGGAGAAGGTGCGGAGCTGGGTCAGAGGGACTGATTCCCAGTGGGTCAGAATAGAGGAGAATTTGTGCAGGGGTCAGGATTGAAAGCACTAGCAACAGCGCTGCTCCCGGGGAAATACTCGGGAGTCCGGTAATAATAGCTTCATTGAGAATTTGGAGGCAGTTTCACCAACACTTAGGGTTGGGGGCAGGGTCAAGGGAAATGCCGATTCGGGGGAACCACAGATTTGAGCCAGGGAAGTGGGATGGAAATTTTCAGAAATGGGAGAAGGGTATTAAGACACAAAAAGATTTGTTTCTTAGGGGTCGGCTTGCAGGATTGAAGGAGCTGGAAGCAAAGTATGGGCTGGAGCAGGGGGAAATGTTTAGATACATGCAGGTTCGCAACTTTGCCAGAAAGGAGATACAGAGCTTCCCGGTGGAGCTGGCCTCCACATTGTTGGAGGTGCTGGCAACAGGGGGAACTGGAGAAGGGGGTAGTGTCGGCGGTTTACGGAGCTATTTTGGAAGAGAAGGCACCACTGAAAGGGATCAAAGCAAAGTGGAAGGAAAAGTTGGGAGAGGATATGGAGGAGGGGTTCTTGTGTGAGGTGCTCCGGAGAGTGAATGTCTCCACCTCGTGCACGAGGTTGGGGCTGATACAGCTGAAAGCGGTATACAGAGCACACCTCACGTGGGCGAGGATAAGCCGATTCTTTGAAGTAGAAGATGTGTGTGAACGTGGCGGCGGGGGTGGTGTGCTAATCACGTTCATATGTTTTGGTCCTGTCCAAAGCTAGAGGAATACTGGGGTCCTGTTGGAATTCTTTACTCTTAAGATGGTTAAGTTTGAACTGAGGGGAAGGATGGAGGGGTTCTACAATTCATGGGCATTATTCATTATGCACTTTCAAGAACTGGATAACATCGAACATTAGTTGGGGCGGGTGGGTTGGGGAGAGGGGGGCTGTGTGTGTTAATGGCGACTATGTGCGATCCCTAATTCCTTTTTGTCATTTGTTTGTGTGAACATACGGGCTAATGTTTGAGGTTTGGTGGGAAGATGGGATCGTTGTTATTGGAATGGGGATTGACATATTTGTTACTGATCATTGTTTACTCGGTTTCTCTCTCCACACATGCTGCCTGAACTGTTGGGTATTTCCAGCATGTTCCATTTTAAAATTTTTTTTAGCCTGCCCAATTAAGGGATAATTTAGTGTCACCAATCCATCTACCCTGCACATCTTTGGGTTGTGGGGATGAGACCCATGCAGACATGGGGAGAATGTGCAAACTGCACACGGACAGTGACCCAGGGCTGGGATCGAACCCGGATACTCAGCGTGTGAGGCAGCAGTGCTAGCCACTACGCCACCCTCCCACATGCTCCGTTTATACTTATACCAGGACATCAAGGAATACATTTAGAGATTATAGAACTAGGGCCACATTCCCTGGAATTTAGGAGTTATTTGATAAGAGTTTTCCAAACATTTAAGGGGACCAAATAGGATAGAGCATCTCTCGTTGCTGGTTTGGCAATGTAGCTTAATAATTAGACCCAGGTCCTTTGGGAAGAAAGAGCAAGAGGAAGAACGAACAAGCGGGCACCACAGTATACTTACTTTCCGTCTGAAATAGAACTGCTCACTACTTTGTTTGCTGTCCCTCCGCCAATTTCATATCCACGCAGTCACTGCCCCCTTTAATCCCACTAGCTTCATAGGTGTACTTGCAATTTGTAAAAGTGCAAAGAGCAACAATGCAACACTTTATATATCAACAGCAAGTTAAAGCCAAACGATACATGAGGCAGAGATTATCTGCCCAAAAGACTCCAGACATGGCTTACGTTGGTTAATGTTTCTTAGTAAGCAAACTACCCAAAACTGGCATAGCTTCAACTTAATTCAATCCCTTACTTGTCGACTCAATCCAATACGCAACACAGTTCAACTTTGCGGTGTAGGCAATAAGCCAAGGACACTATAGATGTAGCTATTAGGGCAACAGTTGGCCCAGGAGATCGCTCAAGTATAGATTTGCATGGTTGAGAACTTCAAACTCTCCGCCCAATCACGAAAAGTGGCAATGCTGTTTGGTGAGCAGATTGAAGTCACTTTGCATAGCACCGAGAAAATCAGAGTTCTGCACCTATCATAATTCAGAATAAAACAAACGGCATGTATAAACAGGTAGGACGCTCTTTTATTTTATCGGAGAGTTCAGTTACGATAGAAAGGAAGTGATATCCAAAGCTCCACAACAATCACAGCTTTAATGTTGGTGAAATTTATGTTGGGAGTGGAGGGGTTGAGCAATGCACAAGATACCACAGCAAATACTTCACCAAGACGAATCCCTAAACTCAGGAGAAACTAAACTGGCTGGGAGTTGAACCAATCTCTCAGCATCGTAGGTCAGGTTTTCTGATCCAAGTCTTGCGATCCTGCTGAAAATGTGTGCTGCCTGTGTTTTCAGGAGTTGTACCTGAGAACAGCAGCCTTCTTCCTGTTCCTGCCAAGGAAGCAGAATGGTTTTAGTGCGGCAGAAAGTTGTTTGCACCCTAACTTTATTTTCACAAAATTAATTTTTAGTTGGATTGATGACAAAGCAGTTCATCTTCATTAGCCTTCTGTGCACAATTTTTAAAAATTAATGTTTAATTACAACCTGCACTAACGGAGAACTTCGTTCAGCACATTTGATGGAGAACTATGTCCAACGGTGTACATTCTGCTGGGGTGCAAAAAAAATTTAACACTGTCCCAGAAGACCTATTCAGAGATATGACTATACATTAGAC
This sequence comes from Scyliorhinus torazame, assembly GCF_047496885.1. Taxonomy (NCBI): domain Eukaryota; kingdom Metazoa; phylum Chordata; class Chondrichthyes; order Carcharhiniformes; family Scyliorhinidae; genus Scyliorhinus; species Scyliorhinus torazame. The sequence goes on along the minus strand of NC_092716.1, from coordinate 27,973,105 downwards.
AAAGCCCATTAAGGCAAATCTTAAGGAGTAAACAGACAGAAGAGGCAGGGTAATGTGGAGACACACTTATGTAATTAATACTGACCCCACTGTTAAAACTACACTTAACACTTAAATGGACATGCCCCAATTGCTTCTGGTGTGCATGCAGTGGGCCAACTTCACGCGTAGGTGAATACAATTGCTCAGTGAGAGATCAGTGCAGGAGGGACAGGGCAACAGTTTAACTGGGAACGTGCAGAGACCAGAAGTTGCTGTGCGATTTACTCCTTAATGAGCAATGGCAGCATCACCATTATTCTCAACTCAAAATCTGAGTCATGATGTATTTCTGGGGAATTTTATTTATGTCACTTAAGTAAACAAAATTCCACTAATTCTCCCCACAAGTTTTATCTAGCTTTACCAATGGTCTCTTTGTTTAAAAAATATATAATTGTGTTAGCAGTTCAGTGGAGGTTCATTGATTTCTGGAATGGGGAAATCAGAGGAAAGGTTTACCTTTTGATTCAATTAATTTTTAATCGTGTCACGAGTAGGCTTACATTAACGTTGCAATGAAGTTACTGTGACCCCTAGTCGCCACACTCAGCCGCCTGTTAGGGTGCACTGAGGGAGAATTCAGAATGTCCAATTCAACTTACAAGCATGCCTTTCGAGACTTGTGTGAGGAAACCGGAACACCCGGAGGAAACCCAAGCAGACAGGAGAATGTGCAGACTCCACACAGAAAGTGACCCAGGCCAGGAATCGAACCCGGCTCCCTGCTGCTGTGAAGCAACAGTGCTAACCAATGTGCTACCGTGCAACGAGAGGTGATCTTATTGAAACAAGATCCTGAGAGGATTTGTGAGGGTAGGTGTCTCAATTTGTGAGAACTAGGGAGCACATTAAAATAAGAGGTCCACCAATTAAAACGGAGAGGAGGAGAAATGCTCTCTCTGAATGGGTCGCATGTGGAACTCTCTTCCCCAGAAAGTAGTTTGGCCTAAGTCAATGAATTTATTGAAGGCACAGTAAAACAAATTTATGATAGTCAAAGTTTATGAGGGGAGGGGGGGGGGGAAGAGGTGTGGCAAAGTGGAGTTGAGACAATAACCAGGTCAGCCATGATCTCACTGACTGGTGGTGCAGACCCGAACGGCTGACTGTCCTCCTCCTAAGTCTCAGTTTCCTACACATTAAGTACCTAAAAACCAGAAAAAAAGAGTCCATAGTTAAACTCTAAACTCTACCACATCTTCGGGCATATCCGCAAAATCAAGTCTAAATAAAAACTATGAAGGAACTAGGCATAATTACAAAATTAAGACTTCTGTAACAAAAAAAACCCGTTCACTTCATTTTAATTCAGAGTAACTTGTTGGTTGCTTGGAGGACTGGTTTCCTGGGCTGTGCAGCCAAACCAAACATTGCCCCAAGAACTGAAGGCCAATTATGTCAGTTTTATGAATGAAGTTCATAAAGTGCCACCACATAATTATGCACCCTGCACAAACGGGCAGCTGCTTTTGAGACGGTGTATGTAACCTCACTTCAATAGAACATAGTGCAGGAGGCTATTCGGCCCATCGAGTCTGCACCGATCCACTTAAGCCCTCACTTCCACCCTATCCCCGTAACCCAATAACCCCTCCGAACCTTTTTGGACACGAAGGGCAATTTATCATGGCCAATCCACCTAACCTGCATGTCTTTGGACTGTGGAAGGAAACCAGGGCACCGGGAGGAAACCCACGCAGACATGGGGAGAATGTGCAGACTCCGCACAGACAGTGACCCAGCGGGGAATCAAACCTGGGACCCTCGCGCTGTGAAGCCACAGTGCCATCCACTTGCGCTACCGTGCTGCCCCGATCTGCCAAATTAAAGCAAAGCATAAAAATAAACAATTCTTCCCCCCAAGCGATTCCCATCTGTTGCATGTCATTGGGCTGCTAAAATTACTTGAGTAAACTTGTGGTGGAATCAGTTTTGTGGTTTGAGTGCTGGCTCTAATTGAAGATTTTAAGCTTTATCAGCTGTCTCCCCAAGTGGGGAAGTTTTCTCCGGTGTCAGGAGGTACAGTCGATCTGTCACATAATGCATCATTTTGAGTAAGTTGTTCAAACCAGAATCAAAAAATGGTAACAAGTTAATGGAGAGTGGGAAGAGAATCGCTGGCAAACATATTTTAAACTTCTCAGGATGGAATAATTCTAACCGTTTAATATTAACCACACACTTTAACCAAGAAATATATATTTTTAAGTGGTAACTGAATTTATTATAACATTTGCAGGATTAAATCTTCAAATAGCAAGCAACATAGAACTATTGTGCAAATATGGAACTATTTTTCCTGTTATGCTGATAAATAAAGCACATTGCATAAATGAGGATTTGAGTAGAATATAGGGACGAACTTCTTGGTAAAATAGATTACGCATTGCAATATTTCATAGTAATAGACTTTTATTCAAGGTAGTTTTTTCTGCAAGACAACAAATTAACTCAAGATCATGTTCACAGATTCTAAAAGCAAATCATTTGGTTACCACATATGTATAGATCTTAAAAAGCTCTGAAAATATCTCACATTAAAATGTCAGCCATGTTTGGTCATTTAAGAAAGGATTTCAAGGTACTGGGGGAAAGTCTTTAATGAGGGAATGCACAAGTTAGAGATAAAAAGATTGGGAAAATAAACCTTTGAATATATGAACTGAACAGATCATCAAGCAAAAATTGCAGATAGCTGTCTATCAATCCCTGGCAACCAAACATGGAAAAGGTTTTTTTTTTTTTTAGAAACGAGAGACCAATCCCCAGCACCAACCACCCTCCAACCCAACAGAAACCTACATCCTCAAAACCAATAACTAAAAGCATTTGCCACAGCCGAATGGCTCGAATGAAATTTCTTACGGCAGTAATACAAGTTCAGTCCATTAAAATGCAGGCGCACTTTAATTCAACCGGTTAGCTCATGAAACGTATGGCGATTTATGAGGACTTCTTTTTGATGAGACGATTATTAGCTTATTGGACCGGTGGTAACATTTAATTGACCCAAACGAACAACCAATTCCACTGGCATGTGAATAAGTTGCCGAGGTCTATATAATGGTTGTGTGGCAATCAATAGTGGAATGAGGTGCCAGTTAACTGCAAGTTTGTTACAATTAGCAAACAAAAACATAGCATTTTGTAAAGTACAGGAGAATTTTCACAGGGAAGTGTTTCGTTTTGTTGCGGCCCCACAGAGGTTGCACAAATTAAAACCAAAAGGCGGTTTGTCTGAATATTTTTGAATGGGTAACTATCTTGAAATTCTAGAACTGCAGAGAGGATTTTAAAAGTTTTATCATTTTCTGGTACCAATACAGTACAGGCCAAGTTGAAACACAGACTGTTCTCAAATCAACGGTCTTTGCACCATTGTGACCGACTGCTCGTCCAATTCAGGCCCCAAACAGTTATTTAAAGAGCTTGCAATGAATTTATTAACTGATGGGTGACAACTCAATTTTCTATAAATATCACTAAATTGTGTACAGCTCCATTTCAACAATTAGAGAAGAGTAAAACCACAGAAAGTAAACAAAGCCAGACTGAACTGTTAATGGAATTATATCAATCATCTTTTTTTTTATATCAAGTTTCAATTGTGTACACAGAAGCATAATTGCAATCAGAAATCTTAGTAGCTGCATTAAGGTTACAATCACCCATCTACGCAGACTCAACGTTTCAACCTCAAATGTGGATTTGCATGTTATTGTGTAACGTGCAGTTAAGTTTTTTTCATTAAGCATTTTTGTTTAAACGTCAGCATCCTACTGCTACTCAACACCCAGTAATCACACACACAGGTTTTCTCATCAAAACACCAAAGCATTCAGTACAATGGAACACTTTTCCCTCCCCCCAAAACATGGGCTCATGTGTTATCTATTATCAAAAGCGAAAACATTAGCGACCGATGTGTATGAGGTTAAATGTAACAAAAGATGTCACATATAGACATAAATCTACAAGATTTGCTGCTGGTGCACATCTCCAGGTTGTTTTCCCCATTTAAACTTTAATCTGAAGTTACTGAGAGTGGATTTGGAAAGGTTGCGATGAGGGAGGGAAGGGTTTATCTGACGGTTGGTGCTCTGGGAGGCAAGATGCTGGAGCAACAGAGCAGGGACAGTTCACAGGAGATCAACTCGGCGGTAGTACAGGAGGTAGGCTGTACGTTCAGCAGAGGACTTCACAACTTGGTACTGAGTTATCACTTTCACTATCTGGTCATCAATGCGCAGCCAGCCGTTCAGACCAATGTGGAAGACATCTGTCGTGTAATGTCCACCAGTTGCGCTGTTTCCATGGTGATAGACAACTGAAAAGAGAGAAAAAAAACATTGTGGGGCACGGAAAATAAATATGTATTCTATGCGAATATTCTACAATCAATAATAGTTGGCATTTTCAATTATTACAAATACAAATAAACAGTTTATATATTTTCATATAATGGATCTGGGATTCTTGGATCTTTCGCTTTTATATTGATAAGATTACAAAGTGAAGAGTCATTGCCTTTCAGCTTATGTTTCCATCAAAACATTTGCGACCCACTCCCAATTTTGGATCAGTAACTTGTAATTTCACCGTACGTAACACCATTTTATCAACGTGCATTTTAGGAACTGGAGAGTTCAAATTCCTTATGCATAAATTGTCAAGTATTTCAAAATAATAAAAATGTGTACATAATAATGCACGATACCCTTCATTACACTATTTGCAATCAATGTCTCACTCCCTTTCAAATGTGACTGCATAAGCAAACTGCACAAGACTTCCCCAAAGTTTTCTTTCCTGCCTCCTGATTCTGAATGTGCACACACGCGTGCACCGCACCCCATCCCCCTGCATTTTGGAAAACCCTGAAGGGAATATGATCTACATTTACCACCTGAAGTCGCCAAGGCTGACAGACTATTACTGGACCAAGTTCCGACTAGGCGAAAGCAAAACTTGTATTAGCCAACACAGCAGTGTGGCACCCTTTGAAACAAAATATAATATACAGCAACAATCTTTGTTGCTGAACTTCCAAGAATGCAAACACTATATCCAGTTTGAAGTCCACCAGAAAAAAAAAATCAAAACTGTCCTGGTAAGATGAATAAAATATAATTTCTATTGAAACGTTGGAAGTATAATGTCAGTTGCACCTCAGGCAGCCCAAAAATTCTACTTAGCTATTTTTATAATAATAATCTTTATTATTGTCGCAAGTAGGCTTACATTAACACTGCAATGAAGTTACTGTGAAAAGCCCCTAGTCGCCACATTCCGACGCCTGTTCGGGTACACGGAGGGAGAATTCAGAATGTCCAATTCACCTAACAGCACGTCTTTCGGGACTTGTGGTAGGAAGCCGGAGCACCCGGAGGAAACCCACGGAGACACATTCATATTTCTCATATTACTGGAATATTTAAAATAACAAATTTAGAACAGAAGAAACCAACTTCCAATAAATGATTGGTTGTCTTCGGACTTTAGATCAATAGGTCTTGTCATGGCAAAATTAATCACACAATTTGAAAAGTAAATTCTGTTTAGAATTGAAAGTTACGTGATAACTTCTATGAATATATTTTCCAATCACTGCACCAGTTTTTGGCAGAAGCTAAATTATTTCAAGCAGTTTCTAGTCAAAGTTATTTCTAGTCAAATAATTTGGTAGATACATGGTGAGCACAAATCATATGGTCTCTATCCTCACATAGAATGACTGATCTGCTTTTATCAATATATACATGGTTAGTTCAAGCCCAAAACATACTTTGTTCATCACATTAAAACTTGTGTGAACAGGCAAACTGATGAAAACAATTAAACTAAAGTAGCTTACAAGGAACGTTCTGTTTACCAGCATCTCAGATTATTGAATGATGAGTTGCACACAGGCTCAGTTGACTTTAAGGCCAACAAGTCGGTTTTAGTTTTCTATCCAATGTTCTTGCAGTGTCATCCCAGATGACAGTGGCAGGCAGCCACTTTACATAATTCATTTTTGAAAGCAGAAATGCCAAAGCTGTGATTCATACATATATCAATTTGTTAAAAAGAGCAGTGCCATCAGTATACCAGCTGGATGCTATGATTATAATTTCATTTGGCTAAAAATGTTCTTGTTCCCTTACATATTTTTGTAACATTAAAACAGGTCATATCAATAATACTGCACAAGGGGCTTCCTTAAAACACACTTACCTTTATCTCCTATACATTTGCATTTCATGGAAACAGTGGTTATTACATGTTACACAGAAACAACCTAACTTAAAGGGCACAAAGTTAATCAAAGGCTCAGACATCCTCTGAAAGAATTCTTTTTTGTAAGCAGGCCCACACCAGATACTAATGAAACTGCAGTTTTTAAGTACGGATTTAGTGATACAAATCAATAAAAAGTTTAGGAGTGAATTTTTATAGCCATGCCACCCAACTCTGATCAGATGGTATTTATCTAAAGAGTAAAATTACTGAGATTAAAGGGGGAAAATGCACATTTATGTAGGGCCGTGCCAAATCTTCAGGATGACTTGTAGCACTTCAGCAAATTACATTTTGCAAAGCCATGTAAGTAAACACGGTAGCCAATTGACACACAGCAAAGTTTTTTTTAAAAGCAAATGATACGAGCTACAAAATTAGTTTTGCTGTGTCCATTGTGAACCAAACGGATGTGAAATGTGTATTTTTAATTTATTTCAAAGTAGTCCTTACCTCGCAAATTAAACAGCACAAATGACCCAAGAGCTAATAAAGTGTTTCATGTTCCCTCTAATCTTTTCCGCCCATGCGCCAAATTAATTTTATTTGGTGCATCAATATCGAGGCAGTGCGCGGATCTGGACCAACAGTCGAAACAAAAAACTCAATACATAAATATATATTTTTCAGAAAGGTACCATGGATATGGGAGAAAAGATACTAATCCCCAGACATTGACAAGATAACACATGCTAGTCTGCAAATTACCAGATTTACCGAGTTCAATTTTAAATTTACCATGGTTTCCACCCACAAGTCCCGAAAGACATGCTTATTAGGTAAATTGGATATTCTGAATTCTCCCTCAGTGTACCCGATCAGGCGCCGGAATGGTGCGACTAGGGGATTTTCACAGTAACTTCATTGCAGTGTTAATGTAAGCCTACTTTTGACAATAATAAATATTATTATTTTTTTGGACTCTCTGCCTCTAGGTTCTCCAAGGTGGCCTTGAGGACGCACAACAACGCAGAATCGCAGAGCAGAAACTTATAGCCAAGATCCGCACACGAGTACGGCCTCAACCGGGATCTTGGATTCATGTCGCATTACATTCACCCCCCACCATCTGGCCTGGGCTTGCAAAATCTTTCCATCTGTCCTGGCTTGAGACAATTCACACCTCTTTAACCTGTGATTATCCCTCTCTCCAGTTGCTCCATCTGGACCGGTAAAGACTTAATTACCTGCAAAGACTCGCATTCAAAGTATCGTCTTGCATTTTTGACTTTGTCTATATATATGTTTCTGGAACCTGCCTCTTCATTCACCCGAGGAAGGAGCTGCGCTCCGAAAGCTAGTGATTTGAAACTAACATGTTGGACTTTAACCTGGTGTTGTAAGACTTCTTACTGTGCTCACCCCAGTCCAACGCCGGCATCTCCACATCTAGGTTTTAAGTTCAGTTGAGTTCTCCATATTATAAAAGCATTTATTTGTATACTGTAGCTTGTATTTTAGTCATTTGATAGAAAAGTTGAATTGGTAACCATGGATTAAGACAAGGATCTTTCTTTCAATTTCACAAGCTCAAATTAAAAAGAGGCGAAGGAGGCTTGCATTTTGAGTTGATAGCAAATGTGGAAACGGCAATTTTTTTCAGCGTATTTTCTTAATTTAAACTTTTATGAATAGTGAGGAAAATAGCTCAGTAATTGCTTTACATAACAAACATAATCAAGCAGAGGCAAGTGTCTCTGTGAATTTGGTGGGTGAAGGTCAGAGACACCGTGTCCTTGTAAATTAAGTGAATATCGAAATATGAAACTACGGTTGGAAACTGGGGAAGAGAGCACTGTGCTGAGGGGAGAATGAAATTCCAGGAGGGAAAATGACTACTGAAGTAATTTTGTGGAAGTAATAGGATTTATTCCACCTATAATTTTTTAGATTAAAAGTCTATAAATTGCAAAACAACAAACCTGTTCACCACTTCTGAAATAAGCTCTTACATTGCTTACAAAAGCGATTGGGGAGGTGTAGTATATGGAAGAATGCATGGTTTAAAACGTCTCACGAGATCTCATAAATCTCATAAAAACCGTTGCAATATTTTGAGATCTGGGCTAGGAATCCAAAACGTCTTCCAAACCCCGAGGAAACATCCTTGTGTTTTTAATGCGTCAAATGCCTTTGGGATCAAATTCCTTTTAATAATTGTACAAGACCAGATGCAGAGGAATGGCTAGATGTGATACTAACTGGCCCAAAAATCCACTCGCTAGCTCTTTTAATTTGATCACATTATCGTTTTTTCCATTCAGAAGCCCTCACCTCATATCGCTCCTCTCCCCAACCCTCCCGAGCCATCACCCACAGAGAGGATTTAGCTCAGGAGGCTGTGATCAGGGTAGTGAGACGGCAAGAGGGCCGCATTAAAGACAAGCGCTGACGTAGTTTCAGGCCTCCAGGAACTGACACAAATTATTTTAGCTGTAAATCCACCTGATTAATCATGTCAGGGCTGGCTCTTGTCTGTTAATTTCCAGTCATGCGGGAGTTGACCAATTCTATGCTCGCAGGCTCGAGTGGCAGCAAAAGTAATTTAACCATCAGGATGAGCATAGGTATAAAATGAAGTACACAGCACTTGGACCGTCACATACCATGCAGATGAGCAGCTCAGAGGGAACACTGTTCACGTGTATACATGAGGTTCATCTAGATTAACCGTCAAGCTTTGCTCGAGTTACGCAGACTCTAAACAGTTGTGCCACCAGTCTGCCTACGATTCCTTTAGAAGTTGGTTTAATCGCTTTTCACAGAATTTAATGGCTGCTAGTGTGCTGGCGTTACCCATGCACAAACAATTATGCATAGTAGAAGTTATGTTGGCTTATCAGGTTTAAAGTCAGACATGTGATACTTCAAAACAGTCCCACAGTTTAAGTTTTTAAAAAAGATTAAATATATCAAATAATTGAAAACCTGCCAAAAACAGTTGCCCACACATCTAACACCATTACCATATCAGAATGCAATACATCTTCGACTAAAAGGAGGTGGCTAGGGACATAACATGGAAAGAAATAACTTGGGTGTGATCAAATTTCAGCAAGTTGCACTGTCAGCATGGTAACACGTTTCATCGGCTGGCTTATGTCAGCGTATTACTTTCATGAACACCAAGGACTAAAAATGTTATCCAGCAGCGAAATTTATGCAAAGACCAAACAGACCACTGACTAACCCCAGAAGCCGACAATTCCACTTGCAAAGGCATGACAATGCCATAGCAACCAGCGGCTTAAGATGACGCACTTGGAGATAGGGAGTACTGTAATAAAGCAGAGAACTGTTTTTCTGTGGTTTGGAGAGTTTACAGGACATTTTATCCCTTTTTACAAAACTGCAAAAATGTTCCATCAACCTCAAAAATAACAATTTTAAAAGTAAATTATAAAATAACATAACTTTTTTTGTGCAAGGAAAAGCCAAGGATTAGATTTGTACTAAAACGCATGTCATACCATTACTGAAAAATGCTGTACATGCAGGTTGCAGTTCAGCCAGTTAGGTGTTTGCTGTTTTCACTGAGCCACTACATGATAGGCCAATTTGAAAATACTAAAATCACAATAAGTTGCAAATTATTTCTCTCAACACACAATACTACAGCCATAAATGTATCAAAACAATTTTTATTCACATTAACTCTGAGCAATTAATTTAGCATTGCAAGGAGTATACATTCAAATTTCATGGAGCAGTCATCCTACAAGGTAATACCGAGATAGCTAAATAAGTGCTATGATTGATTCCTGATGTCTTGAGTTACCAGATTTAAGCCTCTGCATTGATGCGAATGTTGGCCTTGTGACAAAGGGAAGTGGAGCAAAATTACCCTACTCTAGATCACTATCCAGTGCCTTGTGTTAGAATGATATATGTATGCTTGATGAACAGTCTGGAACCAGGCAATGTACTCCACTGTCTGGACATCAAAACCTGAACAGTTGCTAGCACCTAGGAAACCACCCAGCCGACACAGTCAGCTATAGGACCAAGCAGTACTACAACGTCTCTAGAAGCATTGGCGATTAACATTGTTACAGTATAATGTTTGCATTCATTTGTTTGACAGTACGGCAAAGTTACAAGGTGGCTATATTCTAGAAATTATTTTTCTAATTTTGATTTATATTGGCAGGTATTAATTAAGTTAGACATAAAACAAGTTAAACTTTTGAGTGTGCTCCAGTTTCCTTCTTGAACAGTAGTGAGGTCAAGTATTTCATTGTGCTTCCAATGTTTTTAAAGTTACAGCTGAAAGGTTGGACAAAGTGGATACCAATCATTGTTCTGCTGTTTCCCCAAAATAGAAGGACTTATCAGTATGAACGTTGAGTATTTTCTTTGCACTTCTAATTGTACCCAACTAAAATTTTAGTTCTCGTCATCTTAATCTAGTATAAAATGTTCATTTCCCTATTAGGATTTGCTTTCCTGTGCATAATCTAAGTGTCTAGACGATAGGGGTCCACCAGGGATCGGAGATGCCAGTGCCATATTTTGTTGTATTTGTTAGGTTTCTAGATTGTTTGTTTATATTAGCCAGAAATATATTTTTGCAAGGGTAGAATGGCACCCTTTTGGCCAATTGACATTGCCTTTTTTTAAAAAAAAGAAGTGAAGTTCTGTCTATATTTGAAGAAAGGTCCCAGAGTGGCAACATTTGCACTTGGCCCACTCATACAAAAATGTATGAAGCCAAACAGTACAGGGTAAATAAAACTTGCTCAAAGTTATGACACAAGTTCTAAATTATTGTTTGTTTATAAAATGCATAACATCCTAAGACATTTGTTTCTGGTACTTATATTAATACATCCTCCTGTTGAAGATAATTAAGCCCCCAGCAGTCCGAGTCTAATGGTAAATACCATATGTACTTCACCCTGTCTCAAGCAATTGAGTCTTCTCTTGACGAGTGATGGAGTCATGGTCACATTTGCTTATGTAGCCTTGGGTGAAAGGCAAATGGCCATTGCAGGAATAATGTGGTAAAAGTTAATAAAGCTTTTTCCAGTTTATGTAAAGCCCAATCACAATAATGACCATTCCTTACAAGTTATCAATGTAAGTAAGAATTTGTGCACTACCATATGTTGAAGGCTTGGAAATTTCAAAAATATTCTTTAGCACAATGAAAATAAATCTCCGAAATGTTTGCTGTTACAAAATGTTACAATTGTTTCTGATAAGGAAATTGTCAAGAACCCATGTGAACTGAATTGCTGAGGATGTGAAGACTCAACAATCACTTGAAAACATCTAAGATGAGGATAACAAACGGTTTAAATACTTTTGAAGCAGCACTTGAGCAATAACCTGCTCACTGACGCTCAGTTTGGGTTTCACCAGGGTCACTCAGCTCCTGACCTTATTACAGCCTTGGTTCAAACATGGACAAAGAGCTGAATTCCAGGAGATTAGTGACTATCCTTGACATCAAGGGGCCCTAGCAAAACTGAAACAAATGAGAGTGTGTAGGTGTTGTGAATAGAAAAGAGAGAAAGAGATCTTCTGCTGTTTGGAGTTATACCTGGCACAAAGAAATAGGTTGTGGTAATTGGAGGTCAATCATCTCAGATCCAGGACACCACTGCAGGGGTTGTTCAGGATCGTGTCCTCGGCCCAACCATCTTCTGCTGCTTCATCAATGACCCTCCTTCCATCATAAAGTCAGAAGTGCAAATGTTGCTGATAGCTGCACAATGTTCAGCATCACTCGCGACTCCTCACATACTGAAGCAGTCCATGTCCAATGGCAGCAAGGCCTGGACAATATACAGGCTTGGGTTGACAAGTGGCAAGTAACATTCACATCACACAAATACCAGGCAATGGCCAGCTCCAACAAGAGAGAATCTAACCATTGCTCCATGACATTATATGGCATTACCATCACAGATTCCCCCACTATCAACATCCTGGAGGTTACCATTGACCAGAAATTGAACTAGGCAGATAAATACTGTGACTACGTGGTCAGAGGCTCTTTACCTCCCTCCATCACTGAACAGTGGCAGCTGTGTACACCATCTATAAAATGCACTGCAGGAGCTTACCAAGGCTTCTTTCGGCAGTACCTTCCAAACCCACGACCACTACTATCTAGTAGGACACGGGTAGCATATACCTGGGAACTTTATCACCCAAAGGTTTCCCGTCAAGTCTCGCACAATCCGGGCTTGGAATATATCGCCCTTCCTTCACTGGGTCAAAACTCCCTCCCCAACAGCACTGATGGTATACCAACAACTTAGCAACTGCAGCAGTTCAAGAAGTCAGCTTACCACCAACTCTCAGGGCAACTAGGGGTGAGCAATAAATTCTGGTACTCGCCAGCGACACCCACATCCCGTATAGGATTATGAAAAGAGCTATGTTACATCAGAAAAATAGGAAAGGAAATAGGATAACAAGCAAGTACTTTATTTTCCTTAACTTCAATGGGTTATGAGGTCTTCATTAGAATAGCGAGTGACATTCAGTCCAGCATCAGAGCAGAAAGTAATATTAAATATCAGAAGGATTGGGAGCCAAGAACCAAAATAATTAGCAATGGGACAAAAATGACTGATGTAACATAGCTTGTTTCATATTCATATATGGGATGCGGGTGTCGCTGGCGAGTGCCAAAAATTAAATTGACACAATACTGAATAATTTGGTAACAAAGTAAATAATTTAAAAAATAAAAAATAAGTGAGCACTTTAGAATTAATCCATCCTAACTAGTTGCTAGCACAAATGATTTTCCAAGTGTTCTTGATGAGAAAAATCTTCACGTTCGCACTGGTGCTTTTAACGTCTTTTTCAACTTGAACTAAAATCACTTTTTTAGAAAGATCCTCAAATGTATTGCCACCACCGCACCTATTAAATGCCAACTATTTTTGATCTTTTCAATGCAACACCAGCTTAACAATTCAATACTTATTCAAATCCCAATGGTATGTCAGCCATTTTCTGAGCTCATCACAACAGAGTACCTACCAGATTCAGCTGTTTGCAATTAACTTAGTCTATCAGCACTAGATCCACAAATGGAATGTGAAAGCTTCAACAGTTTGCACATTAATCTCAAATGAATATTATTTTTAGGCTGTTGTTGGTCAAACAGACTTAAGAGTGCAACCCAACACACAGAACAAATGAAGTCTCAATACTGTGGATCTAGACCCAGGTCTAGTTTTCAAAAATATATTAATCTCTTACTCCAGCGAAAACTATTTTCTTTGAGTGTATTCCTCGGTTTACATAATTAGTCATTAGTTTCCCATTAAACCATACACAATAGCCTCTATGCTGGTGCTCTTAGATTCTTCAAGGACATTTGTTAGTACACCATAATATCAAAGACTACAAAAGTGTTGAATGAGGAAGATTGAAACACATAAATTCAATAAGCATAGTTTTTCAGAAATCGTGGTTAAGAAACCTCACCTCGTATCAAACTCATGCTACACATTAGTTGGGTGCACTTGATATTGACATATGGTACACTCTTGAGGTATGCCTTCAGGGTGTTTTTGAAGCGCTTCCCTTTGTCCTCATGTTTGGAAGCTTTCCTTGAGCTGGGCGAAACAGGATTTGCTTTGGCAGTTGGGACTCTGACAAGCACATGGCCAGCCCAGCGGAGTTGGTTTCTCATGGCAATAGCCTCAATGCTGGTGCTCTTAGATTCTTCAAGGACGTTTGTTAGTACACCATAATATAATTATGAAATAATGTTCGAGTTATAGGTGAGAAAGTTTAAACAATGGATGATCAATCTTTGCACTTTTGGGTCAGGACTGGTCTAGTTATTTCAGTAGGAATTTTAAATATTCACATCATCCCCAGATCAAAGGAGGTAAAAGCATTGCTGTAAACAAGGGGTTTTCTTGGTGGAACCAGCAAGTCTGGAAAGAGAATCATAACTCCCTTAGACATGCAAGGTATTAATGTGGGATCCAGAATCAAAGCGTCTTGAAGATAAAACAAAATAGTTGATTTTCATTTCTGTTTGGGAGCATCCAGAGTGTGCCACGTTGCTATGGACATGGGGCTTGGGAGGTTCCTTTATTTTAATTTGTGTGTTTGCGCTAAATTGAAACAGGCAGTCAACTTAGTTGGAGCTCAGAGACAAAGAGAAATCAGCCAGGTGTGAAAAAGCAGCTGAGGGACAACATGAAGAGAAAACAATCGGTGTCTGTCCAAAGCCAGAACAAGGAGTGTAGAGGCCATTAGGAACCAGGGTCGGTGAGATTTTAAAAATCACTAAGGGCAAATGCAGTGAAGCCCAAACCGGAGCTGAGGAGTCCCCAGCTGTGGGGATTTGAAGAAGTTGGAGGGTAGCTTAGCCAAAAACAAATGGAAGGATTCCCCATGAAATCTCGTACCTTGGAGAATAGCTGAAATACTTAGGAGGGATCCAAGTGAATTCTGGACAGCTGACTTCGCTTGGTTCCAAAAGGAAAAGTGAATGAACCCCCAAGGTCCCATAAGTATAATGAAACACGAGTGGAATTATGACAAATCTTAACAAGTCTCAAGTTACTAATTCCTGCTTTGTTTAATTGTTTTTACATAGTTTGTGCGTTAAAAAAATTGAAATCATGCTGTGTAATTTCTTTCCAGTGATCATTGGATGTACAAATTTCTCTTTAAATGCTAATTGTAATCATTCTCGCTTAGAAATTAAAGATGTGCAAGCCATTACTACAATTCCAATAAACGACCTGTTCCTCGCAAAATGCTTACAAATCAATTTCCTGGGAAGCTAACATGAACATCTATGGTCATAAGGACTGAGTTAACTGAACATACACAGACAGGCAGGATGGAACGCAACAGAAACATTAACTTCAATGTGAGGACACTATTTTCAGATTGCTGCACTTACAGACGATTGGAAGATGACAGAAGTGTAAATTTAACCATGTCAATACTCCCTGCAAATGTATTTAGCTTGTTCGGAATCAAAATACAAATGAGTGCAGCTGCATTTGAATCTTCTACTGTCAAACAAGTTCACAACGAGGAATAAGATAAACTCTGGGCCTGAAAAAATGTTAACAATAATCCCGAAACAAAAACTGCTGGTACAGGAGCAAAACATCAACATTCTACTTCTTTAAACTCAAGCATGTGCAAAGAAATCTGCACCTGGCCAGCCAAGGGTTAATATTAAGCAGCAAGTATTCATTACTCCTGGAACTAACACAGATTTTGAAGTAGCTGTCCTTTTACATACACAATATGGGGTTTGCCTTTTTAAAATAAACTTCCAGGCTCATGTTAGGTGCTTAGGATCTTCTCAACAGCACTCCTGTGCAAATAAGTCTATCAAAACCAATTGTGCCATTTAACATTTTTCAAATAATCCTATATTCTTCTCACAAAAGGTAGCCTGAACATAGTTTTCCTCCCCAAGAAAGTCCTTACTCACTGTGTACATTGCATTCCCTTAAACTTTTTTCAGAATTATAACTTCGAACTTAATGTACACTAGATGAAGCATCAAGATATTGAAATATACACGCCCCTATGGGGGGGAAAAAACTCCAAAAAAGCAATATACCTAATCTAAACAGTAACTTTTCCCACATCTATACATGGGGATTTGGCAACATGGCATCAAGCATCACTGAATTTAGCAGCTTTGCAAGTTTTGCACAAATCTAACTCCCTGAAGAACATGCGTTTTAATATTTCAGTTCTTTTCATATCGATTGTTACAGAATTAAATATACATTTTTATTAACTCATACCTGCAAAGAGCCGATAGGTTCGTTGGACTTTGAAAATCTTGCCCTTCACACCGGGAGAAAGGAGATCTAAAAGAAAAGCAGTAGTTTTAGTAAAATAAAACCCTATTTTGTCATAGTCAGGTTTCAACACAATACAGCGATGATGTGGGAAAAGTCAGCAGTGAGGAGGTAGTTGTGGGGGGGGGGGCAGGTTTACATAGTAGAGTAGATTCAGCTGAATACACATCAAAACTCTAATGTATGTGCCAGATTCAGTGTTGAAAACTCAGTACCCTGCATTAAGGTATTGCTGTGAATTAGAAATATCCATTGGCATCCCCTCCTTTTCAAACGAGCATCAGAAAAATGAAGGCGCTGCTGTGGCTCATCTCATTGGAATATCTTTTAGCAATTTGCAGTAGACCAAAATTAATCTGCTATTACTCACCAGGTTAATAAGTTTGAAATCTTTCACATTTTTGTTTGAATTTTAAATGTATCGAAAACATCAAAAAAAAAACAAAGCCACAAATTCCTCTCAGTGAGTATCAGGGGCCAATTACAAAAGCATATCCAGTATACAAAAGTAATGTATTATAAATTTGAAGGGCTTATTTTTGGATGTTCCATGTTTGATTTGAATCAAGGCCAGCCATACAAAATTAAAACAGAAGCTAAATGGATCCAAGAGACACAGTTGAATGAATGCTTTCTCAAAAGGAAGCAAGGGATCCTCTCCAAGTCTGTGCACTAGCTAGGATAGAGTTCTCTTTCTTTCAAGTGCTTCACACACACACAACCACAGAATGGCTACAGAGTATGATGTTCCTCACCCAAGATGACTGCTTCAAATCTACTTTATGCAAACAATTTATTTGTTGAATAAGTTGTTTGCACAGAGAGGCCCTAGACCAAAGCTTTCCTCGGCTCATATCGCAATGATTAATCTAGCTTTCACCTTTAAAAAGAAAATAAAGGCTTCCACAGCAATCTATTGGTGGGGAGAAATGAGGAGAGTCCGGTGCCTGCTCAGTGAAGAAAACAAGGTAGCAGATTTTTCAACTTATCCATGAACGTGGTCAGATTCTTTGGCTAAGATAACAAAAACTCCAAGCTTAGGACAGGATTCTCCATTTGGGAGGCTATGTTCTCCCACTGGAGCGGAATTCCACTTTGCCAACGTGCCGCCCTGTGAATGGCTTGTCTGAAGGTGTTTAAACCCTGTTGACTGGTTTTCACTTTCCAGGAATTGACAAGTGCTGCTCCTGTGCCTGAGCCAGCAGGGTTATTTCCCAGGTGAGTGTTGAAGCAGTGATTGTTTTCCCCACTGCCTCTTATCTGGACTGCTCTCCAGCTTCCAGATGGTGGGGAAGTGGGCATGTCCTGCATTGTGGGGTGGGAGAAGTGGCCCTCTTATGGACTTTGGGGGCAATTCTCTTAAAGAGCTACCCCCTTGGCCCACTGCGAAGTTCACCATGTCAAATGTACGTTTGTCAGGACCAGCACCAATGCTCACCCATGCGATTTATAATAATAATCCTCATTAGTGTCACAAGTCGGCTTACATTAACACTGCAATGAAGCTACTGTGAAAATCCCCTAGTCGCCACACTCTGGCGCCTGCTCGGGTACATGTTCAGAATGTCCAATTCACTTAACAAGCACGTCTTTTGGGACTTGTGGGAGAAAACCGGAGCACCAAAAGGAAACCCACACAGACACGGGGAGAACATGCAGACTCCGCACAGAGAGTGACCCAAGCCGGGAATCAAACGTGGGACCTTGGAGCTGTGAAGCAACAGCGCTAACCACTGTGCTACCATGCCGCCCCTGTTTCTGGCCCAGAGATCTGGAGAATCACGGGAGCCCGGAGCATATGATGCAGTAATAAGATGCAAATGGGTCTTAATGACCATTTGCAACCTCCTGCTGGCGTAGGGTGTGAAGTGGAGGGCGGCGCATTGGAAACCCGATGCTGGATTCTCCGCCACATCGAGAACTCGGCTACCAGTGGCACGAGGTGGAGAGTCCAGCCCTTTAGTCTCAGAAAAACATATCTGAAAATTGCTTTGTTAAAAAAAGCTTTAACCACCAGCGAGGGTCAAAATTCTTAGTTATGGTATTGCAATTTTCATACTTGAAACTATATCAAACATGAATTAAAACCTGACAAACAGGCACAGCTCCTGAACATTTAGTACTGCCCCCGACAACGAGAAAACCTAGGCCTGAAGACTCTTAAAGGAGATACCAGTTAGAATGACAATGACACGCATGTGGTCACTACAACTAATCTCCAATAGAGAAATCTTGGGAATACCAGTTGTTGGTCTCACGCGCCGAGGACCCTGATTCAATCCCAGCCCCGGGTCACTGTTGTGTGGTCTCACCCCCACAACCCAAAGATGTGCAAGTTGGAAGGATTGGCCATGCTAAATTGGCCCTTAATTGAAAAAAAAAAATGAATTGGGTACTTTAATTTTATAATAATAAGATATTCCCACTAATGATATGAGCAAGTTCCGCCGTTAAGACAAATTACTAAAAATATTTGATAGTTCAATTCAGTAGTTTACAGGTGGTCAAATTTGAATTACCCAATAACAAATTAAGCAATCTAAGTAATACAGCAAAGGGAAAATTTGAGGTAAATAATTTGAAACATCAATTTGTATAAATTTTCTAATTGCTGTATGCAAATAACATTCTTTTTCAGATAGTGAGTTTTTATTTGTCTTTAAAAAGTAAATTGCATGATAAACGCTATAGCTGCCCTTTGATCTGGTGTATGCAGATCAGGTGCTAAGAAAGAAGGCGATCATCATGTTTGACATTTCGTGACTTTTAAAGCAGAACTGAAGAAAGATGCAAGTGATTAGGGCGCTGGATGATCCCAATAGACTGCATATTATTTTCTGGTCCTATATTTGCCTATTCTTATTTTGGTTTATAACATGGCAGTATTCAAATAAATGTGATCTAAGCTTATGCAGTGCAACCTGAACTAAATTCTGCCACAGCTAAGTGCCAAATAGAATTTAAGCACGTCAAGAACAAACTAAATTAAGACAGGAATCACCTCAGGCCACGATCATCCATCACTAGTTCAGAGTAACACTCGCAAAGCCTCAGATCTGTCTATCATCTCCCAGAGCGGTGTGGTATTGGGGTATCAAAACAGGGAAATGGCAGAGGTGAGCGGACGCTACTGTATTTAACCAATGGTTGCATTGACATCAGACTTCAGCATACAAAGGCTTAAAAAAAAGTACAGCATGCAGTACAGCAATCAATTCACCAATATTATGCACACAAGCCACACTTACCTTTGCTTATTTCAAGGTCAATGGGGTAATCAATATTCTTGATCAGTTTCTGGCATCCTCCAGTCTTTTCATAAATGAAGCGTTTAAGATGCAAAACAAGAACAGGAGGCAATTCTTCTAAGGTAACACGGCGACAAATCTCAACCTGAAACAGCGAGTGGAAATTAATTTTAAGTCTTGCAGTACAAGACAGTTTAATGGCTTCATGGGGAAATTAGCCATCAGTGTCATTGAAAAAGAAATCTGCAAATACCAAATCATACACTACTTGTTAATCAGGAAACTAGATCATTTGTTTTCTTTATTGCAGGATTTCCTGAATACTGAGACTTTATAGCAACTAATAAAAGCTGTAATTCTCCAAAAATTTCCAATACGTTTATTTATTTAAAATACCAATTGAACAATGTGCCTTCAGCCATAAGTTGTATACAATTCCAGGACAGGATGGTGGCGCCGTAGATAGCAATGCTGCCTCATAGCACTGAGGTCCGAGGTTCGATCCCAGCCCTGGGTCACTGCCCGTGTGGAGCTTGCACATTCTCCCGGGTTTGCGTGGGTTTCAGCCCCACAACACAAAGATGTGCAGGGTAGGTGGATTGACCACGCTAAATTGCCCCTTAATTGGAAAAAATTAATTGGGCACTCTAAATTTTTTAAATAAATAAACTGTATACAATTCCAAGGGTTCCACATTTTCCTCTCATTTACGTAGAACTTTTCCAACTAAACCTGATAAATCGAAGGAGATGAAGCACTTCTACCAAATCATAAATAATAAACCAAAGGCAAATTAACAAAGCTCCTGTTACAACCATTTCCAATATTCAATCTCAAATGGCAGTACCAAAAATCTGACAGTAGAATGGTGCCCTTTGGGTCAGGATAGTGTTATAATTCACGACACTAATTTATGAATATATGCTGACCCATAATAATTTAATTAATTATGTACTGAATGTTACTATGCAGCTTTATAGCGGTTTTGTTCTTGCTGACGTCTGGGATCAAGTAAATTTGAGTTAGAATGGAGTCACATTGGCAAATAGTTTGGGAAGCACTGCCTTAGCTTCTGGCAGTGATAACAAAATAAAGTTAACCTGTACACATAACATTCTGATGAAAGGTCACAACCTAAAATGTTAATTCTGTTTCACTCTCCACAAATGTTGCCTGACGTGGAGTATTTCCAGTATTTTGTGTTTTTAATTACACCCCGTTAACAAAAGTGGCGGTGCAGCGCTTCTGTTCTGCAGTTTTGGTTCCTCTGCCAATACCAGATAAATTCAAGGGCCAACCAACTTGATTTCTCTGCTTTCCAAAGCCGCAAATTCTGTATTGCAATCTAACTACCAAAGCACGGGTGCAAGATGTAGAATTAGAAATTGAAGCTCGCAGAAATCTCAGCTCATTTCTAAGGGGATATTTTGTCCAAATCTAAAGACAAATCTTCTTTCCAAAATATTCTAATTTTTTAGTATTACAACCCAGAACAAAGTTAAATCTGCAATAGTTGACGTGAAACAAGATAACGATTTTGCAGAAGTCTCCTCCAGGATTTTAAAATTAATTTCTATCTTAAATTTTCAGAAGATATTCAAATGGATAAATTAGTTTTTAGGAAACCAAACTCTGGGTTAAATCACCAACATCAGATGTCTCAAAGTAGATCAAAGAACTGTAGGGAGGTGATGGCGTAATGGTATTGTCACTGGACTAATAATCCAGAGACCCAGAGTATTGATCCAGGATCTGGGTTTCGAATCACTGCAGGTGATGGATTTTGAATTCAATTTTTAAAACCCTGGAATTAAAATGCTAATGGTGACCATGAAACCATTGTTGATGGCCGTAAAAACTTTAGGGAAGGAAACCTGCCATCATTGCCTGGTCTGGCCTGCCATATGACTCCAGAGCCACAGCAATATGGTCAACTCAAATGCCCTCTGAAATTCCTTAGCAAGTCACTCAGTTCAACAGCAATTAGGGATGAGCAATAAATGCTGGAACAGCTATCAAGGCCCACATCCCATGAGTAAATTCGTAAAAATGGACAGACTTGATCTGTGGCAACAAAAGCCCAAATATTTTGGTTTCATATTAAAATGGTTGAATCTGTGGATATATTTACTTGATGAGCATTTTAAATGCACCATATGGTATAGAGAGGGCACATACGCACTTTTGTTATTCATTCTGTGAAACAAATGCTTATATTAGAACTTCTACAAGCCAGGATAAGTAGTAAAATGTTTGCCAAATAAGTAACCAGACATAAGTAAGCAGAACTCTTAGAAAAGGCAGCTTCAAATTTAATGGGTTTTACTTGTCGAGTGATTCCCATTTACATCTGGAATCTGTTGCAATTAGAAACATGTACCTTGGGCAACACGGTGGCACAGTGGTTAGCACTGCTGCCTCACGGCGCCGAGGTCCCAGGTTCGATCCCGGCTCTGGGTCACTGTCCGTGTGAAGTTTGCACATTCTCCCCATGTTTGCGTGGGTTTCACCCCCACAACCCAAAGATGTGCAGCGTAGGTGGATTGGCCACGCTAAATTGCCCCTAAATTGGAAAAAATTAATTGGGTACTCTAAATTTATTTCAAAAAATGAAACATGTACCTCCTGCTTAGTTTTAGTGGTATATCCCTGGACGGACTCCCGGGCCACCAAGCTTTCCAGAGCATCCTGCACTGTGCGGATCTTTTCAGATTGTATATCAAGCTGCAGCGAGAAGAACAGCTGGAGGGTAGCAGATTCCTTGGAACTTTGCTGGTAAACGACAGACCTAGAGGCAATGTAAAAAATGAGCAGGATTTGAAAACTTTAGATATCAGTGCAAAGTGCATGATTAATTCTTTTGAGTCATGCTAAATCTCTTTTAGGAAACAAGAAAATTCCTAACTTGCATTGCTGCATTCTAAACACCAATTGATTTTAACCTTTATAAAAATACACATAGGGTTAACAAGCTCTTTAGAGGGATAAATTTGTTGCACCATGTGTTTGTGCCAGTTCTTAGAAAGTCACCAATTAGTTTCACTCCACTGTTCATTCCCCATAGCCATTTGTTCCCCTTACTTGGGTCCACTAGCTGGCCCTACAGCTTGGAAGTTGAACAGTTCACTGCCCATTTTCCAGATTTTGTTTTTTTGTCAGCAGCTTATCCAACTCCCACTAAATGTTTCAATAGCGATGCCCTGGGAAAACAATTCCCTTTTCAAAATAATTCCAAACTGAGAAAAATATGGGGCAAAATTCTCCTACCCGCCCCGCCACATTTCTGCGCCGACCGGCCGGCGGGAGTCTCCGTAACACCGGCCGGTCAATGGGGTTTCCCATTGTGGGGCAGCCCCACGCCGTCGGGAAACCCCCGGGCGCCGGCAGAACGGAGATTCCCGCCGGCGGAGAATGACGCCCCTGAACTTTAATAGGCAAACTATTTTTTATTTACAATTATTTTAAAAGAACTTAGTATAACTTGCATCTGGTGGAAAAGATTGCCAATAGAAGGAATGGCTCTGCATTATGCAAGCCCTTGCTGAAGCAAAATCTGGTCACCCAGCTTTATGGTGCATCTGTTGGAGCATTGTAACTACATGCACGGGCCATTTTCCACGACTGTTTCTTAAATCACAGTGCTTCCTGTTTATTTTGGCAAACACTTAATAAAATAATAATAAATCTCGGACTCTACATGCTAGTTATTTTATTCAAAGGCTGACATTGTTGTGCTAAATCAGTTTAGTCCCATGTTAAACCGTGACAGCGGCAATAAGTCAGCCTATATAGAAGTCCGTCCAAAAATCGTTTTAAAACATCACTTTTCAAATTCAAGTAAACGAGTGTTAGGGAACAAAACAAAAATGTATTATTGTATATGCACATGTCACACAAAATCAAAAAGGTGCCATTAACTACAGTAAAAGGGTGGGGTTCCATAACAGAATTAATAACACAGGTCATTCAATAATGAAAATACGCAGGTATAAGTTACCTGATGTGCCCACCAAAAACATCAGTAATTGGGGTTCGAATGAAGTCAGATTGGCGAGTAACAGAGGTTTTATTCCGGGGGCCAACTTGCTCCCATTCATCCTCGCTACCTTCACCTTGCTCCTCCAAGTCTTCTTCAGCTCCTTGTTGTAATTCGGGTCCATTTGAAACAGCATTTCCTATAATAAGCATAAAAAACATTACTTCAAGATAAACCTCACCAGCTTTGTTGCACTCTTATTACGATCCCAGACCTCAACAGTAGCTAGGATGCGGAACAGAAACTCCAAAATTTTATTTTAATTTTGTAAGACTGAGGACTGTAAGACCTGGCTTCAGGGGTGATTACACAAATAAATAATGATATGGTATGGAACAAAGAACAAAACAAAGAAAAGTACAGCACAGGAACAGGCCCTTCGGCCCTCCACACCTGCGCCGACCATGCTGCCCGGCTAAACTAAAATCTTCTACACTTCCGTGGTCCGTATTCATGTATTTGTCAAGATGCCCCTTAAACGTCACTATCATCCCTGCTTCCACCACCTCCTCCGACTGTGAGTTCCAGGCACCCACTACCCGCTGTGTAAAAAACTTGCCGCGTACATCTCCTCTAAACCTTGCCTCTCGCACCTTAAACCTATGCCCCCTAGTAATTGACCCTCTACCCTGGGAAAAAGTCTCTGACTATCCACTCTGTCTATGCCCCTCATAATTTTGTAGACCTCTATCAGGTCGCCCCTCAACTTTCTTCGTTCCAGTGAGAACAAACCAAGTTTATTCAACCTCTCCTCATAGCTAATGCACTCCATACCAGGCAACATTCTGGTAAATCTCTTCTGCACCCTCTCTAAAGCCTCCACCTCCTTCTGGTAGTGTGGTGACCAGAATTGAACACTATACTCCAAGTGTGGACTAACTAAGGTTCTATACAGCTGCAACATGACTTGCCAATTTTTATACTCAATGCCCAGGCCAATGAAGGCAAGCATGCCGTATGCCTTCTTGACTACCTTCTCCACCCACGTTGCCCCTTTCAGTAACCTGTGGAACTGTACACCTAGATCTTTCTGACTGTCAATACTCGTGAGGGTTCTACCATTCACTGTATATTCCCTACCTGTATTATACCTTCCAAAATGCATTACCTCACATTTGCCCGGATTAAACTCCATCTGCCACCTCTCTGCCCAAGTCGCCAAACGATCTAAATCCTGCTGTATCCTCCGACAGTCCTCATCGCTATCCACAATTCCACCAACCTTTGTGTCGTCCGCAAACTTACTAATCAGACCAGTTACATCTTCCTCCAAATCATTTATATATACTACGAACAGCAACGGTCCTAGCACTGAACCCTGTGGAACACCACTAGTCACAGCCCTCCAAACAGAAAAGCACCCTTCCATTACTACTCTCTGGCTTCTAGGACCTAGCCAGTTCTATATCCATCTTGCCAGCTCACCTTTGATCCCTTTTGTACCAGTCTGCCATGAGGGACCTTGTCAAAGGCCTTACTGAAGTCCATATAGACAACATCCACTGTCCTACCTGCATCAATCATCTTTGCGACCTCCTCGAAAAACTCTTATCAAGTTAGTTAGTATATTTAAAACAAACTATTACCAACACAGTATTAAAATATTTTTAATAGAGAAAATTGCTCACAATTACCCCTTAAACAATACTATTCAATACAGAGAATACAATACCCTTAACTGCCATCTTTATTCCCCCTCAAACAAGAAAAAAAACCCATCTCGGCTCTCAAACTATTGGCACTTAGGAATACTTGCTTTAGAGATGTTCTTTGAGAAAGAAAGATCTTTGACACTGCTTGAATGAAAATATCGGACTCCTGTCAGACCCATGCAGAAAATCTGACTGCATTTTTCAGAAGCGGTTTCAGCCGGTTTATTCACCTTTCCAGCCACACTGCTCTCGTCTGCATATGTTTTGAGCTGAACTGCAGAGAGCAAGCTGTGTTCACAGCTTCAGCTAGAAATCCACTGACCTGCTTTCCCTGCAAAATGCTTGATAACTTAGCTCCACCCAGTAATCACATTTTACCAAGCTGAAATCTAATTCACTCCACAGGAAGTCCCCTTAATCCAAACAAAACTACATTAGCCCAAGCCTTTTAGAATGGTTTAATTCAGCATGGTGGCGTAGTGGTTAGCACTGCTGCCTCATGGCGCCAAGGACCCGGGTTCGACCCTGCCCCTTGTGGGGTTTGCACATTCTCCCCGTGTCTGCGTGGGTCTCACCCCACAACTCAAAATGATGTGCAAGGTGGGTGAATTAGCCACGCTACATTGAACCTTAATTGGGAAAAAAGAATTGGGTACTCTTCAATTTAAAAACAAAAGAATGGTTTAATTGCACCCCTGGCTCCAAAAATATACTTGCCTTTCAAACTACGATTTCTTTTAAAACATAAT
The DNA here is from genome assembly GCF_047496885.1 of Scyliorhinus torazame. Taxonomy (NCBI): domain Eukaryota; kingdom Metazoa; phylum Chordata; class Chondrichthyes; order Carcharhiniformes; family Scyliorhinidae; genus Scyliorhinus; species Scyliorhinus torazame. The sequence continues at coordinate 27,947,281 of NC_092716.1, read as the reverse complement.
TGCAGCAGCCACATTCACACTAACCCAGGCTTTTAACCCTTACTGCACCAAATACCTATAATATAATACATATGAAATTCCTACATTCATCACACTCTATATCGAAACACATTTTATTACAGCATCCCAGCATATGGTCCCAGCACACTGCGGAAAAAGAAACACATTTTTTTAAAAACCTATTCCTCGTCTTGGTCACGAGTAGCATGCACACTTGGTTCCTTGCTATCAAGTACAGATTATTTTGCTACACTGAAGTTTAAAAAAAAATATCGGTCATTTAAGTACAATTGAAATTATCTGCTGTGATGTGGAGAAATATCTTCTATAATGTCCTGGCATCATCCTTGAATTTGTTTCCACACAAAAACGTAAGCCACGGTTAAGCATTTTGCTGAAGGTTATTCAAATTTTGTACTCTTGCATTTTTTGCACAGTATTTTCATGGCATGAAGGCATGTGTGCAATGTTTTGGCAGCTGCAAACTGGTTTTCTATCCTAGTTTCAGTCCAAGCATCTTTGAAACATTTTAAAAAGCCATATGATCAACCAGTGAATCCAAGAAACAAGGCAGCCAGATGGCCCCATAAGCCTGCACTGGCATTCAAAAGAATCACGGTTGATCTTTGACCACAACTTCAATTTATAATCAAAGTAGTTTTGTTACTGGACTAGTGGTTCAGTAATGTGGTTGATGCTTAAATGCCCACTGAAATGGCCCAGCAGCCACTCAGTTGCATCAAACTGTTAAGTGTACTGAAATCGAATGGGTCAGCCAGCATCGACTGAAATGACAACGGCAAACCCAGCCCTGTTGGCCGCACAAAATCCTCCTCACTAACATCCGGAAGCCTGTGCCAGAATTGGGAGAGCAGCCTCACAGACTAGTCAAGCAACAGCCTGACAGTCATACTCGTGGAATTTCCTCACAGGCAATGTCCCAGGCATCACCAACACCAAGCATATCCCACCTAAAAGATAGACCCCTCTCCCGAGGTGGTGCAGCGGTATCATAGATATCATAGAATTAAAGTGCAGAAGTAGGCCATTCGGCCCATCGAGTCTGCGCCGGCTCTTGCAAAGAGCACCCTACCCAAGGTCAACACCTCCACCCTATCCCCATAACCCAGTAACCCCTCCCAACATTAAGGGCAATTTTGGACACTACGGGCAATTTATCATGGCCAATCCACCTAACCTGCACATCTTTGGACTGTGGGAGGAAACCGGAGCACCCAGAGGAAACCCACGCACACACAGGGAGGATGTGCAGACTCCGCACAGACAGTGACCCAAGCCGGAATCAAACCTGGGACCCTGGAGCTGTGAAGCAATTGTGCTATCCACAATGCTACCGTGCTGCCCTTTAATATAGTCAGGAAGGAGTTAACCTGGCACCCTATGGAGTCTCATGGCATCAGGTCTAACATGGGAAAGGAAACCTTCTGATGATTACCACCCCCCTCAAGATGAATCAGTACTCCATGCTGAACACCACTTGGAAGTACTACTTCATAGAATCATAGAATTCACTTGGAAGAAGCACTGAAGGTGGCTGGGACATAGAATGTAATCTAGGTGGGGGACTTATCCATCATCAAGAGTGGCTCTGTAGCAACATTATTGACCAAGCTGGCAGAATCCTAAAGGACATAGCTGCTAGACTGGGTCTATGGCAAGTAGTGAGGAACCAGCAAGGGAGAAAAACTATTTGACCTCGTCCTCACCAATTTACCCGTCACAGATGCATCTATGGATGACAGTATTGGTAGGAGTGACCAATGCACAGTCCGTGTAAGAAGGCCCGCCTTCACATTGAAGATATCCTCCATCTTGTTGTGTGGCACTAAATGGGATTTTGAACATATCTAACATTCCAAAATCGAGCATCCATGAGATGCTGTGGGCCATCAGCTGCAGCAAAATTGTATAAAACCACAATCTGTAACCTCAGGGCTTGGCATATTCCCCCCCTCTACTATTACCATCAAACCAGAGAATCAACCTTGGTTCAATGGAACGTGCAGGAGGGCAATCCAGGACCAGCACCAGAGCAACTTAAGAATAAGGTGTCAGCCTGGTGAAGCTACAGCACCAGACTACTTGGATGCCAAACAGTGAAAACAGCATGTGCTACACAGAGCTAAGCAACTCCATAACTCTACAGTCGTGCCACAACCTGCCATGAATGGTGGTGGGCAAATAAACAACTCACGAGAGGAGGAGTCCAGCACATCAGCACAAAAGACAAGACAGAAGCATTTGCAAGAATCTTCGACCAGAAGTGCCAAGTGGATGATCCATTTTGATTAACTACAAATTATCATAAGAAATGGCGGATAGGCGTTAGATACCGCAACAGCTATGGGCCTTGACAACATTCCAGCAATAGTACTGAAAACTTTGCGTTCAAGAACAAGCTGAGCCCTTAGCCATGCTATTCCAGCACAGTTACGGCACTAGCATCTACTTAGCATTGTGGAAATTGCCCAGGAATGTCCTGCCTGCAAAACACAAGCCAAATCCAACCCAGCCATTTATCCACCCCATCAGTCTACTCGGTCATCAACAAGGTGATGGATAGGGTCATCTATTAAGCAGCACTTACTCAGGAATAACCTGCTTACTAACACTCAGTTTGGCTAGCGCCATGGCCCTCAGCTCCTGACCCCATTTGTGCCTTAGTCCAAACATGGACAAGAGATCTGAACTTGACATCAAGGCAGCATATAACTGAGCATGGCATTAAGGAGCCCAAGCAAAGCTGGAGTCAATGGGGATCAGGGGGGAAACTCTCCACTGACTAGAATCATACCTCACACAAGGATGACGTATGTGGTTGTTGGAGGTCAATAATCTCAGTCCCAGGACATCACTGCAGGAGTTCCTCAGGGTAGTGTATTAGGTCCCTCCATGAGGTCAGAAGTGGGGACGTTCGCTAATGATTGCACAAGGTTCATCACTATTCATGACCCCTCAAATACTGAAGCACCCGTGCCCATATGCAGCAAGACTGGACAAAATTCAGGCTTGGGCTGGTAAGTGGCAAGTAATTTTCCCGCCACAACCAAGTGCTGAGCAATGACCATCTCCAACAGATATCTTTGCATTATCTTTGATGACAGATGAGGTTCCAGAGGACTGGAGGGTAGCCAATGTTGTCCCTTTGTTTAAGGAGGCAAGCAGGGATAATCCAGGGAATTATAGGTTGGTGAGCCTGCTGTTATTGATGGAGAAACTGTTGGAGAAGATACTGGGGGACAGGATTTATTCACATTTGGAAGCAAATGGACTTGATGGTGATAGGCAACATGGTTTTGTGTGGGGAAGGTTATGTCTTACCAACTTGATAAGAGTTTTTTGAGACAATTTCAATATTAATTGATGAGGGATGTCGTCTACATGAACTTTAGTAAGACACTTGACAAGGTCCCTCCTTGCAGACTAGTACAAAAGGTAAAGTTGCATGGGATTCGGGGTGTGCCAGCTAGATGGATGAAGGACTGACTTGGCAACAGGAGACGAGTAATAGCAGAAGGGAGTTTTTCAGAAAGGAGATCTGTAACTAGTTGTGTTCTACAGGGATCAGTGCTGGGATCACTGTTGTTTGTTATATATATATCAAAATGATCTGGAGGGAAATGTAGGTAGTCTGATTATCAAGTTTGCAGATGACACTAAGATAGGTGGAGTTGCAGATAGTGAAGGGGACTGTCAGAGAATACACCAGAATATAGAAATATTGGAGAGTTGGTAGAGAAATGGCAGGTGGAGTTCAATCTCGACAAACAAGAGGTGATGCATTTTGGAAGGTCAAATTCAGGTGTGAATTATACAGTAATTGGCAGAACTCCTCGGAGCGTTGACATACAGAGGATTCTGGGCGTTCTGGTCCATAGTTCCATGAAAGTGGTGATGCAGGTGGATAAGGTGGTCACGATGGCATATGGCAAGCTTGCCTTCATCGGCCAGGGCACTGAGTACAAGAGTTGACAGGTCATGTTACAGTTGCGTAAAACTTTAGTTAGGCCACATTTGGAATATTGCGTGCAGTTCTGGTGGCCACACTACCAGAAGGACATGGGTGCTTTGAAGAGAGTGCAAACTTTGAAGAGACCAGGATGTTGCCTGGTCTGGAGGGGTTCGCTATGAGAGATTGAATAAACTCGGGTTGTTTTCATTGGAAAGACGGAGGCTGAGGACAGGCCGGATTGAGGTCTACAAAATTTGCAGGTGAGGCTGAGAGTCTTGGGTTACAGGATATAGGCGGTAAGCACATACAGCTTGCATGTGCTTACCATTATTCAGGTTAGTGAGGTCAGTTCATGCAAGTCAGAATGAGGTGGCAGTTGGATATGTGGGAAGAACTGGCTTGTCAATGGGCAATTCTTTTACTCATCATCCATAGCCGCAAAGAACTGCCCTTTTCCCTGAAATAGAGCTGTTAAGGAATTCAAACCCAGGAATAAGGCAGTGAGTCTATCATTAAGACGCTAGGTAAAAGAGCCCATTCCATTCACAAAACCTACAGCCTTTCATACTGACGTGCATACCTAGTGTCTGACGTTATACATGAGTTTGGTGCATTTAAAACTGTCTGTAGTTAGTGTCCATGGGTTAGGAGTGTTTTTTGTTCTCCCAGTGTTTGCGTGGGTTTTGCCCCCACAACCCAAAGATGTGCAGGGCAGGTGGATTGGACACGCAAAATTGCCCCTTAATTGGAAAAAATGAATTCGGTACTCTAAATTATTATTTTTTTTTTTAAAAGTGTGTTTTTTGTATATTTTTCCATGCAATTTGGTTTAGCAGTGGGCTAAACCGCTGGCTTGTAATGAAATGAAAACCGCTTATTGTCACAAGTAGGCTTCAATGAAGTTACTGTGAAAAGCCCCTAGTCGCCAAATTCCAGCGCCTGTTCGGGGAGGCTGGTACGGGAATTGAACCGTGCTGCTGGACGGCCTTGGTCTGCTTTAAAAGCCAGCTATTTAGCCCAGTGTGCTAAACCAGCCCCTTGCTGGAACAATGCCAGCAGCACAGGTTCAATTCCCGTACTGGCCTCCCCGAACAGGCACCGGAATGTGGCAACTAGGGGCTTTACACAGTAACTTCATTGAAGCCTACGTGTGACAATAAGCGATTATTATTATTATTATGTGTGGTTTTTGGGAGTTCTGTGCATGCCAGTTGCCTTAGACAGCAGCCTACTGAAAACAGTATCTGGGTCACTCATCTCACTTATTGCTTTCAAACTAATTGTTTACATAAATATTCCTGTTTACACTTCAAAAGTATTGAATGGATGTGAAACATCCAGGATTATCCAAGAATATGATTAGGCACTATAGAAATTTTAATTCATTCATTCCTTCAATACATTCTGTATAAACCAAATTCAACTATCATTTTAAACCTAGGTAATAAACTTAAGATTAGAAAAAAAAAAGGAAGCTTTGATATGAAGGTTATTAACCTCCAGTCACAAACTAATGTCACAAAATTGATCAAAAATATTAAAAATGAACAGGTTATATAAAAAGCACATTCAAATCAGTGATGCACAATTGTTGTACGATGCTAAATTACCAACTTTTGCCAACAAAAGCTCTGGCAAAGATTTACAGTGCAAAAACTGATCAGATACTTCCACTAAAGTAATGCAATGCTGCAAAATAGAAAATCACCATCAGATTGCTAGGAATGTCTGACAAAGCTCTGCAGCACATGTGAATGCAGTCAGCAACTGCATACGGCAGATACACAAATTTTCAACACACATTTGGGAAGTCTTTGATACAAATTCAGGATTGGTCTGATTGTTCTGTATAATATTCACTGAGTAACTATACTTAATTTTGTAATCATCTCCACTTTTTTAGGTGGTCCTATATCTCTGGATAGTCTCAGCATTATTCAATGATCTGGAGAACTAGGAATATCAGAAATACTCTACAGCTTGCCTTTAAATGCCATCATACAGGATTAAATTTGCAATTAAAAGAAAATTATAAATGTTTCAACTAACATGCATTGTAACATGCATTAAACATACAGTAAGAGTATAAAACATTTAGACATAAAACATTTAGATTTCAAGAGTTTTCTGATTACTATCGTAATTCCCCAAGAAATGTGTAAAGGTTGACCCAATGACTTATTGCCTTAAAAAATGTAATTTTTCTTGTGTCACGTATGAAGGTAGACCGCAGAATTTCAGGGACTAAACAGTGTTGCACTAATTGATTACTTAACCCCGAATTACTATGGCTCATTAATTTAAAGCCCCGCGCAGATACCTCCCAGCAAATCACACAACTAATGTGTGCATGATCTGAGACATTCTTCATTAAAGAATGTCAAATATGCAGCTCAATTTAAACTGGATGAAAAAGTGGTAGAATAGCTAATGCTCACTGGTAAAATACCATGTCACCGCCCGGGAGTCCTTGCTGAAGTGAAAATGGTATTTGAGAATTGAAAGCCAGTACCAGATGGTGCATAAGATTGATGAAAAAGACCATGAATTTCCATTGCTGTGTCATCTGACATCAAGAATGCATATCGATTGACCCAATTTACAAATATGGCTGAAACACCAGTGAACTTCAACGTGCCAGCAAGCAAAACCGTTACCAAGATTGGTGAAACAAATTGTCCTTGTAAAGACGACCGACCATGAGAAGGGGTGGGTTCAGTGGTTTCATCTTTTTGGTTGTTTGCACAAAATTAAAACTAATGGTGATGGTTAAGCACAAAGCTTTCCCCAAAGAGAAATTTCAGAAAAGCATTGTAATCATTGTTCATGTAAAAAAGCTCGATCGACAAACTCAGTTGCATGAAATAGATCAAAGAAGTGTGAAATTTGAGACCAACAGGACTATGCAAAAAAAATGTTTGTTCACTGAGAATGCCAATCTCAGTGTTGCTCAACACAAGGATGTGTGTATAAATTAACTTCTCAAGGAAAGTATCCAAGAAAATGTGGAACAATTGTATGTTGGAAGGCAAAGAAATATTCACTGAAGGTGGAAATATACAAGCACTCTAACAACATTGCAGCAATGGGTCAGAAACGTAGAATGTATTAGATCACAATAGTCAAAAAATCATTTCTAACATATCGAATACACGCAACAGTACCAAGGATAGCAACTTGTGAGGGCAGCACGGTGGCAGAGTGGTTAGCACTGTTGCCTCACGGCGCCGAGGTCCCAGGTTCAATCCCGACACTGGGTCACTGACCGTGTGGAGTTTGCACATTCTCCCCGTGTTTGCATGGGTTTCGCCCCCACATTCCAAAGATGTGCAGGGTAGGTGGATTGGCCATGCTAAATTGCCCCAATTGGGAAAAATTTAAAAAAAAGAATAAGGATAGCAACTTGTGGAATGAGGATGCCATAGTTAGCGGTACTACAAACGACGATGATGAAGATAGAGATAACCCATATGTTGCACACACCCATGTTATTGGGATGAATTGTTCAGTGATTCAGATTGAAATCCTTCCAAATCACTGATAATGTGAAGTACTGTAATTAATTCATTATGGTATTATTTATACTTGGGAGCAAATGTATATACATAGCTTTACTGTTATAACATAGATGTTATAGAGTTAATATGGATGCTGTAATGTTGTTGGTTTTTACATCATTCCATTGAGTCTTTTTTGGGCTCAAACCAAGCACGCATATCAATCCCTCAAAAATACTGCACATGTAAAAGTCGACCCATACTTTTGGCCCATAAAATGGTCTCAAAAAATTTAACTTTTACATGAATATACACACTGGTCACATTTCAGGAAACTGCAAAATTCTGGGAGCAAGGGAGAGAATTAACAATCGCTTACTTTCGTCCTGAGGAGTTATCAGTTTCTTCAGTGCTAACATTTCCTCATGTAGGCCATTTAAAATGAAGCCCAGATATTCCTCTGCGTCTTCTTGCCGGCCCTAAACAAGAAAGTACGACCCATTAATTAAACGCAAGTTTTTTAAAAAACAAGCTGAAAAAGAAACTAGAGACAGAAAGTTTCAGCAGGAAAAATAACACTTGCCTTACTGGAGAAATTTATGCAATTTTTCAGAACACCCCAAGTTTTTCAAGCCAACAAATTATTTTGCTTTCTGAGGTAATCATATATGTGGATAAATGCAGCAGCCAATTTGCACACAATAAGGTCCCACGAACAGCAAGTGAAATGAATAGCCAATTAATATTTTCTTGTGCTATTAATGAGCAAGGAATGCAGATCTGACCCTAGTACAGCATCTTGCTCCACTTCAGGTTTGTGGTGCAAGATCTCTAGCATTCACATAGGCCACTGGGGCAGAGACAGAGCCTCAGTTTATCCTTTTATGACCTCTCATCCAGCACTCCCTCATTTCTGCAGGGGATGGTTGGCTCAATTATGTCAAGTCCTGGAGTGATCCTTGAATCAATGTTCTAATTAAGAGACACATACCGACTGAGGAAATACATTTTTGTAAGCCACTTTTGGGACAGAATATAATGAAGAGCATAAAAGAAAGCTTAAATGCCTTTAAAGGCTATTTGTAATGGAGTCATAAGCATCATTATGGCAATTCAGCCCCATCACATCCATGCTGGCTTACTGCAGAGCAATCCAGTAAATCCCAGTACAATAAACCTAACAATGTTGTCAAGGAAGTCTCTGAAACATTTGTTTTAGAGCCAAATTGCTAATATTAACAGGCCTGCCCTGAATACAATCAACATTTCCCTCAAATAGGAAAAGTACTGGGCAATGCAGACTGCAGTTAGTGTAGACATTCCTGAAATTGCTTCTTCAAGCATAACCTGGTCAAACATCTATAGCAACAGTTGGAGAACTTACACAAAGGATGTGGCTGCACCTGCAGCACCTTTGCTAACAGAAAGTGACCAGTGCAAGAAAGTGGTACCCACTTTGGCTTTCAGTTGAAGCAAACAATATTACACAGTCAGAGAATATGCTTATAAAAACACAAAATGCTGGAAAAACTCAGCAGGTCTGGCAGCATCTGTGGAGAGAGAAACAGAATTAGCGTTTTGAGTCTGCATGACTTCTTCAGAGCTGAATATGCTCCTTGAGGGACACTTTTAGGAGGCATCTTAAAATGCGTCTTCTTTGGGGAATAGCCAGGCTTCCTTGAAATCCACTCATCTACCGTTAAAACATATTCATGAAAACAGGTGTTGCAGATTGAAACCCCATGATAAAATGTGTCCATAATCGGAGTCAGTCGGTCATGGATTCAAGCCCCTTCCCAGAGACTTGAACATGTAATCTAGGCTGTGATATCTTTAAACTGAGACCCTTGTCTGCCCTGACAGGTGGATGTAAAAGATCCCATGGTACAATTCAAAGAGCAGCTGGGAAATTCTACCAATGTCTTGTCCAACATTTATCTCTCAACCAACATGAATAAAACACTTCAGAATATTTAACCTGCTGATAATTGTAGGATATTGCTGTGCAGAAATCTGCCGCTACCTTTCATTATATCGTAAGTGACTATGCTTCAAAAGTGCTTAATTAGCCGTGAAGCTCTTTGGAACATGTTACAAACATGGAAAGCGCTATACAAATGCACATTTTCTCTCTATACGGTTTGCAATGCAGCAATCACGAAGGACCTGAAATAACAACCGACATAGACACTATATCTATACCACCGTGTTGTAAATTCATCCAATGGAGGAAGACTGAGCAAGTAACAGCAAGTGGAAAATTTCCTCCTGAAGCATAAAAGTATTCTTTCTGATGAGTTTTATTCCTTATGCCAGCAGAATAATTTGCTCTGAGAGACACAATTTTGGTTACCGACACTCTGCAACGAACACCTGAAATTATAGCTAGCCTTTCATCAGAAATTGGAGCCTGAAATGTCTATAAAAAAGGTTAAGTAAGACAAAATGCCTTGGTGTGTTTTGAAAAATGAGGCATAATAATACTCACATCTCCTTTGAATCGAACAGAATAGTTGATGAGACAAAGGTAAATTTATCCTGCTGATCTTTCTTTATCAGGTTTAGAGGAAATGAACTAAAAGTCAAATAGTAAAGCCTTGAGGCCAATGCTACTGAGCTACCACAAGCCTAGCCAGGGTAGAGAAATTCAATCTTATTCCAAATATTCATTTTCAGAACTCTTTCAAGAAATTTTATGGACACTGATACGGAAGCTGGAACATTGTTGGGTGGGTATATTATAAATAAGTCGACACTCTAAAGAGAGAGTGCTTGTAATTAATTTGCAGATTAGTCCATCGTCCAATCACAAATTTAACCCATGCACACACCAGGTTTTTACCATTTTTAAAGAAGTTTTCTTTTCCATGTACTTAGTTCTATCATTGACTACAGACTACTTATGGTAAAGGAAGCGAGATTTTTTAAAAATCCATTAAAATTTTTGAAAAAGCTACAACCACATTTGCATTTTTTAGGTTAGGTGTTAGTGGATACTACAAGAAATTTGCGCCTTGCAGTGCAAGGGAATTAAGTCAATTGCATATGGTGGCACAGTGATGTACAATGTTGAAGTTCCAACAACTGCATTGTGAACATGATACAAGATGTCCATGATTCCCAGCCGGGAAAGGGAAGGGGGGAATGGGGCTGGAGATAGGGGATAAGAAGGGGTGGAGAAATCCCCAATCTTAATAAGATGGAGTCACTGGCCGATTTCTCTGGAAAGCGGGAAGCTTAGAGGTCCATCACCCTCATTCACCCAACAGCTGACTATGCACCAGCAATAGTAGAGTGATTGGGAGCCAGGTCTCCAGTACTCCTAAAACAGGAAAAGCGATTTTGATTTATATAGAAACTTGGGGCGGGAAAAATTAAAAATTCAGTTGCAGACAGACAGTCGAAAACAACTAATGATTATTAAAAAATACCTTTCATCATCACAAGAAGAGCATGGCTCGGTGACAACTCTCCTCTGTGAGGAAGGGCACGGCCTCTCTTCAGCACCTCCCACTTTGGTACGAGAGAGATCGGAACAACTCAGGTGTGGGGGGAGGAGAGAGAAGAGGAGAAGTCACGGGCATAAACTCACATCCCAATCCATGGCACCATGCACTGCGCCACCAATAACTTTTTCATTTTGACATACAGGATTTTACCATTATGAATTATAAAAATGATAAAACCAATCTGGATTGTTAATGAGCACAAGGGTCTTACATAATTCAATTCAATTTTTGTTTACAGTTTCACTGCAGCATTGCATATTCAAACTGCAATAGAATAGCAGTGGTACTAAGAGGGCTTGATAAGTGTCAATATTACGGAAACTCCAAAACACTATTTGGGATTAAGAAAAAAAATGACGGGCAAACAATACCCTAAGAACTTACCTTTTCAGATAAACTTGACTTGATAACCGTCAGCACTCTGTAAATGTAGGTCGGTTCGAAAGGAATTCCAGTGCGAATATCTTTAACAGTTTTATCACCAGTACCTTATATAATTATGAAAGATTATCAAAAGGTATTCCAGTAACATGAAGTAAAGCATTTGCACAGCAACACAAATTACTTTTAATCATGAAGATGCATTTTGAAATACATTATAAATACCAAAAAATGAAAAATTAACCAACTATTGTGTCATTAGGCTTTTCAGAATCAAACGATATGTCATTTTAAATAAAATGGAGTTGAAAGAAGCTTTAATTAGCACACAGCCACTAAGATACACAGATTGATGTGGTACCTAAATTACATACCTGGTTTTGGCTTGGAGGGTACTGGCATAGTACTGAACTCATTCATCAGTCGAACGCTATTTAATTAACAAAACAGAACAATGTTCAGTTTAAAGAATATTTTTGTTGATGTTTTAAATGTTTACTATTTTACTAACAAACTAAGCTACAAATTCTTAGAAAGCAATTATATCAGGCATATCACAATATGAACATGCACAAATTCTGGGAACTACTTTCCTTTTAAATTTATATCAAAGTGAGCAGACCTGAACATATCCACTAGAGCATTTTTCAAAACATTTCAAGTAAAAGTATAAACAGATGCAATACATACAAGCTGTCCATCATTGGTGTAGAACTTCGAGGTCTCTGTATCTCACTATATATTGGAACAGACTTCATCAGATGATACATGGGTGGGCATGCAACCAAAGCCTGCAAAGTCTATGTCAAATTAGTTAAGGAGATAATAGTTCCACTTGATTTGCTATGGGACAACACAACGTACTTGAAGCCAAGTAGTGGAAGCAGTAAATCTATTTTCTTAACCTTCAACACACAACTGCATCAAACATATTAAAAATTTTGATGGGCTTTGAAGACCATTTAAAAGTTATCATTACGACCAAAGTCAAGGACCCGAGACTGGCTCATCTATTTCATTCGTGTACAGGTACAGTACCCCGAGACTGAGGTCATGCTAGATTTCGGACATTGCTGATTTGGGTTCAGGCTATGGGCTGTTTGGGTAAAGCTGGATTGGGTGGGCTCAAGGCTCAGTTGGAACATGGGAGAGAGCAGCATTCAAAGCGGCAAACTTGGTTACTAGTCTGGAGACGCCGCAGTATTGTCGTGCCTACCCGATAGTCCAAATAAGTTTTTTTTTTATAAATGTCTCCATTAAAATTGATACATGCAGCATTAGAAAACTGCCTGTTTTTTGGAAAACACAGGTTTAGGGCTGGTTTTGAACTACTCTACCTATACATTAATATGTAATTTGATTTTTCATTAAATGCAGTGATGTACTATTAAGTGATTTGGGAATAGCATATTCCATGTGTATTATCAATTTATTTTTTTATTCGTGCATAGATATGAGCATCACTGGCTGTGCCAGGATTTATTGCGCGTCCCTAATTGCCCTTGAACTGAGTCGTTTGCTCGGCCACTCAAGAGGACATTTAAGACAATGTTAACCACATTGTTGTGGGTTTAGAGTCACATGTTGGCCAGAACGGGTCAGGATGGCAGATTTCCTTCCGTAAAAGACAATAGTGAACCAGATGAATGTTTACAACAATCGACAATGGTTTTTATGATCTTCTTTTCAATTCCAGATTTTTACTGAATTCAAATCTTAACATTTGCCGTGGTGGGATTCGAACCCAGGCTCCGGATTATTAGTCCAGTGACAAATACCATTATGCCACTGCCTCCTGTTAATTTTGCACAGTATTAAGACTGACATTAAGACAATAAGATCAGGAAAAACAATTTGCAGTAAAATAATTTTAATTCTTTAGGCTGTGCCGCAATATAAGGTATCTTTTTCACCAACAACTGCTTACCACACTCTGAATAATTTCACAGAAGGCACCAGAGCTGGCACTCTCTTTAGCTATACTTACTTGAACACAAAAGTAAAAAATACTCTGAAGCTTACCGTTAAAATATCTACTATGGTAATGTTGAATTACGAAACACGAGAAAGTTAATACTGATGCTTCCCATTTCACATAGACGTTACAATACAATATAAATCGCAAACTTAGCCAACTTGATTAAACCTAAATGAAACACCAGAGTCACCAGTAAAAAGCCAAATTAGCCTGTTGGAGTGGGACAGGTGCACAAACCTGCTGTTTCATGAAATAAACAAGGAGCAAGCTCTGGAAATATTTTAAAAAGAATATTTAATTTTGGAAATGTATGTAAATTTGGCTAATTTATACACAAGCAAAGTAGCACGGCAGAGTAATAAATGCTTGTTGAATGCTTTTCATTCCAAAATTCTGCACACTCGCACTAACTCATCTGAAGTTCATGCAAGGTTGTAGCATAATTAAGAGATTGAGGTAATTTTTTATACTATGGAGCTCCAGTCTCACAGCATCTCAGTGAGGTTAAATGGTGCTAATGATTTCAAGTTTTATTGGGTCAAGTATTATTGCATTCTCAAGAAGGATCACCCAAGAATGGCCACCTTCATTTAAAATTGAAAGTAAGACCATAAGACACAGGAGTAGAATTAGGCCACTCGGCCCATCGAGTCTGCTCCGCCATTCAATCATGGCTGATATTTTTCTCATCCCCATTCTCCTGCCTTCTCCCCATAACCCCCGATCCCCTTATTGATCAAAAACCTATTTATCGCTGTTTTAAAAGTGGGGGTTGATATTCAATCTGCTTGCTTTAAATAACTTTCATGTTATGTATTTTGCTTGTAAATGTTCACAACAGCCTATATATTGCAACAATTAAAAAGAATATCCTGAAGTATTATTCATTTGATAATTATCTTTGATTGAGTATTAGCGCCTGGTCTCTGAAGTGCCTCGGGATGTGTTTCTCAAATCACTTAATAGGACATTACTGCATTTAATGAATTACATAAATGCAAATCAATTACATAAATGCGAACTGTTTTGGCGACAAATATGGCAGCTTTGTAGATTTTTAAAAAGGAAAAGACCTACGCATAGGCACAATAATCTTATAGAGCCCTGCTTAAAATAAGTTTGAGAATTCTGACTTCACTTGTTTCCCAATTATTTCCAGCACTGCTTTCTGCAGTCACGCACAATTACTTATTTAAAATTTATTTTATCACCCACTGGCACGGTAAAGTCCCCACAGTCCCAGATGACCATAGGCTGCTTTCCCCTTCAAGGGGGAGAGCTGACTGGTGGTGATAAACCGGAGAATCACCACACCTCAGATGAGGGGCTGTGTCTTCACGAATCACCCACCAGCATGTCTAGAAGCATGAAATTTATTTCAGTATGCCTTTCAAAAGAATGGTTACAAACATGCTCAAATCATATTACATAGCAAAATAATTATCTTTGTTTCAACACAAGAGCTCTCATTAGTCTTTTGGCTGTACATATGGATTGATCAGTGTAAGCTACATGCTGTATTCAGATTTTAAGGATACAGCATTGATATAGCACCAATTGCTTTTGTTGATCAGACCTCGAGGTTGCAAAGACACTGGTTTGTGAACCAATTTCACATTTTCCAGCAGTTCTGTGGACACGGAAAGAAAAAAAGTCACATTACAAGATTAATATATGGAATTCAAAGAACAAAGAACAAAGAAATGTACAGCACAGGAACAGGCCCTTCGGCCCTCCAAGCCCGTGCCGACCATGCTGCCCGACTAAACTACAATCTTCTACACTTCCTGGGTCCGTATGCCTCTATTCCCATCCTATTCATGTATTTGTCAAGATGCCCCTTAAATGTCACTATCGTCCCTGCTTCCACCACCTCCTCCGGCAGCGAGTTCCAGGCACCCACTACCCTCTGTGTAAAAATACTTGCCTCGTACATCTACTCTAAACCTTGCCCCTCTCACCTTAAACAGTGAATGGTAGAACCCTCGTAGTCCCCCTAGTAATTGACCCCTCTACCCTGGGGAAAAGCCTCTGACTATCCACTCTGTCTATGCCCCTCATAATTTTGTAGACCTCTATCAGGTCACCCCTCAACCTCCGTCGTTCCAGTGAGAACAAACCAAGTTTATTCAACCGCTCCTCATAGCTAATGCCCTCCATACCAGGTAACATTCTGGTAAATCTCTTCTGCACCCTCTCTAAAGCCTCCACATCCTTCTGGTAGTGTGGCGACCAGAATTGAACACTATACTCCAAGTGTGGCCTAACTAAGGTTCTATACAGCTGCAACATGATTTGCCAATTCTTATACTCAATGCCCCGGCCAATGAAGGCAAGCATGCCGTATGCCTTCTTGACTACCTTTTCCACCTGTGTTGCCCCTTTCAATGACCTGTAGACCTGTACTCCTAGATCTCTCTGACTTTCAATACTCGAGGGTTCTACCATTCACTGTATATTCCCTACCTGCATTAGACCTTCCAAAATGCATTACCTCACATTTGTCCAGATTAAACTCCATCTGCCATCTCTCCGCCCAAGTCTCCAAACAATCTAAATCCTGCTGTATCCTCTGACAGTCCTCATCGCTATCCGCAATTCCACCAACCTTTGTGTCGTCTGCAAACTTCAAACTTACTAATCAGACCAGTTACATTTTCCTCCAAATCATTTATATATACTACAAACAGCAAAGGTCCCAGCACTGATCCCTGCGGGACACCACTGGTCACAGCCCTCCAATTAGAAAAGCATCCTTTCATTGCTATTCTCTGCCTTCTATGACCTAGCCAGTTCTGTATCCAACTTGCCAGCTCACCCCTGATCCCGTGTGACTTCACCTTTTGTACTAGTCTACCATGAGGGACCTTGTCAAAGGCCTTACTGAAGTCTATATAGACAACATCCACTGCCCTACCTGCATCAATCATCTTTGTGATCTCCTCGAAAAACTCTATCAAGTTAGTGAGACACGACCTCCCCTTCACAAAACCATGCTGCCTCACACTAATATGTCCATTTGCTTCCAAATGGGAGTAGATCCTGTCTCGAAGAATTCTCTCTGTTAATTCCCCTATCACTGAAGTAAGGCTCACCGGCCTGTAGTTCCCTGGATTATCCTTGCTACCCTTCTTACAGAGGAACAATATTGGTTATTCTCCAGTCCTCCGGGACATCACCTGAAGACAGTGAGAATCCAAAGATTTCTGTCAAGGCCTCAGCAATTTCCTCTCCAGCCTCCTTCAGTATTCTGGGGTAGATCCCATCAGGCCCTGGGGACATATCTACCTTAATATTTTTTAAGACGTCCAACACCTTGGGCGAAATTCTCCGACCCCCCGCCGGGTCGGAGAATCGCCGGGGGCTGGCGTGAATCCCGCCCCCACCGTTTGCCGAAGTCTCCGGCACCGGATATTCGGCGGGGGCGGGAATCGCGCCGTGCCGATTGGCGGGCCCCCCCCCGCTCGATTCTCCGGCCCGGATGGGCCGAAGTCCCGCCGCTAAAATGCCTGTCCCGCCGGCGTAAATTGAACCACCTACCTTACCGGCGGGACAAGGCAGCGTGGGCGGGCTCCGGGGTCCTGGGGGGGGCGATCTGGCCCCGGGGGGGTGCCCCCACGGTGGCCTAGCCTGCGATTGGGGCCCACCGATCCGCGGGCGGGCCTGTGCCGTGGGGGCACTCTTTCCCTTCCGCCTCCGCCATGGTCTCCGCCATGGCGGAGGCGGAAGAGACTCCCTCCACTGCGCAAGCATGGGAAACTGTCAGCGCCCGCTGACACTCCCGCGCATGCGCCGCCCGGAGATGTCATTTCCGCGCCAGCTGGCGGGGCACCAAAGGCCTTTTCCGCCAGCTGGCGGGGCGGAAATTCCTCCGGCGCCGACCTAGCCCCTCAATGTTGGGGCCCGGCCCCCAAAGATGCGGAACATTCCGCACCTTTGGGGCGGCGCGATGCCTGTCTGATTTGCGCCGTTTTGGGTGCCAGTCGGTGGACATCGCGCCGTTTCCGGAGAATTTCGCCCCATTTTACCCATGGAAACCACTTCCAACCTGGTCCTCAAAATGTTTGTGTACAGACCTTAAAGTTATATATTACAAACTTAAGTTACATCATGCTTAACAGGGAACTGATTTAGTATACCAATGAAGATTACATCTGCATACTCCCCAGTCTTATAACAAATGTTCCCTCACTGCACAAAAAAAAAAATTGTCGTTAGCCCTGGCATCATTATCTGACTCGGGTAGCTAGCAAACAGCTCTATAGATATGTTCACTGTTTCAGTTAATCCAGTAAGAAGTCTTACAATACCAGGTTAAAATCCACAGGTTTGTTTCGAATCACTAGTTTTTCGAGCGCAGCTCCTTCAGGACTTTAACCTGGTGTTGTAAGACTGTTTACTGTGCCCACTCCAGTTAAATGCCGGTATCGCCACATCAATTCATAGAATCATAGAATTTACAGTGCAGAAGGAGGCCATTCGGCCCATCAAGTCTGCACTGGCCCTTGGAAAGAACACCCTACCCAGCCCACACCTTCACCCTATCCCGGTAACCCAGTGACCCCACCCAACCTTTTTGGACACAAAGGGCAATTTAGCATGGCCAATCCACCTAACCTGCACATCTTTGGACTGTGGGAGGAAACCGCAGCACCCGGAGGAAACCCACGCAGACACATGGAGAACGTGCAGACTCCGCATAGACAGTGACCCAAGCTGGGAATCGAACCTGGGACCCTGGAGCTGTGAAGCAACTGTGCTAACCACCATGCTACCGTGCTCTAGCTTTCCAGGCAGCTCTGTTTAGGAATTGCCCTTCTTCAGGGCATTGGCGTATAGCTGCCCAATGTGCTGGGGCAGTAGATGGCCAATACAAGTACCCCATTAATTTTTTCCAATTAAGGGGCAATTTAGCGTAGCCAATCCACCTATCCTATACATCGTTTTTGGGCCGTGGGGGCGAAACCCACGCAATCCCGGGGAGAATGTACAAACTCCACAGACAGTGACCCAGAGTCGGGATCGAACCTGGGGCCTCGGTGCCGTGAGGCAGCAGTGCTAACCACTGCGCCACCGTGCTGCCCCTAGTGAATGGCTAATACAGTACTAATATTTTTGCAGGTGTAGAATATGCTTTGTGGAATATCCAATTTCACAAAGAATTGATATTCAGCTTGATTCAAAAATGAGTTCACCAGGGAAACACACCTTCATGCAATTTGTATATATCCAAATCCCAATCATAAACAACTCCACCTCCAACTATCACTAACATAATTGACTTTTCCTGAATATTTGAAATCCATATTGCGCTCAAGCCCACTAATTGTTGGCAGTGTTCATTCATGATCCTTGACACAATTTAATTGATCCTGAGGAAGGATAAACACATGAACGTAACAGTCTGTACCTATGCTTTCCTCAATCCTAGTTCCAGAAACATATGTAAAGCGCACCAGCATTAAACAGCATAGCGGCGCTGGCATAATGAGGCCATGGTACACTTTTCAGGTACTTTCTAACAGTAGTTTTTTGACCACATAGGGCCATACCAAGAAAGCGTTTCCAGGTATCTATTCTGTTATTCTGATTGTAGGACAATATTAGTGATTTTTTAAAAAGCTGCTGTTGTATTTCCTTCGGCACACCATCTTAGAAATTTAACAGATCTGCAGCACGGCGGCACAGTGGTTAGCACTGATGCCTCACGGCGCCGAGGTCCCAGGTTCGATCCCGGCCCTGGGTCACTGTCCGTGTGGAGTTTGCATTCTCCCCATGTTTACTTGGGGTTTGCCCCCACAACCTAAAGATGTGCAGGGTAGGTGGATTGGCCACACTACATTGTCCCTTAATTGGAAAAAATGAATTGCGTACTCTAAAAAAAATGTTTTAATAAAAGAAATCCAACAGATCTACTAGTAATTCTGAAGCATATGCAACTTTGTTAAGAACACATAAAAAGATGTTTGTTGAAAGATAGTTATTGAGTAGATAATTGAAGTGCATTTATTAAAAGGTATCTGATGGAGCTAAACATGGAAGATTAATTAACGTAGTGCAAAGAGCTGGAACAGGCCTTATTTGTAATCCTTTCTAGGAATGGGCACAGTTAAACTTAACAGGTTAACACAATGGGCAAGTTTCTGAAGATGACCCAGACAAGGATGTCTGGTTACTTAATCCTTTGAACATACAGTCAACATCCCGGAGGAGAATCAGTCTGGATTGCTTGGAAATTGGGTTTTATCATTGGAACGCAACATACTATATGTCTGTGAAATAGCACTGTCCGCACCAGAAAATCATTTTCTGAGAAGATAAACCACAAATTTGATTGAAAATTTTAAAAAGTGACTAATGGGAAGTAGCAGGATGCAAAACAACAGTAGAGAAATTAAAGAAACAGTTATCAGTTGGGAGGTCAAACAACAAATCATCATTGGCATTACAAGGTACACAGGAATGAATCGTGAGTTATTAGCACCATCTTGTGGCAACAGTAAGGTGGGACTGTTGAATTTTCAAACAAAGGAAAATGTCACGTGTAAATGTTGACCTTAATGAATACTTCAAAATATATACACATGCCTGCCCTGCGATGGATAGAGATTAGAATTCTGAAACTTGACACAAGTGAATACTGGTTTACAGCTTTCCAGCTGTCAGCTGACAGCAACATTAAGCTACACTGGGAAAAAAGCTAAATATTTTACAGGCCAATACATATCAGTGAATCATTTGAGTGGGAACTAAATAAGGGTCTGCAACAGCAGGCTCATAAAGAAGATATTACTTTCTGAACCTTGAGTGATTAGCTTGAACTCCCCCTTAGCATGAAAAATCCTGGTAAAGCTGCAATTATATGGTTTCAAAACTTGAATTGATTTTAAATAAACTGATTACACCACTCAAATTACCGACACCATGTTCTCAATACACCTTTGCAATAATTGTGGTTAATACAAATTTTACCAGAGATTTAGTGGGCTCCCTGCTGAGCTACATGGAGTTTGATGGGGCCAGCTTAGATTCCCAATATCTATTTTACAGTTCAGCTAAGGATGAATTGTTACTTGTGGAAGGTAGCACCGATTGTCCACAGAACTATAACTTGGAACAAGTCGCTGCTTTTGTGGCTGTGATAAATTAGTAAAAGGAAATGTAAGTGTTCCCACATGATCTTAACACACAATTCTTCTGTGACTCCTCCCCTTCAACATCTTTTATCGAGTCCTCAAGAGAAGGCAAACACTTTTTTTTTAACAGGAAACCCAAGAGGCCATTCATGGGCTACTGCCCAGTGGTCACAGTCTTTGCAGATAACAACAACTACTTATTTTGTATGTTTGTCAATATCCAAATGGTCCCATGTCCTGGCACTTAGATACGCCAATTTGTGACCTACAGTCCACTCCTGACTATTCATCTTGGCCCTGCTGACAGCATCCTTGTAAACATTCAGCACATGGTATGGTAGTGAACAAATGCTTTCTGGATTGCAAAGGCACTAATCCACAATAATGATTAATGTTCAAGCAAAGTAGTTTCATTCCATCCCATTCAATTATATACTCGACTGTTGCCATATTGTCTGTACTGACCCTCACTATTGAATGGGTGCAGCTAGCCACACGCTGTCAAGCCCTTAGACGGCTTTGATGCCTACTCAACAACTTGCACAAAATGGAATGGTGGTTGGTGAACATTCCTGACAGAGACCACCTTTCTTTTTTTTTATAAATGTCAGGTGGGAGAATATGACAATACATAACCACAAGTTAAAGTGATTTATTTAATCCAGTTTTATTTTAAATTATTGTGCTGATAAAATAAATTGGTTTCCACACATCAAGCATCGTTATGCAGTGACAATCTTTACTGTCCGTACAACTTGACCAAACTTCAAGTAGGAACGCAGGGGGCAGCACGGTGGTGCAATGGTTAGCATTGCTACCTCACGGCGCCGAGGTCCCAGGTTCGATCCCGGCCCTGGGTCACTGTCCATGTGGAGTTTGCACATTCTCCCGTGTTTGTGTGGGTTTCGCTCCCACAACGCAAAGATGTGATTCGGTGGATTGGCCACGCTAAATTGCCCCTTAATTGGAAAAAATGAATTGAGTACTCTAAATTTATTTTTTTTAAAGTAGGAAGGCACAAGTCTGATTTCTTGCTGGTGACAACTCGCCATATACAAGCACCAATGGGAATCCAGATACTTCCTCTTTTCAAAGTTTCGGCTGCTGTCACGACAGCAGCTTTAGTTTCAAAGCAACACATACAAGTCAGGAAGTAGTTGCTTACACATCCATGGGTTATCAGACAGGTCTCGGGCTTTTGTAACACTGGAATGTCAGCTTTGAAGAACCTCAGACTCTGTTCTAGCAATTATTGAGAATTACCTTACTCTGAAGTGACCAAATATTTAATTTAGTACCATTAGAGGTTGATTGTAAGACAACTGATACTTTGAACTCTATACCAGATTTTTAAAAGTTACCTGCTATCTGTTGGGCTGTGGAATCCTCAGACACCGGAACAGGCACGTCTATTCTTATCTCCGGTTGCTTTTCAGGTAATTGAACAGAAACATTGGTTGGTGTAGATTTTGCCTCAACATAGGCCACAAGTCCTGCTGGGGAGGGCTTTGAATTGTGGAAGAGACTAGCCCAGGATTTGGCTGGCAAAGGAGCAGATGCTGTAGAAGGGGCTACGGCTGTCTGCTCTGGCTCAACTGCATATACATCCTCTGGTTTATCTTGTTCGCATTCTGTGGCATCAATATGTAATCCTTCCCCATCAGAAGTACTAGGAAGTGTTACAGCACTATCGCCAGAAGATTCCAGTGTTTGTCCACTGTCACTTTTAACATCCACAGTAATATCTGTGCCTGCATTTGATTGTGCAATAGCTGTCCTTACTGGGCTACTCCTTCCAGTCTCAGAGAGATCAGGCTGTTCAGAGGAATTAACCTCATTGTCAGCCTCAGTGCTAGCCTTAAGCTCAAACCCAGGCTGCTCAGCAGTCCTGGCCTCATCTAGAGCACTAGAGACTGTATTATTACAGAACGCTCCACTAATGAAGTCCTCATCATTCTCAGGGCTATCACAAGTCCTCTGATTAGCCTTTGAAGAAATAGCTCCATGAGATTCAGGAATCTCTTTCTGGCCAAGTAATTCAACCTCTTCTGGGCTTATAGCATTTAGCCCCGAGTTTAACACATGTCCATTAACAAGGCCCAAAGTTTCAGAGGGACCGCCAGCATCACTCACACCTTCCTGATAGCGATAATATCCAGGTGGTCGTTTCTTCTTGTTTCTCCTTTCCCTTGGGCCTTGCCCTCGGTAGACAAGATCATCATTCCCTTGGCAATTGCCGCTGTCCAGAGAAATATTACCCTCTCCAAATTGGCAGTCAATGGAGCTATAGGCAGCTTCTTCCGACAAGTTGTCTAAAGATTTCTGTACAGGTTGGTATCCCAGTATAAATTCTGGTGCCTGTGGATTCAGCGTACTGGAGACTTTGTAAACATTACCCTGTAATCCAGGTGGTTCCGTCTCATTTTCTTCGGCATCTGAATCATTTCGGTCTCCTATTTCAATGACAAAACAAAAATTAGCTGCAATGTTCATGCCCTATAAACTGCTCCACATTAAATGTTAAACTTCCCTTTCTCCCAAAAAGCCATTACGATAGTGTACAAAAATATATATTTGATCACTAAGGCTAAAAAAACAATGATGTGTTATGAACTTTATGAACAAGCATCAAGTCTACAAACATTTCCTCTGCAATGGTTTAAACAGTTTTACCTTTGGGAGTTAAGTTGAAATCACATGACAATGTCAAGAGGTCAAGGCTGATGACATATTTACCAAACAGCCAAAAGTAATAAAATATATATTTTGAAAATTTTATTTGTTCCAAAATTATCCTGTGTTTGTTCTGGATCACAATATGAACAGCCATGATCATGATAAATGGAGGAGCAGGCTCGAAGGGCCAAAAGGCTTCCTCCTGATCCTATCTTCTATGTATGTATCTATGAAAAGACCAGCCAATGCAAGCGAATAAATCAAAGCTTCTAGTAACTGCAGGTGAAAAGGCTTACTCGAGTGATTATTTTTTTTTATATATACATATGACAGTGGAATTTGTTTGCACCAAAATAAATCAAACATCTATGAAACAAGATTGCTCCACAAAAGAACTGATGAATTTTAATTATATTTATTTGATTTGCAAAAGTTAATTTTACATTGACCTTTACTCTAGCCCAAGATCCTTCCAGATTATCAAGCTCAATGGAATATTAGCAAATACATTGAAAGCAAACACTTACCTACTGACTGACTGCCATGCAAGACTTTATCATTATATGGGGGAAGCTGTGCCAAATAGAAAACAGAAGTTTTGTATTACACTGTAAACATAATAAAGAACCACTAAGATTATGCTTCACCATGTTATTGTTATGAGTGATACAATTGAGCGAAAACACAAACAATTCAGTTCAGAATCCTGTGACTGAAATGTGCCAGATTAAGATCATTTCCATCAGGCAGCACTATACAATATCAAAATTCCTCACATCTTTACAGAATACACTACTTTTAGAATGCAGTGAATTACTCAAAGAAAGGACAAACTTCACACCGCTGTCTTTATACTGCTCCTTCATTAATGATGGGTGCACAGATGGGTGCCAGTGTTGGGGAAAAAACAGAAGCTGCCCCCGAGAGGCTTTGGCCTCTTTTCAATGCTTTTTGTTTTACAAAAAGCTCCGCAGTTATAACTATACGGTGATTAAATATATTCAAGAACTGTTCAAAATCAGAAGTTGATTGCGTTGTCACAGAATGCTTACAGTGCAGGAGGCCATTCAGCCCACTCACTCTGCACCAACTCTCCAAAAGAGCACTCTACCCAGATCCACTCCTCGAGCCACCCCATCCTCTGCCTACAACCTAACCTGCACATCCCTGGACACGAAGGAGCAATTTAGCATGGCCAATCACCTAACCAGCACATCTTTGGACTGTGGGATGAAACCCACACAGACACAGGAAGAACATGCGAACTCCAGTCAGCCAAAGCTAGAATTGAACCCAGGTCCTTGGTGGTGTGAGGCAGCAGTGCTAACCACTGTGCCACCGATTGAAGATGACATGAGCACATAAATGAGCATGTCTCAAGTTCTGCTGACTACAGTGGCCCACTCCAACGTGGTAATACACACCACTTTTTGTCTGTTGTCATTGAAAGACTTTTTTTTTTACTCATGCTTTATCTGATGTAATCAACTCATGTGAAGGATCCCTAGCTGACATAAGTAAAAATCTACAAAGTTTTCCTCAATTAGCATGCTTACCTCAACAGAGCTGCGCGATGTTACAAAGAATTGATTGAATTCATCAGGGCTGAACTCCCCAAAGATATACTGAAAGAAAAGGGAAAAACATTGATGTCATTAAATTAGACTGCAAACATACTCTCTGAAACAGTGGTGGGCAATCTGCAGCCCAGGGGGTCACATGTGGCCCATCAGGGATCAGAGTGCAGCCCACGAGACATTTTGTTGACCGTTGCCCACGCGCAGGGTTGTCACATTCTGCTGGTTTCCATCCGTGTAGCTTTTTTCCTATCGGTATGACTGAAGTAATACACACATAGCGCAAGGGCAAATGAAGTGAGATGCATACTGATTACACTCAACATTGACTTTGATAGCCGTGCACACCCTGTGCATTCAATCAAGCGTAACTATTTGACTTAACCACTTGAAGTTGATGACAATTCTCCATAGAATCTCTACAGTGCAGGAGACTATTCAGCCCATCAAGTCCGCACTGACTCTATGAAAGAGCACTCTACCTAGGCCTTCTCCCTCACCCCATCCCTGTAACCCTGCACAGTGAGCATAGCCAAAACACCTAACCTACATATCTGTGGACTGTTCTATTAATATATGATTCAGCATTTTCTATAACTTATGAAATATTCAGTGTGTATTAAGTGTATTCAATCTTATCCAAGGGTTATGGTTAGTGAACATGCCTGATTTCAATCTTGCGGCCCAGAGATGAAGGAGGGCCACTCATCTGGCCCACTCACTAGCTTGCATTGCCCATCACCGCTTTAAAACCTGGGAGTAAATGATCTATTTATTGTTCACCTTGGTACAATTACCTAGAATACCAGCCAATGCCTCTCATTAGATCTTTGTATGTATTCACTGATGAATGTATAATCATGCAGGAGTCATTAGGACTGTACAAAGCAGTCAAGTTCCTGCATTCTCACTAAATGCTGAGAGAGAAAACATTTGCACCATCAATCTAGGTGAATATAGGTTATTTATACTATCTTAGCAGTTTAAGCCTACAAAGGATTGGTAGAGAAGTGTATTGATGCTAATTGTTTATTCATCTACGGAATGTGGCCATCGCTGGCTGGGCCAGCGCTTACTGCCCATCCCCAATTGCCCTTGAGAAGCGGGTGGAGAGTTGCCTTCCTGAAACGCTGCAATCTGTGTGGTGTGGATACACATACAGTGCTGTTAGGGAATGAGTTCTAGGATTTTGACCCAGCGAGGGTGGGTGAAAGATGGTGTGTGATCTGGGAGGTGGTTGTGTTCCCATGTATCTGCTGCCCTTGTCCTTCTCGATGGCAGTGGTTTGGAAGGTGCTGCCGAAGGAACTTTGGGGAGCTCCTGCAGTGCACGTTGTAGATGGGACTCACTGCTGCTACTGGGTATTGGTGGCAGAAGGAGTGAATGTTTGTGAATGGGGTGCCAATCATGCAGGCTGCTTTGTCCTGGATGGTGTTGAGCTTCGAGTGTAGTTGGAGCTGAACTCACCCAGGGAAGTGGAGAGTACTCCATCACATGCCTGACTTGAGTCTTGGGAGTCAGGAGGCAAGTTACTCGCCAAAGGACACCTAGCCTCTGAAGTAGGCCACAGTATTTATATGGCTAGTCCAGTTCAATCAAACACTGATGCCAGAAATATAATTAAGCTTTTAGAATATGTATTTTATTCCAGATTCCAAGAGACCATCAATAACTTGCATTCACATAGGATATTTTAGTCTGCTGAAGGGGCATTGATGCTAAATAGACAGGTTTTCACACTGAGCTGCAAGAAATATCAATAATAATAATCTTTAGTGTCACAAGTAAGCTTACATTAACATTGCAATGAAGTTATTGTGAAAATCCCCTAGTCGCCACACTAATGCATCTGTTCGGGTACACGGAGGGAGAATTCAGAATGTCTAATTCACCAAACAAACAATCGATGATCAAAAGCTTGGTCAAAAAGAAAAACAAGCAAGGGTTTTTGGTCTAAATCCTAACCAACTCCTCCTGTTGGACATTTGAACTTGTGGAACTATAGCACAGCAAAAAGGTTTTCAGATGAGAGTGCAAAACCTAGGAAAGGTTCATTCCAAGGGGAAAAAAAGACTTAAAAATTTTTTTTAAAAGGGGTTGACAGAATGCTTGCAAGGAAATGGATTTTAGAAAATTAGCAAGAGTGAGAATTCAGTTAAACCTATTGAATCAGTTACCATGCAAGGCCATTGAAGCAAACTGTAAAATGTTAAGAACTAAATAGGTTATAGCACAAAGAAGAGATTATATGGTGAAATTAGTTGATTTAAAAAATAAAAAAAATTTAGAATACCCAATTCTTTTTTTTCCCCAATTAAGGGGCAATTTTAGTATGACCAATTCACCGACCAGGCAAATCTTTGGTTTGTGGGGGCGAGATCCACAGACATGGGGAGAATGTGCAAACACCACACGGACAGTGACCCGGGCCGGGACCAAACCCGGGTCTGCGGCGCCTTGAGGCAGCAGTGCTAACCACTGTGCCACCGTGCTGCCCGTGAAAACAGGTGATCTTATGTAAGTCAATACAAACAGAATCTTATTAAAATGTCTTCTGGACCGGGCAGCACAGTGGCGCAGTGGTTAGCACTGTTGCCTCACGGCACCGAGGACCCGGGTTCGATCCCAGCCCCAGGTTACTGCCAGTGTGAAGTTTGCACATTCCCGCCGTGTCTATGTGGGTCTCACCCCACAATCCAAAAAGATGCGCAGGGTAGGTGAATTGGCAATGCTAAATTGCCTCTCAATTGGAAAATAGAATTGGGTACTCTAAATTTATATTTAAAAAATGTCTTCTGGAAATGAATGCGAAGCCATTTTCACTTAAAAGGTCAACATTGCTTTCCCCAGTAGCTCATTAAATTTACCAGCAAGGAAATAAGCAATGCAGGTCAGGATGTTTGCAGATGGGATACTCAGTCAATGCTGAATCAATGATAGGCAGTGTGAGCACTTCTCAACCTCTCCAGATTAGCAATGCGGATAGAGTGCAAGGAACTCACCCAATAACTTGGATGCACAAGGTTGTTGCCAAAAAATAATAATAATAATAATTCTTCATACAGTTAATAGTTGACCAGAACTCCATCACAACCTATGGGTTTGGCTACCTATGGGCACTATTAGTCAGCATCTGTACCTGTGAAACCACACTTTGGTACGTATTCAATGCTTTTTGGAGGGTAGGAAAAGAGAAAATTAAACTGAAGAAAAATGGCAAGAGAAAATAATTGCTTTATTTGTCCAACAACTGTCATTAGAGATTCCCAAGTAAACAAATATTGAACTGGGGCAAAATTAAGACACAAAATATTCCATCAGCTTCTGATGGTTGAAACATGTGCTGCACAGACCTATGGTGAATGGATTTTTACCTCTACCTCTGTCCAAGGTTGCCATCCGTTTGCCTGTAAATAATATCTCAAAAGCTAACGGATGGATCTCACGAAACTTTGTAAACATATAGGATATGGCCCAAGGAAGAACTGATTATTTTTTGCTCGTGACATGGATAGATCATGGAATATTTTTAAAGGATACGTTAACACTGACCGGTAGGGTGAATTGACATTTTTAAAGAACATTACAGTGGTTTCATTTAGAATTTTGAGAATTGTTTCAGTTGCTGTAGTGGAATGTGTCATAGTTGTCAAAATGTGAGAACTTTGAGCAGGTTGTTGGATCTGGATTTGCTTAAAGAAGAAGTGCATAAATGTTAATATGTAGCTGAACCTGGAGTTAACAGCACTTGTTCAAACGGATTTCAAAACAACCGACAAAACCCTCTTTTGCAACTTTAGTTTAGCTCAAATCTGCAAAAGCAGAAGCTTCTAAATAAAAATTGTACTCCAAATGTACAACGCACACCTGAATTTGTATGAATTGGAAAGTAGTCCTATACAAATTCTCCCCAGAAATAAAAATACCAAAATGATCCAAAACACAAAAATCAAATTGATATAATTATTTTCTATTTCATGATTCAAAGTTGAAAAATTCACCAAAGAATTCTAAAAAAGCAATTCATCTCAATAAAAAAACAAATATTTTCATTATGCAACAACCAATGGGAAACCTTAATAATTTATGTTTAATGCATGACTATAGCACAATTGCTTCACAGCTCCAGGGTCCCAGGTTCGATTCCGGCTTGGGTCACCGTCTGTGCGGAGTCTGCACATCCTCCCAGTGTGTGCGTGGGTTTCCTGTGGGTGCTCCGGTTTCCTCCCACAGTCCAAAGATGTGCAGGTTAGGTGGATTGGCCATGATAAATTGCCCTTAGTGTCCAAAATTGCCCTTAGTGTTGGGTGGGGTTACTGGGTAATGGGGATAGGGTGGGTGGTGTTGACCTTGGGTAGGGTGCTCTTTCCAAGAGCCGGTGCAGACTCGATGGGCCGAATGGCCTCCTTCTGCACTGTAAATTCTATGATAATCTATGATAATCACTGCACACCGTTCGAAATAAAGTTCAGAATTATCCTTAAACGCATGTGTGTATATTTCTCCAAATACTCAAACCTCATTCTGCCACATGACTTCAGCCGACTATCCAAGAGGTGGAAGTGGTTTTTATTCTTTATAAAATTGGGAAACCTCAATATCATATGTTTAATGCATGACTATAGATACACAGGATCTGTCTAACTAGATTTAAGATTGAAATAACTATTTCTTAGTAAACTATCTGCAGATTAGCCATGACGGAGAAACTTTGTTTGAAGGTTATCAGATGACCTAGGTCAGTGTATTAATAAATATGCACGACATGACTGAAGTGATGAACAATTCAAGTAATTCAATACAGATCTGCAATGTTGTTAAAATTTGGTTAATTGAGTGATCTATATTCAGGAGCCTATTGATCTGAAATATATCTTGCATCCTTTCTTCATTATCAAACACAGTTTCAGTTGATTCAAAAGGTCCAGTTCAACTCTGCAGATGGCTGGAAATTTAACTCATTTGTACAACTATTGCAATGAGGTTTATGAAGTCTTTCAAATTAAAAAGTGTAAAAAGTGTAAGAATGGCGGCACAGTGGTTAGCACTGCTGCCTCACGGCACCCAAGACCTGAGTTTGATCCTGGCCCCGGGTCACTGTGGAGTTTGCACATTCTCCCTGTGTGTCGTAGACCCAAGTCGAGGAACAAGAACAGGGATCTGAACACGGTCCTATTGTGAAGTTAAAAAGTCGAGGAAAAGGCATCTAAGTAAAGAGAGAAAACTGCGGGGAACAGAATTACAACAAAGCGGGCTTGCGAGTAACCAGAAAATGAGAGGAACAAAGAACAGTATAACACAAAAACAGGCCATTCGGCCCTCCAAGCCTGCGTCACACACGTGTCCTATCTAGACCAACTGCCTATATCCTTCTATGCCCCGCCTGTTCATGTGCCTATCCAGATAGGTTTGAAAGGTCACTAACGTATCTGCCTCAACCACCTCACTTGGCAGTGCATTCCAGGCCACCACCACCGTCGTGTAAAAAATTTCCCCTGCACATCTCCACTGAACCTAACCCCCTCACCTTGCACTTGTGCCCCCTTGCAATTGTCATTTCCGCCCTGGGAAAAAGCCTCCAACTGTCCACCCTATCTACACCCCTCATAATTTTAGAAACTTTTATCAGGTCACCCCTCAGCCTCCGTCTCTCTAGGGTTGGTTAATCTCTCCTCATAGCTTATACGTTGGGCGGGATTCTCCACTCCCACGCCGAAGTGGCAGCGCCGTCGTGAACGCCGTCGAGGTTCACGACGGCGCGGAACGGCCCCGGTCCCGACCGATTCAGGCCCTGACAATGGGCCAGGATCGGGGCCGCGTCATCTACACGCGCCAGGCCTTGTCGCCCGTGTAAAAGCGGCGCCACATAACGGGCGCCAACCCGCGCATGTGTGGTTGCCGTCCTAAGTCCGCAGAATTAGGCCACTCGGCCCATCGACTCTGCTCCGCCATTCAATCATAGCTGATATTTTTCTCATCCCCATTCTCCTGAATTCTCTCCATAACCCCATATCACCTTATTAATCAAGAAAGGATCAATATCTGTCTTAAAGACACTCAGTGAATTGGCCTCCACAGCCTTCTGTGGCAAAGAATTCCACAGATTCACCAGCCTCTGGCTGAAGGAATTCCTCCTCATCTCTGTTTTAAAGGATCGTCCCTTTAGTCTGAGATTGTGTCCTCTGGTTCTAGTTTTTCCTCCGCGTGGAAACATCCTCTCCACGTCCACTCTATTCAGGCCTCGCAGTATCCTGTAGGTTTCAATAAGACCCCCCCTCATCCTTCTAAACTCCAACGAGTACAGACCCAGAGTCCTCAACCATTGCTCAGCCTGGCCCTAGTACCATGCTCATCCCCAGTCTCTGATTCCCACCCAGCCCCCCACCACATTAGTCTAAACCCACCCAAACCATACTAGCAAATGCTTGTGACTCCTTACTACTATGGACCTGTGAAACAGTAGTGTACTACTGTCATGTCTGAATATCTCAGAAGGTGCGTGGAAGGTGAAGCTTGAATGCACATGGCGATCCAGGGGAGAGGAACATCCGAAGGAGCGGTTGAAATCCTGACGGTGGATGTCCATGAAAGTACTGTAGATTGTAGCATACAAGTTGACCGTTGAAGCCTGGAAATATCCTTCCAAAAACAGGGGTCGACTTGTATGCCATGTAGAACATAAGAACTAGGAACAGGAGTAGGCCATCTGGTCACTCGAGCCTGCTCCGCCATTTAATGAGATCATGGTTGATCATGAATTGCCAGTGTTGGCGCAGGTGTTTACCATTTTGAAGCCAGCTTCGTACTTCATTCTTT
Organism: Scyliorhinus torazame; assembly: GCF_047496885.1. Taxonomy (NCBI): domain Eukaryota; kingdom Metazoa; phylum Chordata; class Chondrichthyes; order Carcharhiniformes; family Scyliorhinidae; genus Scyliorhinus; species Scyliorhinus torazame. The sequence goes on along the minus strand of NC_092716.1, from coordinate 27,915,738 downwards.
TTGCCAGAGGACCCATTTGTTTGTCATGCAAGGTCTGCTCTCTGTGGGCATGTAAACTCTTGTGCATCCTTCATGGCAACATAGCCCATATCGCTGCTTCATCCCATGTGCTGATTTATACAGTATATGCATTTCTGAGGTACATATTTGAGGTAGACACCTAATGAGTGTAGCATTTGAGCAGAAACAGGGTAGGGGGTTGACACACAAAGCGTGGACCTGATTTTGTGCCAAAAAATGGGGTCGACTTGCATGCTGCAATCTAAAGAAAGAATAAGTTCACTCCTTAACCTTTTGCCTAAAAAACCTGATTTGACTTGCGCACTCGTATATCCGGTAACTAGAGAATTACTCACTCCAAATACTGGATCTATTGGAGAAATAACAATTAAATTCATCTGGATTCAACCACAAAATTACCCACACAGGAATTACTTACTGGATCCTTCTTTAGAAAAATATCATAAATAAATGTACCTGGATGGAGCATGAACTTTACACTCAATTTCAATTTTCATTGGAAATTTCATATTTATTTAAATAATAAATAAAAATAAATAACCTTTATTGTCACAAGTAGGCTTACATTAACACTGCAATGAAGTTACTGTGAAAAGCACCTAGTCGCCACATTCCTGCGCCTGTTCGGGTACACTGAGGGAAAATTCAGAATTCTCAGCTGGTACGGGAATTGAACCCGAGCTGCTGGCCTCGTTCTGCATCACAAACCAGCTGGCTAGCCCACTGAGCTAAACCAGCCCTGCTGGTTTTTTCCCATCTCACCAGTAAAACAACGGCAACTTTACAGTTTCATCTAGACACAGAAATTGCTCAGGAATTCATTGTTGCAATCTCTCACAGCTGCACTTGAATATCCCAACACGTTCTCTCCTCTCCAGTTCAGACGAAGAGCCGAAAGGACTTAGGACATTAACTGTGCTTTCTCTCCTTACAGCTGCTGCCAGACCTGAGATTTTCAAGCATCCTGTTGTTTCAGATTCCGGCATCCACAGTATTTTGCTCCAAACTATTCAAACGCTTATCTTATGGAGAAAGAATTTTGTAACCACCCACATCAGAAGTGCTATTTATAACATACTAACATTGTATAATAGTACAATGTATCCAAAAAATCTTTCAGACAAAAGGTGTCAGAAAGCGGATGCAGCAAACGTCTAAGAAACGAAAGTCACAACGATCGGCTGCCATTTTTATTGGAGCTGCTAGCGTATTCAGTATAATATGGGAAATCTAACCTGCCTGCACTAAACTGCCTCATTCAATATCTCAGGTTCTCCAGACTAGCCAAGATAATCCAATGTGAAAGTCCTATTGTAACTATTTACGGGCAGCACGGTAGCATAGCGGTTAGTGCAATTGCTTCACAGCTCCAGGGTCCCAGGTTCGATTCCCGGCTGGGTCACTGTCTGTGCGGAGTCTGCACGTTCTCCCCGTGTGTGCGTGGGTTTCCTCCGGGTGCTCCGGTTTCCTCCCACAGTCCAAAGATGTGCAGGTTAGGTGGATTGGCCATGCTAAATTGCCCTTAGTGTTGGTTGAGTGGGGTTACTGGGTTATGGGGATAGGGTGGTGTGGGCTTGGGTAGGGTGCTCTTTCCAAGAGCCGGTGCAGACTCGATGGGCCGAATGGCCTCCTTCTGCACTGTAAATTCTATGTCTATGTAAGCCATTACCTATTGTAACCCATTTTGTCACCAAATACACAAAAAATTGGAACAAACATCAACTCAGGTAATTGACTAATAGGTGCCAAATAATCCTGTTGCTTTGCGTTAAAAAATACTTGTTTTGTTGTTTAAGTTTCAATGCAAATATAACCATACCTCGTTTCTCAAGACAACTATTCTTTCCCAATCATGAGCAAAGTGCTTGACAGGGGCAACGCTCCTGATCGCCGCGGGGGTCTTGGCCATACCTACAAGGTTTGGGTGGTAGATGGGCAAACACAGGACTGCTCAAATAGCTTGACATCATCTGGGTCAGAACAGTTAATTTGATCAGTGCCATGCAACCTGAAGTGGTATCTACTAGCTCCATCTTTGGTATATTGTGCCTGTAGCAAGTACCATCTCCAGAAAATCACCAAACAAAGATGGCCAATTTTGAGGCATGGGATATTAATGTGGAATATCAACGATAGAGAGGACAGGAGTATGAGTCCCAAAGTAGATGAAAATTCTGGATGCTTTCAGTTTACTGAAATTGGTGGATGAAATTGGTGAAAGGAATTGGTGGATGTTGAGTCTGGAGAAGGGTGTGTAGATAGCCTGGATCACATTGAGATCCAAAAAGACGAGGTGTTGGGTGTCTTGAAAAATATTAAGGTGGCTAAGTCCCCAGGGCCTGATGGGATCTACCCCAGAATACCGAAGGAGGCAAGAGAGGAAATTGCTGATGCCTTGACCAGAAATCTCACTGTCTTCAGGTGATGTCCCAGAGGACTGGAGAATAGCCAATGTTGTTCCTTTGTTTAAGAAGGGTAGCAAGGATAATCCAGAAAACTACAGGCCGATGAGCCTTACGTCAGTGGTCGGGAAATTACTGGAGAGAACTCTTCGAGACAGGATCTACTCCCATTTGGAAGCAAGTGGGCGTATTAGCGAGAGGCAGCACGGTTTTGTGAAGGGGAAGTCGTGTCTCACTAACTTGACAGAGTTTTTCGAGGAGGTCACAAAGATGATCGATGCAGGTAGGGCAGTGGATGTTGTCTATATGGACTTCAGTAAGGTCTTTGACAAGGTCCCTCATGGCAGACTGGTACAAAAGGCAAAGTCACACGGGATCAGAGGTGAGCTGGCAAGATGGATACAGAACTGGCTAGGTCATAGAAGGCAGAGAGTAGCAATGGAAGGGTGCTTTTCTGATTGGAGGGCTGTGACTAGTGGTGTTCGGCAGGGTTCAGTGCTGGGACCTTTGCTGTTTGTAGTATATATAAATGATTTGGAGGAAAATGTAATTGGTCTGATTAGTAAGTTTGCGGAGGACACAAAGGTTGGTGGAATTGTGGATAGCGATGAGGACTGTCAGAGGATACAGCAGGATTTAGATCATTTGGAGACTTGAGCGGAGAGATGGCAGATGGAGTTTAATCCAGACAAATGTGAGGTATGCATTTTTGAAGATCTAATACAGGTAGGGAATATACAGTGAATGGTAGAACCCTAGAGTATTGAAAGTCAGAGAGATCTAGGAGTACAGGTCCACAGGTCACTGAAAGGGGCAACACAGGTGGAGAAGGTAGTCAAGAAGGCATATGGCATGCTTGCCTTCATTGGCCGGGGCATGCTTGCCTTCATTGGCCGGGACATTGAATATAAAAATTGGCAAGTCATGTTGCAGCTGTATAGAACCTTAGTTAGGCCACACTTGGAGTATAGTGTTCAATTCTGGTCGCTTGCTGAGGCATCTGCTACGACATTGTCAGCGCAGCCATAAATGTTGCTGCAATGTAGCCACCCTCAGCCATCCACACATTCCATAATTACGATTTTTAAAATGCATTTTTTTTAAGCCCCCTCACTTGAACTTTCAACAAATTAAAAGGTGCTTTTGCCAGCGTTTTTGAAATGCCAGCATTTCTGGAGCGCTCAAACTTTCTTCTCACTATAAATTACTATAAATATGCCATATTTTTCAAATCCATCTAACCAATAGGAAAAGCACCAAAATTAGCAAACATCATATTCCTTAGCATCCATCTCATTGCATGATGCTAGTTTGGTTAATATCTGCTCATCAATATAATTTGCAGTGTTGGAGCTTAGGCACTGAAAAAAACTTTGCAATTTACTGAACATATGAAAAGATTTAAAACTAAAGCAAAAAGCCTACATGCTGGATTTTGTGCAATACCTGCCATTCTAATTACACGGCTTGCGTTTTGACAATGGTCATTTGCAATCCCACCACATTCAGTGTCCGAAAAACAGGAACACAAAGAAAGCATTTAAAAACCCTGCATTCACAATACTTATGAAGTGTCAGCCAGTTTATGCACTTGAACCCACAACTCTAACACCAAGGTATGTGCTGAACCAAATTGGTACTCAGGCACGAGTGTGTTTGGGGGAGTGAAGGCCAAATTTTGCTAAACTTCCCTGACACCACTAGCATAATTAAGACTAAAGTTATCAAATTACAGGGAGGGCGGCACAGTGGCGCAGGGGTTAGCACGGAGGGCCCGAGTTCGATCCCGGCCCGTGTAGAGTTTGCACATTCTCCCCATGCTTGCGTGGGTCTTAGCCCCACAACCCAAAGATGTGCAGGCTAGGTGGATTGGCTACGCTAAATTGCCCCTTAATTGGAAAAAATAACAATTGGGTACTCTAAATTTATTTTGAAAATCAAATTACAGGGACTTTATGGAGAAAGTATAACATTAGTTATTGCGGTCAAGTAAGAACAAAGAATACAGCACAGGAACATGCCCTTTGGCCCACCAAGCCTGTACCAGTCATGATACCACCCGTGTCCAAAACCCTCAGCACTTCCTAGTGCTGTATTCCTCTGTGCCCATCCTACCCATGTATTTGTCAAGATACCTTTTGAATGCAGTTAATGTATCTGCTTCGACAACCTGCCCTGGCAATGCGTTCCAGGCACTCACCACCCTCTGTGCAAAATACCTGCCTCACACATCCGCTCTAAACTTTGCCCCATGGATCTTACACCCTAGCGACTGACCCTTCCATCTTAGGAAAGAGTGCCTGCCCATGCACTATCCATGCCTCTCAATCTTGTAGACCTCTATCAGGTCGCCCCTCAACCTCCGTCGTTCCAATGAAAACAGTCCAATAGTCTATTCAGCCTCTCCGCATAGCGAACACCCTCCAGATTTTTGAAACAGTGAAATGCACTTATTGTGGTTCATTTGGTTAATGCAGCATGAGATACTGTGTATTCAATTCTAAATATACAAAGAGTTCCGACAGGACACTTGGGATTTGTTTGAATTTGGCAATGCAAATTCTACACAATCCACGAGGTCCCATAGTATTATTGTAACAGGACACATCGTGACAGAATTTAACCTGATATTCTACTTTTCTACCAAAATTAAAGATTTTTTTTAATTAAAAAAATTACATTTTTGCTGAACGCCAAGTATTTTCAGATCACAGGTCCCAATGTCTAAGTGATTAAATATGTAAGACAGCCTTATAGATCTGAAACATCACAGATTTCTATCTGCTGTCCCACACTGCACACCAGATCCCTCAGCCAAGATGTGGTAATCATCCTACGCTTTAATTTGCTATAAGGCAGAGGAACACTAAATCGGTTTCTCCTCATTCTCAATAACCACCCCCCACTTCTCCAAAATCAATGTACATGAGGCCACCAGGTAAGAAAATACTAAACTCTCCCACAATGCTAGCCATTAACACCAAAAATGCCATGAGTCGGGCTCAAAATAAAAACTGGCTCTGTAGTTAAGGTATCAAATAGCTGTCACCTCCTGTAAACCTGGACTCATGACAAGTACTAATCCAGGAAAGGAAGAAACAGTCAACAGAAGAACTAAAAAGGAAAAAAATGAACATTGGGCAGTCTGAAAAAGATACCATGTTGAGCCACCTTTCCTCTGGCTCACAGGTACCACAACCAAGTCAATTTGAATGATCATGCATATACAGGCTTGAGGACAAAAGATGTCAATTAATGAAACAAACCACTGCTGTGGGAGACTATTCTTCATTCATTCAATTTTTGGGAAAAAAAGTTGAGTGTCATGGCCAATTGATTACAGCAACAAATAATTTGGAGATTCTGAATTCTCCCTCAGTGTACCCAAACAGGCGCCAGAATGTGGCGACTAGGAACTTCTCACAGTAACTTCATTGCAGTGTTAATTAATGTAAGCCTACTTGTGACAATAAAGATTACCATACTTCAAAATTTGAATTTTATGCATTACACATGCTAAAAAGTATAGAATAATAATCTTTATTAGTGCCACAAATAGGCTTACATTAACACTGCAATGAAATTACTGTGAAAATCCCCTAGTCGCCACACTCCGGCGCCTGTTCAGGTACACTGAGGGAGAATTCAGAATGTTGAATTCACGAAACAAGCACGTATTTCGGGACTTGTAGGAGGAAACCCGAACACCTGCAGGAAACCCATGCAGACACGGGGAGAACGTACAGACGCCACACAGGCAGTGACCCAAGCCGGAAATTGAACCCTGGCACTGTGAAGCTACAGTGCTAACCACTGTGCTACCATGTCGACCTTGTGAAAAATAAGCATAAAATAATCAAGTAAAGAACAACTTTATATAACAACTTTACCATGTAAAACATGGAAACTGGCTTGGCACAACTGGGCTTGGAATGTCTGGGTTAGAGTTGAAAAATGTATGGCGCTCAGGGCAGGACCATTGCCAACTGATCCAAGATTTTATCAGCAGCTGATATAAACTCCATTCCCTGACCACCGGTTAGATTCCCCCTCCCTGGCCACGGTCTCTGCTGAACCAAACTGTTTGGCAATCTATCTGAGCAAGATCAGCTTCTGACGGCACAACATCACCAAGACCACCTCCCTCCAACTCATGCAACATGTTCCATCCCGACTAATGCAGTGTTCTAAGCCAGAGAATAAAAAGTAAAATCAGGTCAATGGGGAGAGAATTTGGATGGGAGTATTGCAACGGCATGCACCTTGACAGGAGGAGAAATTGAATAGTTTGGGGTGGAAATTCAGTGGGGATGCAGTATGCTGTGTGCACACAAGGGACCAGAATTGGATGAATGCCGTGTTCTTGGGAGGAATGTGGGGTGGGAGAAGGTATGATATACTAACGTAGGAAAGAGAAGCAGGCCATTTGGTCGATCATGCCTGCTCCACCAAACAGACCATGGCACATCAACTATCTCTATGCCATCCCCTCCCCCTCCTCCCCCAGTATCCCTTAATGTCATTATAGTGTCAAGAGAAATCCATCTATTTCTATCTTGAACATGCACAATGATTAATATTCCACGGCCCTCTGGAGTAGAATTCCAAAGATTCACCATCCTGAGTGACAAATTCTGCCTCATCCCAGTTTTAAATGGCCTACCCTTAATTCTAACACTAATGAGAGACAAGACCACAGAGGGATTTGAACATCAGAAAGGGGCTGAGAATCAAGGCACTGATGTACCCGCTCATCCAATTCTGCTCGTGTCCTTACCAGTACCATGTCCTGCTCACTCATTACCTCTGCTCTTGCTGATCAAGACACGAGCAGAATTGGATGAGCTTGATGATGGGAGGGTGGAAGATGGAAAGCCGGCCAGGAGAGCATTTGAGCCATCTAGTTTGGAGATAAAGGCATGCCTGAAGATTTCAACAGTAAATGTGCTGAGGCAGGGCAGGGATGGACACGGTTATGAAGATGGAATTGGGCACTCTTGGCGATGGCGAAGAAATACTCTCAGAAACTCAACTTGGGGTAAATAGGACACCAAGGTTGCAAATAGTCTGATTCAGCTCAAGCGTGTTGCAAACTGGCACATTTCAGGGCCAGGTCTATATACTGAGACATGCACAAATTTGGGGCAGGTAGCAAGAGGCTACTGTGAAAGGCCACCTACCATATTCAGAGGGGCTTAAGACCATCTAAATCCCCTCTGGCTGTATGCACCAGTGAATGTTTGCCATGAAATGCAAATATACATTGCATATATAACCTGTAATGAATCACAGAATCCCCACAGAGCAGAAGGTGGACATTCAACCCATCGTCTCTGCAGCGACCCTGCGAATGAGCACTCCACCCACTTACACTCCCCGGTCCACTCCACCCTATCCCTGTAACCCAGAACCTGGCCATTAAAGGGGCAATTTTAGCATGGCCAATCCACCTAACCGTGGGACTGTGGCAGGAAACTGGAGCATCCGGAGGAAACCGACACAGACACGGGCAGAATGTGCAAACTTCACACAGACAGAGGCCGGGATTGAACCCGGGTCCTTGGCGCTGTAAGGCAGCAGTGCTAATCACTGTGCATCTTGCCACCCCAATGACAAGTGTATCTATGCACCTCAGGTACTGTACTGAAAGAAGTTGATTTGTCTTACACTATGTCAAATTTGAACTGTAACGTCATGTATTTTGTTAACAAATTTTACAAGTACAGTGTATTTTTGGAATAAGTCTCAACATGTATTGCAATGTTAACAGTATTGCAAAAGTGTTTTTCTTTTTGACTGGCTCAACCATTGTTAAGACTCCATGAGGTTATCAGCCATTGTACTCTATAATCTGGTTTGCACGTCCCAAAGCCATAGAAACAAACAGGCCACAAAAAGAATTGCCTACAAATAGGGAAAGACAAAAACGAATCTATGTACTTAAACTCTTGCTTAAATTGTGATGACTCATTAAAGTCCAGTTGTCACTCAATAGACTATCATGGAATCTTACCTCATTCAACCTCTAGCAGACGGTTGTGGATTTGTCAAATCCAATCAATGATATAGAAAACATTTGTACTAGTCATTATTTTTTTTAAATCAGGCACTAATTATGCACAAACATATACAAGTCTCTCACTTCACATTTTAAAAATGTAATATATTATAAAACTTACAATAAAATAACCTCAAAATAGAGACTATTAAAAAGTAATGCTTAAATTACTTTCAAAAGCAGAATGAGAATATTGAAAACTTAAAATGATATTAAATTGATGTGAAAAAAATGATTACCCCTTTCCCATTTTTTGAAAGGCTTGACTAATTGAAAATTAGATAAAACAGACCAAATTCATTGACTATCTCCTTCACCAGGTAAACAGGATTGAGGTAGCAATATTTAGATTCAGTAATGTTTCATCCTCTAGTTTTTGGCCAATGCAGCCTTGTACAAGAGTAGAGTGAGGTTTGGAGCGATGTACATTCGGGTCAAGGGATTACTACTTCTTTGAGGAAGCAGAGGATTTTATTACACAGCAGGGACTGAAATCAAGTTAAATGGGCTCTGTGTGGACTAGTTATAGCTGTAAATGGGAGGTGCTGGGGCATTTTGAATGTATTGGTTGTTATTTCTTTGTTTGTGTGGGGTGGGGCAGTCTTGCATAGGTTGTATGGTGAGGTTTGGGAGGTTAACTGTTCTGTGGGATATTGTTTGCGATAGTATTTCTCGTTACCCCACAATATGATTAAATTATTGAAAAGGGTTTCAGGTCAAAGCAGCTCCAAGTGATATGCTTTGCACTGGCAATTCAGAACGAAGGAAACCCTCCATGGTCGGTTCAGCAATCTGATAATGAAACCAGGGTATGCCAACAGTTCACCAGGGGACTGTTAACTAACAAACTTATCTGCTTTATATTCCTTTGAACTCAACCAGGGAGGTGGAGAGAGGACCTTGATGGGTTGAAGGCCCAGTGTGTCCATAAATTTTGCCCTTGGAGAGGACATTCCAGTTTCACTGCAAAGGGTTAACATAACACAAGAGACAGGCTTAACACAGAGCTGTCTATCATGGTGCAGGCCACCGTCTTGCAAGATGCAAGGCTGTAACTGGGTGGATCCATCAATGTGGAGTCTCTTCCAAATAGATAGAAAAGATGTGGTTTGCTGATTAAATTCAAACAGCATTCCTAGACACAATTGGTGTTTCTTTTAAATTTGGAGTACCCAATTCATTTTTTCCAATTAAGGGGCAATTTAGCGTGGCCAATCCACCTAGCCTGCACATCTTTTGGGTTGTGGGGGCGAAACCCACGCAAACACGGGAAGAATGTGCAAACTCCACACGGACAGTGACCCAGAGCCGGGATCAAACCTGGGACCTTGGCGCCATGAGGCAGCAGGGCTATCCCACTGCGCCACCGTGCTGCCCCACACAATTGGTATTAATAAGGTTTGACTCCACAATTCTGCATACAAATTCTCGATTGTTAAGTGTATTAATCAGTAATATGGTTTAAAAATCCTTACACTGAAGTTACTGATACTAAAGTGGTGCTGCTATGTAGGTTGCTCACAGCCAAAAACACAAGTTAAGATCTCCCCGTCTGCCAATGCTTAGCATATTTGACAACTTTGTTCCTGAAGCAAGAGATCCATATATGTTACACTAGTGTAACATTACAGCTGCTTCAGACATGGTGATGGGTTTCAGAAGTCAGGCACCAAAAAAAGACAATTAAATTTTTTAAAAGGTGAAACAGAAACAGGCCTTTCATTAAAAATGTAGTAGCAACGACAATGTGCATGATCTTTGGTGAATGAACAACCAAAATGGCCCCTTTCAATGTAACATAGACACGATGCAGGAAAGCTCTTTTTTTGTTTGTATTGGACAGATTTGTTAAACCTTTAACATATTCATTTAATCACGTCGCTGAGGACCCGGGTTCGATCCCGGCCCGGGTCACTGTCCATGTCTGCATGGATCTCAGCCCTACAACCCAAGGATGTGCAGGGTAGGTGAATTGGCCACGCTAAGTTGCTCATTAACTGGAAAAAAAGAATTGGGTACTCTAAACTTATTTTTTAAAACATTTTCATTTAATAGTGCTTTTCATAAAGGTGACAAATTTGTAATTTGCTAACCAAATATTGTACATTTGCTCTATCCTTTCAATACAGTTCATTCGAGTTACGTAGCCCAGTCATTACACAATAAATCATGCTCATGTTGCAACTGCACAAAATTGCAGGGATACTTTAAGTTGGTCTCATTTTTTTAGGAAACCAGTCAATGATTTCAAATGGTTTGCATTAGCAGGGAGTAAGGAACATTCCACTGTTTGTGGATGTGAGATGTTAAAAAGCTGCTTGCCCAACCAGATATCAATGTTTTTAAAATGTAAATATCAATGCAAACCTTGGACTTGGTGGTGCAGTTGGTCAATTAACTCCATTCTTTTATCTCTGGGGCGCAAATTAAAATCCAATGCAGGATTAAAAAAAATATTTTTCTTACAACTGTAACTGAAGTCATTTCCAGTCAGTTACCAAATCCAAACCACAAAAATTGGCCATTATTCAGCAGTAAGCAAACAGACTTATTCAGGTAATAAAGTGTGGCTGGTATAGAACAGATGCAATCAGTTTGTAGATGGTCGAGATTCATGCTAAATCCAAACTAATCTGAAAGTGTCTGATGCAAACAGACAAAAATACACATCCCTTCTCAATGAAAATTAAATGTACATCAATTGGTAAAATTAACAAAGGTGAACTATGAGGTTTTGTCACGCAAAGTTTGGATGTGATTGTCATACTTGACTTTCAACAAATTATATGTCAATCTATTTTCTACTTTAAAATTTTTTTTTAGTGCACCCAATTCATTTTTTCCAATTATGGGGAGAATGTGCAAACTCCACACAGACAGTGACCCAGGGCTGGGATTCAAACCGGGCTCTCAGCGCCGCAGTCCCAGTGCTAACCACTGCGCCACATGCCACCCTAATCTATTTTCTACTTTTAATATCCCCTTCAGGTGATCCTGGTAAGACCGCAGTTATTCTACATCCCTGGTTGTCGTGGAAAGATGACACACCTTCATCTTAGTGCTTGATTGTACAACTCACTGGCCTGCCACATCATTCAAAAGATATTATGGGTCAAGTGCATAGTGTGAGAATGGAGTCACATGCATATCCGTGAGCAGGGATAATGTATGAAAATTAAATGCATTTCATTTTTCTGCCATCAAACACAAAATAACTTGCTACCATAACTGGGGAGCAAGACATTATCTAAAATCTACGCAGTTAAGACTGACCAGAATTAATTCTTGCCAACCCAGTTGCTACAACGGAGACAACAAACGTAGTGTCAAGTTTGCAGTAGAACTGACTCCATCTAAAATGTGGTTTGCTTTCTGAATTCAATGATGCAATGCAAATAAACTTGAAGCTTTATGTAAATATTATATAGTCCAGCTCAGTGACGGGGAAATGGCCGATTTCAAACAAATCTTTAACTGGAACTACCAATTTAACCACTATTCAATAATATACAATCTCTCCTCCTCATGATGTTGCTCATGTCATGTCAAAGGATGTGCCATTGAAAGGGCGGCAAGTAGCGCACTGGTTAGCACTGGGACTGCGGCGCTGAAGACCTGGGTTCAAATCCAGGGCCTGGGTCACTGTCCATGTGATGTTTGCACATTCTCCCCAAGTCTGCGTGGGTTTCACCCCCACAACCCAAAGATGTGCAGGTTAGGTGGATTGGCCACACTAAATTGCCCCTTAATTGGAAAAAAAAATAGGGTAATTTAAATTTATTTTAAAAAAGGATATGCCATTGTATCGTACAAATATCAAATTTCGACAAACCAGGAATTATTATATGCCCCAAATTATACTTGACTTTTACTATATTACTAAATTGCTTTACAGGTATGTGTAATAATCAGATAAAGATGGAATGAATTAGGCGCTTTCAACAACTTGCTCAAATAGCCACCTCTTGGCGAGAACCTGAGACTACATTGCGATGGTTGAAATAATTAATAAGGAAATGTTGACACAAGTTTACTGACACAGAAACATATCCAAATATCACAATGCAAAGCAAGATCTTACAGGAGGACCTGTGCATTCTACCCGTGATTGTTCATAAACTATAAGTATAGTTTGTAAGTGACAATGAAGCTCCTGAGATTAAAGGACACTGACATTTTGGATCGAAAATTGGCTAGGGGACAAAAGGAGGGAGTACTGAACAGTTGTTTTTTTAGATTAGAGGTACAAGATAGTAATATCGCCTAGAGTTTCGTATTAGGACCACTGTGTCTTTTTGATAGGTAAATATCAAAAATACATAAATACATGCCTTGGAATTAGGTGCACAGGACAATATTTTTAAGTTGCTGGATGACAAGACTCAAAAACAGAGAGAGGAATAACAGTAACAGACATGATGTGGAGATGCCGGCGTTGGACTGGGGTGAGCACAGTAAGAAGTCTTACAACACCAGGTTAAAGTCGAACAGGTTTGTTTCGATGTCACTAGCTTTCGGAGCGCTGCTCCTTCCTCATGTTATCTTACAAGCAAAAGAGTTGGGCAGGTTGGGTCTGTATTCATTGGAGTTGAAAAGATTGAACGGCGATCTTGTTGAAACAGACAGGGCAGCACAGTAGCACAGTGGGTAGCACTGTTGCTTCACATCTCCAGGGTCTCAGGTTCGATTGCCGGCTTGAGTCACTGTCTATGTGGAGTCTGCACGTTCTCCCTGTGTCTGCGTGCGTTTCCTCCGGGTGCTCCAGTTTCTTCCCACAAGTCCCGAAAGACCTGCTGTTAGGCAATTTGGACATTCTAAATTCTCCCTCTATGAATCCGAATAGGCGCCGGAATGTGGCGACTCGGGGCTTTTCACAACTTCATTGTAGTGTTAATATAAGCCTACTTGTGACAATAAAGATTATGATCCTGAGGGGGCTTGACAGGGTAGACGCTGAAAGGAGAATCTTTCCCTTGAGGGAGAGGCTAGCACTAGGGGGCAGTTTAAAATTAAACGGTCTCCCATTTAAAATGAAGATATTTTTTCTCTCAGAGGGTTGTGAATCTTTGGAACTCACTTCCCCATAGTGCAGGGGAGGGAGGGTCAATTACTATTTTTAAGGTAGAGGTAGATAGTTTCTTGACTAAGGAGGGAGTCAAAGGTTATTGGGGGTAGGCAGAATGTGGAGCCATGATCTAACTGAATGGCAGAGCAGGCTTGAGGGGCCAAATGGTCTTCTCCTACTCAAGAGTTCACATGTATGTAATATTAATACATCATGAAATTGGACCAGTGAAATGAGCAGACACAAACACACAGCAAATGAAATTTAACAGAAAAATGTACAGTTATGCACTTTGGTAAGAAGAATGAGGGAGACAATATTAAATGATATCATTTTTTAAATGGTTGCAGGAAAGGACCTAGGTGCACACGCAGAAAAAGGTTGTTAAAAAAGTATGAGATCTTTGGCTTTATTCATAGATGAAGAGATCACAAAAGCAAGATGACTTGTGTTAAATCTTCAGAAAGCACGAGCTAGACCAGAACATCATGTTTAATTCTATGCACCACACTTCAGGAAGAATATAAAGCAGTACCAGGTATGGGTACCTCAGTTGTATGGAAAGACAAGTGAAGATGGAGCTGCTCTCTTTCGAGGTGAGGGCCAGGAACAAAGTTGATAGAGCTGTTGAGTAAGTTATGAACAGTTTTGATGAGTAAATAAAGAGGAACATTCCAATGGCAGAAGGGTCAGTGGTAAACAGGGAACTCATATTTAAGGTGATTGGCAAAAGAAAACCAGAGACAGCTTGTTGCATGTTGGAATTACTTTCTGAAATGGTGATAGAAACAGAGGTGACTTGTTGTGAGCTGGAACTAATTTGTGAAATGGTGGTGGAAACAAAATAGTTACTTTAAAAAAAGGAATTGGTTAATCACTTTGGAAGGAAAGTATTTGCAGGGCTACGGGGGAAAAAGCAGCGAAAAGAACTAATTGTAGAGTCATACCAAAGAGCCAGCACAGGTCCAAATGGCCTCCTCCTGCGCTGTACCAATGGGTGGTGAAATGACGGAAGACACTGTTGACCCTGAAGAAAGCCACACAGCAACACCCAGCACTCAGTGATTTCCCCTTTACTGACACAAGCATGATATCATAGAATTTGCAGTGTAGAAGGAGACCAGTTGGCCCATTGAATCTGCCTGGCCCTTGGAAAGAGCACCCCACCCAAACCCACATCTCCACCCTATCCCTGTAACCCCACCCCACCTTTTTGGACACTAAGGGCAATTTATCATGGCCAAACCACCTAACCTGCACATCTTTGGACTGTGCGAGGAAACCAGAGCACCCAGAGGAAACCCACGCAGACAGGGGGAGAACGTGCAGACTCTGCACAGACAGTGACCCAAGCTGGGAATCGAACCTGGGACCCTGGAGCTGTGAAGCAACTGTGCTAACCACTGTGCTACCGCGCTGCCCTAATAATGCTGGCACCAAGTCAAAAGATCTCCCGCAACTGCGTCATCATCAGGCTGAACAGCCAATCACATTGGGCAATTCTAAGAGGGCAAAATAAATATTGTGGGGCATACACAAGAGAATCAGAAAGAAACAAATATAAAACACAAAGAACCAGTTGAATTAAAGTGGAAATTTGACATTCCACAAGCATAAAATGAGCTTTTCTAGGGTGAGAGGGGATGCTTTGTCGTCCATTAAAAACTCAATTATATCTAATTCGACAAGGAATAACATTTTGTGATTCTTATCAGTGCCATTGCAGCAAAAGGTTCATGCCAATTCAAGTGATTTGTACGGTCTACCATCTGCAGGGTCTTCAACAGCGTACCCTATGGAAGGGCATGGAATCAGTGACAAAAAACTCGGATTTCTGCATTAACTACACGTCAGTGTCACCGTTGTACTGAAAGCTTTACTCTGCAACATTATTTAAACCCGTTTCATACTTACAAATATACAGATGAAATAAATTTTCTAATTAAGGTATGGTTTTTCACTCCTTTTCTCCCCACCCAAAATAACCCACTAATAAAAAAAATGGCAAGCGCCTAATTCAGACATTTGACATCTAGTACTCGACTTCCACGTTCTTACTCTAATAATTTTTGTATTTTCCCACAAAAGTATTAAAATGAATGGCTGAAAGCAAATTACTGCGGATGCTGGAATCTGAAACCAAAGAGAAAATGCCGGAAAATCTCAACAGGTCTAGCAGCACTTACCCATTTTCTGGCATTAACCTGCTCTGGATACAGGATTAACCATAGGTTACTGTAATGTCATGATTTATCTGCTGCTGGCTAAAATAATAGGAAACTAGAAACAATAGCAATACCATAAAAATAGGTTTTGCGAATTAAAAAAACATGCGTGTTTCAATTAGACCTTCTAAGACCATTTGAGGTTTTCCATGATGCGTTCCAACAAGCAAGTCCAACTGATTGCAGTGGTAGCAATGATTTTCAATGGCATTTAAGGCCCTGCATAAATGCAAGAGACTGTTGTTTTGCAGTCGATTTTGAAAGTAACATAGCTGTGGAGTGTGAATTTCCATTTAGCATTGTAGTTTCTGCATAAAAACAGACTGGGCAAAGCAAACGGAGTTAAAATTGAAACATTTAAATGCAAACTTCATTGGAAAATAATTTTCATAATGACAGAAAATCATTTGAGTCATAAAAAGGTGTTATTGCATCTTTATCGATGCAACATGGCATCAAAACTTCAACTGTTGAATTCTCAAGTATAAAGAAGTACCTTCTTTTTACAAAGTAATTGATATTAATAAGTGGTGAGAACTATTAGTGATAGCTCCTGGGCTAATTTTCTATCATCTCATGTTGCCCATTTCTTTACAACTGAAAAGGCAGACTGGTTGGCTACTATAATTTTTTTTTAAAAAAACTATATATTCACTTGAGTCAAAGCTGACTGTGTAATCACCCATTCATCAAGGCCAATCCACCATCTGCTCAGTTCTTGGTCAACCCTCGTCCCCATGAGTCCTAATCCCTACTGAAAGGAATTTTCTTGAAACAGAACCTTAGTGTATAAAGGCTCTTGCATTGTCCACATGTGTGTGAAGGGAAATATCAGGACCAGTAAGCAATCACAGATGAATATCAGTCAGAACTTACGTACGCAAAAGTGAATATGATCTTTTTGAACTCTCATTTGTCCTAATTTAATTTTGATGAAATAAAATGAACAAAGTAGCTTTCAAAGTAAGGTCAATTAAAAAGTTCACCATCAACTAAGAAGCTTCTGTGAGCTGGTGTTTTTCCAAATGCAGAGCTGAATGTGAGAAATTGAACTATGTAGACAATTTACACTATGTTCGCCGCAGACAGCTTAGCTCAACTCATATTTATAGTCATGATGTGGAGATGCCTGCGTTGGGACTGGGGTGGGCACAGTAAGAAGTCTTACACCACCAGGTTAAAGTCCAACAGGTTTGTTTCAAATCACTAGCTTTCGTAGTGCAGCTCCTTCCTCAGGTGAATATTTACAGTATTAAACTGGCAGTACTGAATGTCAGGTTTCTTTTAAGTAAATCTATACATCAAAGATTCTGATTATAAATCAAGGTAGAGAATGGACGTTAGAATTTACATAGCAAACATAAAAATGCTTTTGACAGTTATTGCTAGCTCAACATTGTTACCAAACTTCCTTAACATTTAATGGTGAGTGTGCCACAGGCATGATTAGGCAATAATATAATTGTTTGCATAGTGTAGTAAATGAGCCTAAAAAAAGGATGTATTTATAGGTGTATTTATAGTACTGAGACACAACCAAGGGACTTCGTTCAGACCACGTGCAAAACAGGACACCCCACCCCTCCCCCAACACCAAACCACCAATTAAAAATGTCGGGATCCATTTTGACGACCATTATGGATGTGTCCAGAGTCAGAGACGGATCACGAATGACTCTCCATTAATGTGCTGTGATAAAACCATGCATTTGCCCTTCCATCCTGGAGCATTCTTTCCAGTTGAAATGCTTGGGGACAATGACTCGGTTGCACACAAGAGTGTGTGCAGGCTGGAATGAATCATCACGCGCCCCTCCCCCCTCCACGCCTCTTATCTCTTTCAATGGGTTTTCTTGCTGAAGCGAACATTTCGGGACGCAGCCGAAACACACAAGCGGGGCCTGTGAGCAGGGCCGCGGCGCATTCCCCCATCAATCAAAGTGAAACGTGAGGAAGCCGCGAGCGGGCGCTGCCAAAGGGATGGTTCTTTCGGACAGGCAGGCAGGAGACTCCAGCGGGCCGGGGGCGGGCACTCTGCGGCTGAACGCGAGAAAATACCCCGGGGCCTAAACCTCATGGATTTTCTCTCCCTCACCCTCAGGAGAAATACAGTCCCCCGGCCGCCCGCTTTCTTTTTTTCCTCCCTACACCACCAAGACCATGGCCTGCCGCTTTCCCGCTACCACGCCGGCCTCTCCTTACCTTTATATTGCTGCTAGCCATTTTGCTGCTTTTGAATGAGATAACTCATGCTTCCCCGTTTGCCGCCATGTTGTCTGCTTACGCGAGAGCCCAGTGCGCCTGCGCCGCGGGCCGCTCTGCCATTGGTCGGCGGCCCGGCCCGAGCGCCGCTCTTCCATTGGTTCCTCTCCGGACTGTGCGGCTCCGCCAATGGCCGGCCGTCTCCTCCGCGGCGCGGCTCCTGATTGGACAAATAGCGCGGGGCCCGAGCGGTTCTGCTCGTTGATTGGTCAACCGCCCTGTCACCATTCGCCTTTCCCATTGGCCGGATCGCATAAAGTCTCCCGGCCGGGGTGGGGGGGCGGTGGGGAGTGAGGGAGGAGAGGCTCAAATGACAGCTCAAGGATACCAGCCTCCATGAAGAGCAGGGCAGCCTCCAAACTTCCATTAATGGCAAATTATTCTCAGGTCATTCGAACCCTTCAGGAATTGCCACCATCCCAGTTTGGAAAAACCATGGGAACCAATTTGCGAGCAGCCATCTCACACGGCTAGCAAATCTGAATTTGTCATGTTGCCTGGGGGATAATTCTATCCAGGACACTGCGGAGAATCTCCCCAGCTCGGTCGCGAAATAGTGCTTTGGGATCGTTTGTATCCGCTCATGCGGGCAGATAATAATAATATAATGATAATAATCGCTTATCGTCACAAGTAGGCTTCAATGAAGTTCTTGTGAAAAGCCCCTAGTTGCCACATTCCGGCGCCTGTTCGGGGAGGCTGGTACAGGAATTGAACCTACACTGCTGGCCTTGTTCTGCATTACAAGCCAGCTGTTTAGCCCACTGTGCTAAACCAGCCCCAGATAGGACCTCGATTTGACATCACTTCGGAGGTGCGAGCACAGGACCATAAAATTTCCACGGTGCAGAAGGAGGCCATTCGGCCGATTGAGTGCAGCCACCGTCTGAAAGAGCACCCTACCTAAACTCACTCCCCCACCCTATCCAGGTGACCCTGCCTAATCTGCACACCCCTGGACACTAAGTGGCAATTTAGCATGGCCAATCCAACTAACCTGCACAACTTTGGACTGTTGGGAGGAAACCGGAGCGTCCGGAGGAAACCCACGCAGACAAGGGGAGAAAGTTCAAATTCCACACAGTCACCCAAGGCCGGAATTGAAACCAGGTCCCTGTCTCTGTGAGGCAGCAGTGCTAACCACTGTGCCACCCCTCACATTTTCTTATTCCCTCACATTCTCACACACACACGCATTCACTGACTCACTCGCATATGCATCACCTGTGATCATTGGTGATGAGGTCTGCTTAGGACCTTGTTCAAGTGCACTGGGCCAATGGATATCCTGACTGCCATTGTCCTTTACTCCAACCACCATTGCTGAAACCCATCCTGTGGCCACATCTGTAGGAGTTATGACATCTAGTGTTGTCATCCGATGTAGCTCATTGACTACTTTCTGCTTCATGGCTATGGGACTATTCTTGGAGCACAAACTGTTGGTGATACCAAGTCATCTAGTCTCATGTGATATATTACTTGTAGCATACAAATGACATTGCAGTTGAAGAGGTATTTTCTAATTTCTGGGGCTTGGTGCTGTAATGCATGCACCTCTGGGCCAAGTTGATTGATCCCCAGTGTAATGTCCGGAAAACTTAACAGTGGCCTGTCATTCTGTTCAACTATATGATATTTGAAACTGCCCTGTGTGCAGTGGTAAGTGGCTGCACCTTTGATGCGGGTGGTTTGTCCAACATAGGCCACAAGGACCACCTGGGTATTGGAGTCACCTGGTACTGCATATGAGCCTAATTCCCGTAACGTTGGCTGGATAATATGTTACACTTTGCTCCAGTGTCAATCTTTACATTCAGTCTTGTGTTTCCGCAAATCACGTTGAGGGTTGGTAAAGTTGTCACCCTTTTTCTGTGACTGTGTTGATACACATGTACTAGAGTGTTGTTGGATGCTCAGTGGTTTCACTGCTTTGGCTGAGCTCCAGTTCATTCACCTTGCTGACTCTCCCATCCTGGAGGACTGACTGTCTGCAATGTGACTGGTGGCAAAAGCAGGCTGCTATGGTGTCAATCTGCAGCATTCTGTGAAATGATTCCACTTGCCACATTTATTGCAGCATTTACCATCTGTGAAACATGCTGCTCTGTTCTGAGGGTGATGGCTACTGCAGTTAAGGCAGAGCATGCCCAGTATCCTGAAAACTTCTGTTTCCCACATAAAATCTCTGCTGTTTTTTCTGATAGTTTGTTTAACATGCAGATGCTAATGACTGTTTGTAGTGTTAAATCTTTATCCCACAGCAGATGCTTACAGACAAGATTGCTGTAGACCCCACAGAGTATTCGATCCCTGCCTCACTCACCAGTAAGGGTGCCAACACACATTTCTTTGCTAGGATCTTCAAGGTTGTAGTGTAAGATTGTATTGATTCACCTGCTGAATTAAACATGTGCCTGTTGAGTATTATAGCTTTTACCAGAAGACAAGTATTCTCAAACATTTTTAGAATTATTTTGGGATCCTGGGCGGGGTTCTCCGACCCCCCGCCGGGTCGGAGAATCGGCGGGGGGCGGCGTGAATCCCGCCACCGCCGGCGTCCAAATTCTCCGGCATCGAAAATTCAGCGGGGGCGGGAATCGCGCGGCGCCGGTCGGCAGGCCACCCCCCCCAGCGATTCTCCGGCCCGCGATGGGCCTAAGTCCCGCTGCTGTCATGCCAGACTCGCCGGTGTGAATCAAACCACCTACCTTACCGGCGGGACTAGCAGCGCGGGAGGGCACCCGGGTCCTGAGGGGGGGGGGAAGCGGGGTAATCTGGCCCCGAGGGGTGCCCCCACGGTGGCCTGGCCCGCGATCGGGGCCCACCGATCCGCGGGCGGGCCTGTGCCGTGGGGGCACTCTTTTCCTTCCGCCTCGGCCATAGCCTCCGCGATGGCTGATGCAGAAGTGACCCCCCCGCGCATGCGCGGTGATGACGTCAGCAAATGCTGATGCTCCCGCGCATGCGCGGACGTCTGCCGATCGGCGGAATCCCTTCAGCCCCGACTGGCGTGGCGCCAAAGGCCTTTCCCGCCGGCCGGCGGCGTGCCAACCACTCCGGCGCGGGCCTAGCCCCTCAAGGTGAGGGCTTGGCCCCAAAAGGTGTGGACAGCCCACTGCATACACGCTGCCTGGTCCCCGCCCGCCGCCATTGTGCACTTCTTCCCTCGCACTTTCTTTGGGTTCACCACCACTTTTTTTAGTCGCCCCGCTCCTGGTCCAAGCCATACACTGTCGGGGGAATGTTGCAGTCTTCATCCCACACCGGGAAATGTTGAAAAAATCAGCCCAATGCCGGAGTGGTTCACGCCTCTCCCTCCCGCCGGGACCCCATGCCCCGCCGGGTAGGGTAGAATCCCAGCCCCTTCCTTCACTTGGAAAACAAACAACTCAAATTTCTCAACAGCCTCAGGGCTGCTAAGTTTGGTAAAGTGGAAGCTGTCATGATATGCAAACATTCAGTTAATGAACACTGAGAATTGGACACGACCAATGAGCGGTCAGGACACTCAGGGGTGTTATCTCACTATAAACGGGATGAGGCACTCACATCCCGCCTCTTTCCACAGACCAGCATCTACAGAGTGAGACAGGGTGTATCCTCAGCATCACACCCCAACACGTGGCTTTGAGCATGGCTGGTTCAGTTAGACTGAGTTACTACATTTAGATTAGCAGAGAGTCAAACTCATTGAGAACTGTGCTAATAGTTCAATAAACAGATTGAACTCAATTCAAAGTCTGGAGTATCTTTCACTTAAAACTGCACCAAGTGGCAGCCTGTGTTATTCCAAACTACATAACACAACATAAGCTTTTGAACCTTTTTGATTTGTCTGATAATGTAGTACCACAGTAAATATGCCACTCCTTCTCACACTCTTTCCAAATATCTGCAACGTTTTCATCAAAGACGAGCGAGTCGATGCAGCAAAGTCCTTGATGGGTTCCCAAACACTGACATCAAGGACTTGTAACAGACAATACTTCATTCACTAGCTGAGCAGCTACTCCATGCTTGTACTCTGCCCGCGCTCCCAGGGAAGGACTCCCGCCCTCCCGACATGTGACCCTTTTTGTAGCCGCGCCATCACAAAACCATTCGGTCTACACAGCTCACAGAATTCATTTGAGGCTGAGCCTTTTGAGCTTTTGGATATCTGAACTAATGGGCCAAATCTTCCATGGAGTGGCAGTCACTGCCAGATTGACACTTCGCTCCTTTTTACTTATCTTAGACTGGAGCTGTATGTTTCCCACCCAAACGTCTGACCCACACCTGCTGAGAAACATGAAGCACAGCTTCTCCTGGAGATCCTTCTGTTATATCACTTCAAGATTCATCAGGTTTTAAACTTGTAATGAAAGTAACTCCATGTAAAAGCAGAGGAAATATAGGGCAAACAACCCAAATCTGCGTGGTTCTGACCTATCATGGAGAACCCTGGCAGGGTAAAACCGGCAATAGGAAGTTTCAACTTCTCACATTAAGTACTGGGAATGTGCACACTTCAGGATGGCTGATGGGTCCCACATGTACCTCTCAGGTCTCCAACTATCTAGAGACTGGAAGATTGCGTCGCTATCTCCATTTGTGGCTCGTTGTAACATTTTGTTTTATGATGTGCCTGTGAAGTGCCTTGGGACGTTCTGTTACAGCAGTGATGCTATATAAATAGAAGTTTTTGTTGTTAACAACAACAGAAGCCAAGTTCAGCAGAAAGGGAGTGACTCTTTGTCCTCTCTATTTGCAATTTCAAAATGTTTAATCATAGGAATTGCTTACACACATATAGAAGCCATGATGTGGAGATGCCGGTGTTGGACTGGGGTGAGCACAGTAAGAAGCCTTACAACACCAGGTTAAAGTCCAACAGATCTTTACAGATCCAGAGATGGGGTAACCCCAGGTTAAAGAGGTGTGAATTGTGTCAAGCCAGGACAGTTGGTAGGATTTTGCAGGCCAGATGGTGGGGGATGAATGTAATGCGACATGAATCCCAGGTCCCGGTTGAGGCCGCACTCATGTGTGCGGAACTTGGCTATAAGCTTCTGCTCGGCGATTCTGCGTTGTTGCGCGACCGGAAGGCCGCCTTGGAGAAAGCTTATCAGAGATCAGAGGCTGAATGCCCTTGACTGCTGAAGTGTTCGCCGACTGGAAGGGAACATTCCTGCCTGGTGATTGTCGCGCGATGTCGGTTCATTCGTTGTCGCAGCGTCTGCATGGTCTCGCCAATGTACCGCGCTTCGGGACATCCTTTCCTGCAGCGTATGAGGTAGACAGCGTTGGCCGAGTTGCACGAATATGTACCGCGTACCTGGTGGGTGGTGTTCTCACATGTAATGGTGGTATCCATGTCGATGATCTGGCACGTCTTGCAGAGATTGCCATGGCAGGGTTGTGTGGTGTCGTGGTCACTGTTCTGAAGGCTGGGTAGTTTGCTGCAAACAATGGTTTGTTTGAGGTTGCGCGGTTGTTTGAAGGCAAGTAGTGGGGGTGTGGGGATGACCTTGGCAAATGTTCATCTTCATCGATGACATGTTGAAGGCTGTGAAGAAGATGTTGTAGTTTCTCTGCTCCGGGAAAGTACTGGACGACGAAGGGTATTCTGTCGGTTGTGTCCCATGTTTGTCTTCTGAGTAGGTCGGTGCGGTTTTTTGCTGTGGCGTGTTGGAACTGTTGATCGATGAGCCGAGCGCCATATCCCGTTCGTACGAGGGCATCTTTCAACATCTGTAGATGTCTGTTACGCTCCTCCTCGTCTGAGCAGATCCTGTGTATACGGAGAGCTTGTCCATAGGGGATGGCTTCTTTAATGTGTTTAGGGTGGAAGCTGGAGAAGTGGAGCATCGTGAGGTTATCCGTGGGTTTGCGCTAAAGCAAAGTGCTGAGGTGACCGTCCTTGATGGAGACGAGTGTGTCCAAGAATGCAACTGATTTTGGAGAGTAGTCCATGGTGAGTCTGATGGTTGGATGGAACTTATTGACGTCATTGTGTAGTCGTTTCAGTGATTCTTCGCCGTGGGTCCAAAGGAAAAAAATGTCATCGATGTATCTGGTGTATAACGTCGGTTGAAGGTCCTGGTCGGTGAGTAGGTCTTGTTCAAACTTGTGCATGAAGATGTTGGTGTATTGGGGTGCGAATTTGGTCCCCATGGCTGTTCTGTGCATCTGGATGAAGAACTTGTTGTCGAAGGTGAAGACGTTGTGATCCAGAATAAACCGGTGAGCTGCAGAATTGCATCTGGAGATTGGCAGTTGTCGGTGTTGAGTACTGAGGCTGTTGCAGCAATGCCGTCGTCATGGGGGATGCTGGTGTAGAGTGCCGAGACGTCCATTGTGACGAGGAATGTTCCTAGTTCAACTGGTCCATGGGTGCTGAGTTTCTGTAGAAAGTCCGTTGTGTCGCGACAGAAGCTGGGCGTACGTTGTACGATGGGTTTCACGATGCCCTCGATGTAGCCAGAGAGGTTCTCACACAGGGTCCCATTGCCTGAAATGATAGGACGGCCTGGTGTGTTGGCCTTGTGTATTTTCGGGAGGCAGTAGAGATCTCCAATGCGGGGAATACGTGGGATGAGAGCACGTAGGGTGGTCTGAAGATTTGGATCCAAGGCCTCGATCAGTCTGTTAAGTTGGCGGATGTGTTCCTTGGTCGGATCTGCGGGTAACTGTCTGTCGTGTTCTTGGTTGTTCAGTTGTCGGTATACTTCTTTGCAGTAGTCCGTTCTGTTCAGTATGACAGTGGCCCCTCCTTTGTCTGCTGGTTTGATGACGATGCTGAGGTTGGTCTTGAGAGCGAGGATGGCATTGCCTTGTGCTTGGGTGACGTTCGGGACTGTCTTGTGAATGCAACTGATGAATCTGGCATTGACGCGACTCCTGACGCCTTGAGCATACATGTCGAGTCTAGGGCAGCGGCCTTCCGGAGGGGTCCAATTCGACTCTTTCCTCTTCGGTTGCCGCACCGCAGATCTCTCGGTCTGCTGTTCCGGTTCATTGATAGTCTGCTTGGGTTCGCTGTTGGCCTCTTGGGGTCTGTGGAAGAATTCCCGGAGCCTCATTCGCCGGGACCTGGGATTCATGTCGCATTACATTCATCCCCCACCATCTGGCCTGCGAAATCCTACCAACTGTCCTGGCTTGACATAATTCACACCTCTTTAACCTGGGGTTACCCCATCTCTGGATCTGTAAAGATTTAATCACCTGCTAATGCTCGCATTCCAAGCATTGTCTGGCATCTTTGAATCTGTCTATATGTATGTTTCTGGAGCATACCTCTTCATTCACCTGAGGAAGGAGCAGCGCTCCAAAAGCTAGTGACATCGAAACAAACCTGTTGGACTTTAACCTGGTGTTGTAAGACTTCTTACTGTACACATATAGAAAGTCAACAAATTGTGGGCAGGAGGTGGCGCAGTGGTTAGCATTGCTGTCTCACTTGCTGAGGACACGGGGTTCGATCCCGGCCCCGGGTCACATTCCGTAAGGAGTTTGCACATTGTCCCCGTGTCTGCTTGGGTTTCACTCCCACAACCCAAAAAGATCCAGCAGGGTAGCTGGATTGGCCACGCTAAATGGCCCCTTAATGGGAAAAAAAGAATTGGGCACTTTAAAATAAATTTAGAAAAAAAAGAAAGTGAACAAAAAGTGTAAAATTATATTTTGCAAAACCCAGAGATTGTATCAAACTTTTATTGAAATAACTCAGTAATAACACAAACCTAATGTTACCATTAGATTTTTATCCCGAAGGAACCTGTAGGACTCTTAGCTCAAGTAGTACCATTTTCTGAAGCAAACTCTTTGGGTGCTTATGATTGGTGGGTGAATTGAATACTGTTGAACAGTGGATCGGGGACTCAAAATAACATTTTGAGTGGATTCATGACAGGTAGGTCATTCCTGCCAAATCTATTGAATGTACAGGGAAATGTTATGGGAATTGTTTATATGGACTTCCAGAAGACATTTGATAAGGTCCAACATAAGAAACTATTTATTAAGGTAGAAGCCCACGGAATTGAGGCCAAATTACTGACATGGCTGGGAAATTGGTTGAGTGGCAGGCAAGAGAAAGTAGGGATAATGGGGAGGTACTCAAATTGGCAGGACGTGACTAGTGGTGACTAGTGCTGACCCACAGGAATCTGTGTCAGGGCCTCACATTTTCACATTCTAAATTAACAACTTGAATAATGGCAAGGAAGTCATATATCCATATTTGCACATGACACAAAGTTGGGTGATACTGATGACAGTGTAGAAGTGAGCATAAAGTCACCAAGGGATGTTAATAGACTAGGTGAATGGGCAAACTGTGGCAGATGGAATTTAATGCGAGCAACATCAAGAGACTCCACCTGCAGCTCCTGCTTCAACATCGAGAGACTCCACCTGCAGCTCCGTCTCCAACATCGAGAGGCTCCACCTGCAGCTCCGTCTCCAACATCGAGAGACTCCACCTGCAGCTCCGACTCCAACATTGAGAGCCTCCACCTGCAGCTCCGGCTCCAACATCGAGAGATTCCACCTGCAGCTCCGTCACCAACATCGAGAGGCTCCACCTGCAGCTCCATCTCCAACATCGTGAGGCTCCACCTGCAGCTCCGTCTCCAACATCGAGAGCCTCCACCTGCAGCTCCGGCTCCAACATCGAGAGGCTCCACCTGCAGCTCCGTCTCCAACATCGAGAGGCTCCACCTGCAGTTCCGTCTCCAACATCGAGAGGCTCCACGTGCAGCTCCGTCTCCGACAACGAAAGGCTCCACCTGCAGCTCCTGGTTACAACAACGAGAGGCTCCATCTGCAGCTCCTGGTTCCAATATAAAGAGGCTACACCTGCAGCTCCGTCTCCAACATTGAGAGGCTCCACCTGCAGCTCAGTCTTCTACAGAGAGAGGCTCCATCTGCAGCTCCGTCGCCAACATCGAGAGACTCCATCTGCAGCTCCGTCTCCAACATCGAGAGGCTCCACCTGCAGCTCCGTCTCCAACAGAGAGAGACTCCACCTGCAGCTCCTGGTCCGACAGCGAGAGACTCCACTTGCAGCTCCGTGTCCAACATCGAGCGGCTCCACCTGCAGCTGGGTCTCCAACACCGAGAGACTGCACCTGCAGCTCCGTCTCCAACATCGAGAGTCTCCACCTGCAGCTCCGTCTCCAACATCGAGAGGCTCCACCTGCAGCTCCGTCTCCAACATCGAGAGGCTCCACCTGCAGCTCTGTCTCCAACATCAAGAGACTCCACCTGCAGCTCCTGGTCCGACATCGAGAGAGTCCACCTGCAGCTCCGTCTCCATGATCGAGAGGCTCCACCTGCAGCTCCGACTCCAACATCGAGAAACTCCACCTGCAGCTCCATCTCCAACATCGAGAGGCTCCACCTGCAGCACCGTCTCCAACAGAGAGAGGCTCCACATGCAGATCCATCTCCAACAGAGAGAGTCTCCACCTGCAGCTCCGTCTCCCACATCGAGAGGCTCCACCTGCAGCTCCGTCTCCAACACCGAGAGGCTCCACCTGCAGCTCTGTCTCCAACATCGAGAGACTCCACCTGCAGCTCCTGGTCCGACATCGAGAGAGTCCACCTGCAGCTCCGTCTCCATGATCGAGAGGCTCCACCTGCAGCTCCGACTCCAACATCGAGAAACTCCACCTGCAGTTCCGTCTCCAACATCGAGAGACTCCACCTGCAGCACCGTCTCCAACAGAGAGAGGCTCCACATGCAGATCCGTCTCCAACAGAGAGAGACTCCAGCTGCAGCTCCGTCTCCAACAGAAAGAGACTCCAGCTGCAGCTCCGCCTCCAACATCGAAAGACTCCACCAGCAGCTCCGTCTCCAACAGAGAGAGACTCCAGCTGCAGCTCCGCCTCCAACATCGAGAGGCTCCACCTGCAGCTCCGTCTCCAACATCGAGAGGCTCCACCTGCAACTCCGTCTCCAACATCGAGAGGCTCCATCTGCAGCTCCGTCTCCAACATCGAGAGCCTCCACCTGCAGCTCCGTCTACAAGATCGAGAGGTTCCACCTGCAGCTCCGTGTCCAACTTCGAGAGACTCCACCTGCAACTCCGTCTCCAACATCGAGAGGCTCCATCTGCAGCTCCGTCTCCAACATCGAGAGCCTCCACCTGCAGCTCCGTCTACAAGATCGAGAGGTTCCACCTGCAGCTCCGTCTCCAACATCGAGAGACTCCACCTGCAGCTCCTTCTCCAACATCGAGAGCGTCCACCTGCAGCTCCGTCTCCAACATCGAGAGACTCCACCTGCAGCTCCGTCTCCAACATCGAGAGACTCCACCTGCAGCTCCGTCTCCAACATCGGGCGGCTCCACCTGCAGCTCCGTCTCCAACATCGAGAGGCTCCACCTGCAGCTCCGTCTCCAACATCGAGAGGCTCCACCTGCAGCTCCGTCTCCATGATCGAGAGGCTCCACCTGCAGCTCCGACTCCAACATCGAGAAACTCCACCTGCAGTTCCGTCTCCAACATCGAGAGACTCCACCTGCAGCAACGTCTCCAACAGAGAGAGGCTCCACATGCAGATCCGTCTCCAACAGAGAGAGGCTCCACATGCAGATCCGTCTCCAACAGAAAGAGACTCCAGCTGCAGCTCCGTCTCCAACATCGAAAGACTCCACCTGCAGCTCCGTCTCCAACATCGAGAGGTTCCACCTGCAGCTCCGTGTCCAACTTCGAGAGACTCCACCTGCAGCTCCGTCTCCAACATCGAGAGACTCCAGCTGCAGCTCCGCCTCCAACATCGAGAGACTCCACCTGCAACTCCGTCTCCAACATCGAGAGGCTCCACCTGCAGCTCCGTCTCCAACATCGAGAGACTCCAGCTGCAGCTCCGCCTCCAACATCGAGAGACTCCACCTGCAACTCCGTCTTCAACATCGAGAGGCTCCATCTGCAGCTCTACCTCCAACATCGAGAGGCTCCACCTGCAGCTCCGTCTCCAACATCGAGAGACTCCACCTGCAGCTCCGTCTCCAACATCGAGAGTCTCCACCTGCAGCTCTGACTCCAACATCGAGAGACTCCACCTGCAGCTCCATCTCCAACATCGAGAGACTCCACCTGCAGCTCCGTCTCCAACATCGAGAGACTCCACCTGCAGCTCCGTCTCCATCATCGAGAGAATCCACCTGCAGCTCCGTCTCCAACAGAGAGAGACTCCACCTGCAGCTCCGTCTCCAACATCGAAAGGCTCCACCTGCAGCTCCGTCTCCAACATCGAGAGGCTCCACCTGCAGCACCGTCTCCAACAGAGAGAGGCTCCACCTGCAGCTCCGTCTCCAACATCGAGAGACTCCACCTGCAGCTCCGTCTCCAACATCGAGAGAATCCACCTGCAGCTCCGTCTCCAACAGAGAGAGACTCCACCTGCAGCTCCGTCTCCAACATCGAAAGGCTCCACCTGCAGCTCCGTCTCCAACATCGAGAGGCTCCACCTGCAGCTCCGTCTCCAACATCGAGAGACTCCACCTGCAGCTCCGTCTCCAACATCGAGAGGCTCCAACTGCAGCCCCGTCTCCAACATCGAGAGGTTCCACCTGCAGCTCCGTCTCCAACATCGAGAGGCTCCACCTGCAGCTCCGTCTCCAACATCGAGAGACTCCACCTGCAGCTCCGTCTCCATCATCGAGAGACTCCACCTGCAGCTCCGTCTCCAACATCGAGAGACTCCACCTGCAGCTCCGTCTCCAACTTCGAGAGACTCCACCTGCAACTCCGTCTCCAACATCGAGAGGCTCCACCTGCAGCTCCGTCTCCAACGTCGAGAGACTCCACCTGCAGCTCCGTCTCCAACATCGAGAGACTCCACCTGCAACTCCGTCTCCAACATCGAGAGGCTCCATCTGCAGCTCCACCTCCAACATCGAGAGGCTCCACCTGCAGCTCCGTCTCCAACATCGAGAGACTCCACCTGCAGCTCCAACTCCAACATTGAGAGGTTCCACCTGCAGCTCCGTCTCCAACATCGAGAGGCTCCACCTGCAGCTCCGTCTCCAACGTCGAGAGACACCACCTGCAGCTCCGTCTCCAACATCGAGAGACTCCACCTGCAACTCCATCTCCAACATCGAGAGGCTCCACCTGCAGCTCCGTCTCCAACATCGAGAGATTCCACCTGCAGCTCCGTCTCCAACATCGAAAGGTTCCACCTGCAGCTCCGACTCCAACATCGAAAGGTTCCACCTGCAGCTCCGTCTCCAACATCGAGAGGCTCCACCTGCAGCTCTGTCTCCAACATCGAGAGACTCCACCTGCAGCTCCATCTCCAACATCGAGAGAGTCCACCTGCAACTCCTTCTCCAACATTGAGAGACTCCATCTGCAGCTCCGTCTCCAACAGAGAGAGGCTCTATCTGCAGCTCTGTCTCCAACAGAGAGAGGCTCCATCTGCAGCTCCGTCTCCAACATCGAAAGACTCCACCAGCAGCTCCGTCTCCAACAGAGAGAGGCTCCATCTGCAGCTGCGTCTCCAACAGAGAGAGGCTCCATCTGCAGCTCCGGCGACAACATCGAGAGGCTCCACCTGCAGCTCCGTCTCCAACATAGAGAGACTCCACCTGCAGCTCCGTCTCCAACATCGAGAGACTCCACCTGCAGCTCCGTCTCCAATATAGAGAGACTCCACCTGCAGCTCCGTCTCCAACATCGAGAGGTTCCACCTGCAGCTCCGTCTCCAACATCGAGAGACTCCACCTGCAGCTCCGTCTCCAACATCGAGAGACTCCACCTGTAGCTCCGTCTCCAATATAGAGAGACTCCACCTGCAGCTCCGTCTCCAACATCGAGAGGTTCCACCTGCAGCTCCGTCTCCAACATCGAGAGACTCCACCTGCAGCTCCGTCTCCATCATCGAGAGACTCCACCTGCAGCTCCGTCTCCAACGTCGAGAGACTCCACCTGCAGCTCCGTCTCCAACTTCGAGAGACTCCACCTGCAACTCCGTCTCCAACATCGAGAGGCTCCACCTGCAGCTCCGTCTCCAACATCGAGAGACTCCACCTGCAACTCCGTCTCCAACATCGAGAGGCTCCATCTGCAGCTCCACCTCCAACATCGAGAGGCTCCACCTGCAGCTCCGTCTCCAACATCGAGAGACTCCACCTGCAGCTCCGTCTCCAACATCGAGAGAGTCCACCTGCAGCTCCGTCTCCAACATCGAGAGACTCCACCTGCAGCTCCGACTCCAACATCGAGTGGTTCCACCTGCAGCTCCGTCTCCAACATCGAGAGGCTCCACCTGCAGCTCCGACTCCAACATCGAGAGACTCCACCTGCAGCTCCGTCTCCAACATCGAGAACCTTCACCTGCAGCTCCATCTCCAACATCGAGAGGCTCCACCTGCAGCTCCATCTCCAACATCGAGAGACTCCATCTGCAGCTCCGTCTCCAACATCGAGAGACTCCTCCTGCAGCTCCGACTCCAACATCGAGAGACTCCACCTGCAGCTCCGTCTCCAACAGAGAGAGGCTCCACCTGCAGCTCTGTCTCCAACATCGAGAGACTCCACCTGCAGCTCCATCTCCAACATCGAGAGAGTCCACCTGCAACTCCTTCTCCAACATTGAGAGACTCCATCTGCAGCTCCGTCTCCAACAGAGAGAGGCTCTATCTGCAGCTCTGTCTCCAACAGAGAGAGGCTCCATCTGCAGCTCCGTCTCCAACATCGAAAGACTCCACCAGCAGCTCCGTCTCCAACAGAGAGAGGCTCCATCTGCAGCTGCGTCTCCAACAGAGAGAGGCTCCATCTGCAGCTCCGGCGACAACATCGAGAGGCTCCACCTGCAGCTCCGTCTCCAACATAGAGAGACTCCACCTGCAGCTCCGTCTCCAACATCGAGAGACTCCACCTGCAGCTCCGTCTCCAATATAGAGAGACTCCACCTGCAGCTCCGTCTCCAACATCGAGAGGTTCCACCTGCAGCTCCGTCTCCAACATCGAGAGACTCCACCTGCAGCTCCGTCTCCAACATCGAGAGACTCCACCTGTAGCTCCGTCTCCAATATAGAGAGACTCCACCTGCAGCTCCGTCTCCAACATCGAGAGGTTCCACCTGCAGCTCCGTCTCCAACATCGAGAGACTCCACCTGCAGCTCCGTCTCCATCATCAAGAGACTCCACCTGCAGCTCCGTCTCCAACGTCGAGAGACTCCACCTGCAGCTCCGTCTCCAACTTCGAGAGACTCCACCTGCAACTCCGTCTCCAACATCGAGAGGCTCCACCTGCAGCTCCGTCTCCAACATCGAGAGACTCCACCTGCAACTCCGTCTCCAACATCGAGAGGCTCCATCTGCAGCTCCACCTCCAACATCGAGAGGCTCCACCTGCAGCTCCGTCTCCAACATCGAGAGACTCCACCTGCAGCTCCGTCTCCAACATCGAGAGAGTCCACCTGCAGCTCCGTCTCCAACATCGAGAGACTCCACCTGCAGCTCCGACTCCAACATCGAGTGGTTCCACCTGCAGCTCCGTCTCCAACATCGAGAGGCTCCACCTGCAGCTCCGACTCCAACATCGAGAGACTCCACCTGCAGCTCCGTCTCCAACATCGAGAACCTTCACCTGCAGCTCCATCTCCAACATCGAGAGGCTCCACCTGCAGCTCCATCTCCAACATCGAGAGACTCCATCTGCAGCTCCGTCTCCAACATCGAGAGACTCCTCCTGCAGCTCCGTCTCCAACATCGAGAGACTCCACCTGCAGCTCCGTCTCCAACAGAGAGAGGCTCCATCTGCAGCTCCGTCTCCAACAGAGAGAGGCTCTATCTGCAGCTCCGCCGACAACATAGAGAGACTCCACCTGCAGCTCCGTCTCCGACATCGAGAGGCTCCACCTGCACCTCCATCTCTAACATCGAAAGGCTCCACCTGCACCTCCATCTCCAACATCGAAAGGCTCCACCTGCAGCTCCGTCTCCAACATCGAGAGACTCCACCTGCAGCTCCGTCTCCGACATCGAGAGGCTCCACCTGCACCTCCATCTCTAACATCGAAAGGCTCCACCTGCACCTCCATCTCCAACATCGAAAGGCTCCACCTGCAGCTCCGCCGACAACATAGAGAGACTCCACCTGCAGCTCCGTCTCCAACATCGAGAACCTCCACCTGCAGCTCCGTCTCCAACATCGAGAGGCTCCACCTGCACCTCCATCTCCAACATCGAAAGGCTCCACCTGCAGCTCCGTCTCCAACATCGAGAGACTCCACCTGCAGCTCCGTCTCCAACAAAGAAAGACTCCATCTGAAGCTCCGTCTCCAACATCGAGAACCTCCACCTGCAGCTCCATCTCCAACATCGAGAGGCTCCACCTGCAGCTCCGTCTCCAACATCGAGAGACCCCACCTGCAGCTCCATCTCCAACATAGAGAGACTCCACCTGCAGCTCCGTCTCCAACATCGAGAACCTCCACCTGCAGCTCCATCTCCAACATCGAGAGGCTCCATCTGCAGCTCCGTCTCCAACATCGAGAAGCTCCACCTGCAGCTCCGTCTCCAACATCGAGAGACTCCACCTGCAGCTCCGTCTCCAACAGAGAGAGGCTCCATCTGCAGCTCCGTCTCCAACATCGAGAGACTCCACCTGCAGCTCCGTCTCCAACATCGAGAGGCTCCACCTGCAGCTCCGTCTCCAACATCGAGAGACTCCACATGCAGCTCCGTCTCCAACATAGAGAGACTCCACCTGCAGCTCCGTCTCCAACATCGAGAACCTCCACCTGCAGCTCCATCTCCAACATCGAGAGGCTCCACCCTCAGCTCCATCTCCAACATCGAGAGGCTCCACCTGCAGCTCCATCTCCAACATCGAGAGACTCCACCTGCAGCTCCGTCTCCAACATCGAGAGACTCCACCTGCAGCTCCGTCTCCAACATCGAGAGGCTCCACCTGCAGCTCCGTCTCCAACATCGAGAGACTCCACCTACAGCTCCGTCTCCAACATCGAGAGACTCCACCTGCAGCTCTTGTTCCAACATCGAGAGGCTCCACCTGCAGCTCCGTCTCCAACATCGAGAACCTCCACCTGCAGCTCGGTCTCCAACATCGAGAGACTCCACCTGCAGCTCCGTGTCCAACATCAAGAGACTCCACCTGCAGCTCCGTCTCCAACATCGAGAGCCTCCACCTGCAGCTCCGTCTCCAACATTGAGAGGCTCCACCTGCAGCTCCGTCTCCAACATCGAGAGGCTCCACCTGCAGCTCCGCCTCAACCATCGAGAGGCTCCATCTGCAGCTCCGTCTCCAACATCGAGAGGCTCCACCTGCAGCTCCGTCTCCAACATCGAGAGGCTCCACCTGCAGCTCCGTCTCCAACATCGAGAGGCTCCACCTGCAGCTCCGCCTCAACCATCGAGAGGCTCCATCTCCAGCTCCGTCTCCAACATCGAGAGGCTCCACCTGCAGCTCCGTCTCCAACATCGAGAGGCTCCACCTGCAGCTCCGTCTCCAACATCGAGAGGCTCCACCTACAGCTCCGCCTCCACCATCGAGAGGCTCCACCTGCAGCTCCGCCTCCACCATCGAGAGGCTCCACCTGCAGCTCCGTCTCCAACATCGAGAGGCTCCACCTGCAGCTCCGTCTCCAACATCGAGAGGCTCCACCTGCAGCTCCGTCTCCAACATCGAGAGGCTCCACCTGCAGCTCCGCCTCAACCATCGAGAGGCTCCATCTCCAGCTCCGTCTCCAACATCGAGAGGCTCCACCTGCAGCTCCGTCTCCAACATCGAGAGGCTCCACCTGCAGCTCCGTCTCCAACATCGAGAGGCTCCACCTACAGCTCCGCCTCCACCATCGAGAGGCTCCACCTGCAGCTCCGCCTCCACCATCGAGAGGCTCCACCTGCAGCTCCGTCTCCAACATCGAGAGGCTCCACCTGCAGCTCCGTCTCCAACATCGAGAGGCTCCACCTGCAGCTCCGTCTCCAACATCGAGAGGCTCCACCTGCAGCTCCGTCTCCAACATCGAGAGACTCCACCTGCAGCTCCGTCTCCAACATCGAGAGACTCCACCTGCAGCTCCGTCTCCAACATCGAGAGACTCCACCTGCAGCTCCGTCTCCAACATCGAGAGACTCCACCTGCAGCTCCGTCTCCAACATCGAGAGCCTCCACCTGCAGCTCCGTCTCCAACATTGAGAGGCTCCACCTGCAGCTCCGTCTCCAACATCGAGAGGCTCCACCTGCAGCTCCGCCTCAACCATCGAGAGGCTCCATCTGCAGCTCCGTCTCCAACATCGAGAGGCTCCACCTGCAGCTCCATCTCCAACATCGAGAGGCTCTACCTGCAGCTCCGTCTCCAACATCGAGAGGCTCCACCTACAGCTCCGTCTCCAACATCGAGAGGCTCCACCTGCAGCTCCGTCTCCAACATCGAGAGGCTCCACCTGCAGCTCCGTCTCCAACATCGAGAGGCTCCACCTACAGCTCCGTCTCCAACATCGAGAGGCTCCACCTGCAGCTCCGTCTCCAACATCGAGAGGCTCCACCTGCAGCTCCGTCTCCAACATCGAGAGGCTCCACCTGCAGCTCCGTCTCCAACATCGAGAGGCTCCACCTGCAGCTCCGTCTCCAACATCGAGAGGTTCCACCTGCAGCTCCGTCTCCAACATCGAGAGACTCCACCTGCAGCTCCGTCTCCAACATCGAGAGACTCCACCTGCAGCTCCGTCTCCAACATCGAGAGACTCCACCTGCAGCTCCGTTTCCAACATCGAGAGACGCCACCTGCAGCTCCGTCTCCAACATCGAGAGGCTCCACCTGCAGCTCCGTCTCCAACATCGAGAACCTCCACCTGCAGCTCCATCTCCAACATCGTGAGGCTCCACCTGCAGCTCCGTCTCCAACATCGAGAGACTCCACCTGCAGCTCCATCTCCAACATCGAGAGACTCCACCTGCAGCTCCGTCTCCAACATCGAGAGGCTCCACCTGCAGCTCCGTCTCCAACATCGAGAGACTCCACCTGCAGCTCCGTCTCCAACATCGAGAGGCTCCACATGCAGCTCCGTCTCCAACATAGAGAGACTCCACCTGCAGCTCCGTCTCCAACATCGAGAACCTCCACCTGCAGCTCCATCTCCAACATCGAGAGGCTCCACCCTCAGCTCCATCTCCAACATCGAGAGGCTCCAACTGCAGCTCCATCTCCTACATCGAGAGACTACACCTGCAGCTCCGTCTCCAACATCGAGCGACTCCACCTGCAGCTCCGTCTCCAACATCGAGAGGCTCCAGCTGCATCTCCGTCTCCAACATCGAGAGACTCCACCTGCAGCTCTTGTTCCAACATCGAGAGCCTCCACGTGCAGCTCCGTCTCCAACATCGCGAACCTCCACCTGCAGCTCCGTCTCCAACATCGAGAGGCTCCACCTGCAGCTCCGTCTCCAACATCGAGAGGCTCCACCTGCAGCTCCGTCTCCAACATCGAGAGCCTCCACCTGCAGCTCCGTTTCCAACATCGAGAGACTCCACCTACAGCTCCGCCTCCACCATCGAAAGACTCCACCTGCAGCTCCGTCTCCAACATCAAGAGACTCCACCTGCAGCTCCGTCTCCAACATCGAGAGACTCCACCTGCAGCTCCGTCTCCAACATCGAGAGACTCCACCTGCAGCTCCGTCTCCAACATCGAGAGACTCCACCTGCAGCTCCGTCTCCAACATCGAGAGGCTCCACCTGCAGCTCCGTCTCCAACATCGAGAGCCTCCACCTGCAGCTCCGTCTCCAACATTGAGAGGCTCCACCTGCAGCTCCGTCTCCAACATCGAGAGCCTCCACCTGCAGCTCCGTCTCCAACATCGAGAGGCTCCACCTGCAGCTCCGTCTCCAACATCGAGAGGCTCCACCCGCAGCTCCACCTCCACCATCGAGAGGCTCCACCTGCAGCTCCGCCTCCACCATCGAGAGGCTCCACCTGCAGCTCCGTCTCCAACATCGCGAGGCTCCACCTGCAGCTCCGTCTCCAACATCGAGAGGCTCCACCTGCAGCTCCGTCTCAAACATCGAGAGGCTCCACCTGCAGCTCCGTCTCCAACATCGAGAGGCTCCACCTGCAGCTCCGTCTCCAACATCGAGAGAGTCCACCTGCAGCTCCGTCTCCAACATCGAGAGGCTCCACCTGAAGCTCCGTCTCCAACATCGAGAGGCTCCACCTGCAGCTCCGTCTCCAACATAGAGAGACTCCACCTGCAGCTCCGTCTCCAACATCGAGAGACTCCACCTGCAGCTCCGTTTCCTACATCGAGAGGCGCCACCTGCAGCTCCGTCTCCAACAGAGAGAGGCTCTATCTGCAGCTCCGTCTCCAACAGAGAGAGGCTCCATCTGCAGCTCCGTCGACAACATCGAGAGACTCCACCTGCAGCTCCGTCTCCAACAGAGAGAGGCTCCACCTGCAGCTCCGTCTCCAACATTGAGAGACTCCACCTGCAGCTCCGTCTCCAACAGAGAGAGGCTCCATCTGCAGCTCCGTCTCCAACAAAGAGAGGCTCCATCTGCAGCTCCGACGACAACATCGAGAGACTCCACCTGCAGCTCCATCTCCAACATCGAGAACCACCACTTCCAGCTCCATCACCAACATCGAGAGACTCCACCTGCAGCTCCGTCTCCAACATCGAGAACCTCCACCTGCAGCTCCATCTCCAACATCGAAAGGCTCCAACTGCAGCTCCATCTCCAACATCGAAAGGCTCCACCTGCAGCTCCATCTCCAACATCGAGAGGCTCCACCTGCAGCTCCGTGTCCAACATCGAGAGACCCCACCTGCAGCTCCGTCTCCAACATAGAGAGACTCCACCCGCAGCTCCGTCTCCAACATCGAGAACCTCCACCTGCAGCTCCATCTCCAACATCGAGAGGCTCCACCTGCAGCTCCGTCTCCAACATCGAGAGGCTCCACCTGCAGCTCCGTCTCCAACATCGAGAGACTCCACCTGCAGCTCCGTCTCCAACATCGAGAGGCTCCACCTGCAGCTCCGTCTCCAACATCGAGAGACTCCACATGCAGCTCCGTCTCCAACATAGAGAGACTCCACCTGCAGCTCCGTCTCCAACATCGAGAACCTCCACCTGCAGCTCCATCTCCAACATCGAGAGGCTCCTCCCTCAGCTCCATCTCCAACATCGAGAGGCTCCACCTGCAGCTCCACCTCCAACATCGAGAGACTCCACCTGCAGCTCCGTCTCCAACATCGAGAGACTCCACCTGCAGCTCCGTCTCCAACATCGAGAGACTCCACCTGCAGCTCCATCTCCAACATCGAGAACCACCACTTCCAGCTCCATCTCCAACATCGAGAGACTCCACCTGCAGCTCCGTCTCCAACATCGAGAACCTCCACCTGCAGCTCCATCTCCAACATCGAAAGGCTCCACCTGCAGCTCCATCTCCAACATCGAGAGACTCCACCTGCAGCTCCGCCTCCACCATCGAGAGGCTCCACCTGCAGCTCCGTGTCCAACATCGAGAGACTCCACCTGCAGCTCCGTCTTCTACAGAGAGAGGTTCCATCTGCAGCTCCGTCGCCAACATCGAGAGACTCCATCTGCAGCTCCGTCTCCAACATCGAGAGGCTCCACCTGCAGCTCCGTCTCCAACAGAGAGAGACTCCACCTGCAGCTCCTGGTCCGACATCGAGAGACTCCACTTGCAGCTCCGTGTCCAACATCGAGCGGCTCCACCTGCAGCTCCGTGTCCAACATCGAGAGACTCCACTTGCAGCTCCGTGTCCAACATCGAGAGGTTCCACCTGCAGCTCCGTCTCCAACATCGAGAGACTCCACCTGCAGCTCCGTCTCCAACATCGAGAGACTCCACCTGCAGCTCCGTCTCTAACATCGAGATACTCCACCTGCAGCTCCGTCTCCAACATCGAGAGACTCCACCTGCAACTCCGTCTCCAACATCGAGAGACTCCACCTGCAGCTCCGTCTCCAACATCAAGAGACTCCACCTGCAGCTCCATCTCCAACATCGAGTGGCTCCACCTGCAGCTCCGTCTCCAACATCGAGAGACTCCACCTGCAGCTCCGTCTCCAACATCGAGATACTCCACCTGCAGCTCCGTCTCCAACATCGAGAGACTCCACCTGCAGCTCCGACTCCAACATCGAGAGGTTCCACCTGCAGCTCCGTCTCCAACATTGAGAGACTCCACCTGCAGCACCGTCTCCAACAGAGAGAGGCTCTATCTGCAGCTCCGTCTCCAACAGAGAGAGGCTCCATCTGCAGCTCCGTCTCCAACATCGAAAGACTCCACCAGCAGCTCCGTCTCCAACAGAGAGAGGCTCCATCTGCAGCTGCGTCTCCAACAGAGAGAGGCTCCATCTGCAGCTCCGGCGACAACATCGAGAGGCTCCACCTGCAGCTCCGTCTCCAACATAGAGAGACTCCACCTGCAGCTCCGTCTCCAACATCGAGAGACTCCACCTGCAGCTCCGTTTCCAACGTAGAGAGACTCCACCTGCAGCTCCGTCTCCAACATCGAGAGGTTCCACCTGCAGCTCCGTCTCCAACATCGAGAGACTCCACTGCAGCTCCGTCTCCAACAGAGAGAGGCTCCACCTGCAGCTCCGTCTCCATCATCGAGAGACTCCACATGAAGCTCCGTCTCCAACGTCGAGAGACTCGACCTGCAGCTCCGTCTCCAACGTCGAGAGACTCCACCTGCAGCTCCGTCTCCAACATCGAGAGACTCCACCTGCAGCTCCGTCTCCAATGTCGAGAGACTCCACCTGCAGCTCCGTCTCCAACATCGAGAGACTCCACCTGCAGCTCCGTCTCCAATGTCGAGAGACTCCACCTGCAGCTCCGTCTCCAACATCGAGAGACTCCACCTGCAACTCCGTCTCCAACATCGAGAGGCTCCATCTGCAGCTCCACCTCCAACATCGAGAGGCTCCACCTGCAGCTCCGTCTCCAACATCGAGAGACTCCACCTGCAGCTCCGACTCCAACATCGAGAGGTTCCACCTGCAGCTCCGTCTCCAACATCGAGAGACTCCACCTGCAGCTCCGACTCCAACATCGAGAGACTCCACATGCAACTCCGTCTCCAACATCGAGAGCCTCCATCTGCAGCTCCGGCGACAACATCGAGAGGCTCCACCTGCAGCTCCGTCTCCAACATCGAGAGACTCCACCTGCAACTCCGTCTCCAACATCGAGAGGCTCGACCTGCAGCTCCGTCTCCAACATCGAGAGACTCCACCTGCAGCTCCGACTCCAACATCGAGAGGTTCCACCTGCAGCTCCGTCCCAACATCGAGAGGCTCCACCTGCAGCTCCGTCTCCAACATCGAGAGACTCCACCTGCAGCTCCGACTCCAACATCGAGAGGTTCCAGCTGAAGCTCCTTCTCCAACATCGAGAGACTCCACCTGCAGCACCGTCTCCAACAGAGAGAGGCTCTATCTGCAGCTCCGTCTCCAACAGAGAGAGGCTCCATCTGCAGCTCCATCTCCAACATCGAGAGACTCCACCAGCAGCTCCGTCTCCAACAGAGAGAGGCTCCATCTGCAGCTGCGTCTCCAACAGAGAGAGGCTCCATCTGCAGCTCCGGCGACAACATCGAGAGGCTCCACCTGCAGCTCCGTCTCCAACATAGAGAGACTCCACCTGCAGCTCCGTCTCCAACATCGAGAGACTCCACCTGCAGCTCCGTCTCCAACATAGAGAGACTCCACCTGCAGCTCCGTCTCCAACATCGAGAGGTTCCACCTGCAGCTCCGTCTCCAACATCGAGAGACACTACCTGCAGCTCCGACTCCAACAGAGAGAGGCTCCATCTGCAGCTCAGTCGACAACATCGAGAGACTCCACCTGCAGCTCCGTCGCAAACATCGAGAGGCTCCACCTGCAGCTCCTGTTTCAACATCGAGAGGCTCCACATGCAGCTCCATCTCCAACAACGAGAGGCTCAACCTGCAGCTCCGCCTCCACCATCGAGAGACTCCACCTGCAGCTCCATCTCCAACATCGAGAGGCTCCACCTGCAGCTCCGCCTCCAACATCAAGAGACTCCACCTGCAGCACCGTCTCCAACATCGAGAGCCTCGACCTGCAGCTCCGTCTCCAACATCGAGAGGCTCCACCTGCAGCTCCGTCTCCAACATCGAGAGGCTCCACCTGCAGCTCCGCCTCCACCATCGAGAGGCTCCACCTGCAGCTCCGCCTCCACCATCGGGAGGCTCCACCTGCAGCTCCTTCTCCAACATCGAGAGGCTCCACCTGCAGCTCCGTCTCCAAAATCGAGAGGCTCCACCTGCAGCTCCGTCTCCAACAGAGAGAGGCTCCACCTGCAGCTCCGTCTCCAATATCGAGAGACTCCACCTGCAGCTCCGTCTCCAACATCGAGAGACTCCACCTGCAGCTCCGTCTCCAACAGAGAGAGGCTCCACCTGCAGCTCCGTCTCAAACATCGAGAGACTCCACCTGCAGCTCCGTCTCCAACAGAGAGAGGCTCCACCTGCAGCTCCGTCTCCAACATCGAGAGGCTCCACCTGCAGCTCCGTCTCCAACATCGAGGGGCTCCACCTGCAGCTCCGTCTCCAACAGAGAGAGTCTCCATCTGCAGCTCCGTCGACAACATCGAGAGACTCCACCTGCAGCTCCGTCTCCAACAGAGAGAGGCTCCACCTGCAGCTCCGTCTCCAACATCGCGAACCTCCACCTGCAGCTCCGTCTCCAACATCGAGAGGCTCCACCTGCAGCTCCGTCTCCAACATCGAGAGGCTCCACCTGCAGCTCCGTCTCCAACATCGAGAGCCTCCACCTGCAGCTCCGTTTCCAACATCGAGAGACTCCACCTACAGCTCCGCCTCCACCATCGAGAGACTCCACCTGCAGCTCCGTCTCCAACATCAAGAGACTCCACCTGCAGCTCCGTCTCCAACATCGAGAGACTCCACCTGCAGCTCCGTCTCCAACATCGAGAGACTCCACCTGCAGCTCCGTCTCCAACATCGAGAGCCTCCACCTGCAGCTCCGTCTCCAACATCGAGAGACTCCACCTGCAGCTCCGACTCCACCATCGAGAGGCTCCACCTGCAGCTCCGCATCCATCATCGAGAGGCTCCACCTGCAGCTCCGTCTCCAACATCGCGAGGCTCCACCTGCAGCTCCGTCTCCAACATCGAGAGGCTCCACCTGCAGCTCCGTCTCCAACATCGAGAGCCTCCACCTGCAGCTCCGTCTCCAACATCGAGAGGCTCCACCTGCAGCTCCACCTCCACCATCGAGAGGCTCCACCTGCAGCTCCGCCTCCACCATCGAGAGGCTCCACCTGCAGCTCCGTCTCCAACATCGCGAGGCTCCACCTGCAGCTCCGTCTCCAACATCGAGAGCCTCCACCTGCAGCTCCGTCTCCAACATCGAGAGCCTCCACCTGCAGCTCCGTCTCCAACTTCGAGAGAGTCCACCTGCAGCTCCGTCTCCAACATCGAGAGGCTCCACCTGAAGCTCCGTCTCCAACATCGAGAGGCTCCACCTGCAGCTCCGTCTCCAACATCGAGAACCTCCACCTGCAGCTCTTGTTCCAACATCGAGAGACTCCACCTGCAGCTCCGTCTCCAACATCGAGAGAGTCCACCTGCAGCTCCGTCTCCAACATCGAGAGGCTCCACCTGAAGCTCCGTCTCCAACATCGAGAGGCTCCACCTGCAGCTCCGCCTCCACCATCGAGAGGCTCCACCTGCAGCTCCGCCTCCACCATCGAGAGACTCCACCTGTAGCTCCGTCTCCAACATCGAGAGATTCCACCTGCAGCTCCGTCTCCAACATCGAGAGACTCCACCTGCAGCTCCGTCTTCAACAGAGAGAGTCTCCATCTGCAGCTCCGTCGACAACATCGAGAGACTCCACCTGCAGCTCCGTCTCCAACAGAGAGAGGCTCCACCTGCAGCTCCGTCTCCAACATCGAGAGACTCCACCTGCAGCTCCGTCTCCAACATCGAGCGGCTCCACCTGCAGCTCCGTCTCCAACATCGAGAGACTCCACCTGCATTCCGTCTCCAACAGAGAGAGGCTCCACCTGCAGCTCCGTCTCCAACATCGAGAACCTCCACCTGCAGCTCCATCTCCAACATCGAGAGACTCCACCTGCAGCTCCGTCTCCAACATCGAGAGACTCCACCTGCAGCTCCGTCTCCAACATCGAGAACCTTCACCTGCAGCTCCATCTCCAACATCGAGAGGCTCCACCTGGAGCTCCATCTCCAACATCGAGAGACTCCATCTGCAGCTCCGTGTCCAACATCGAGAGACTCCTCCTGCAGCTCCGTCTCCAACATCGAGAGACTCCACCTGCAGCTCCGTCTCCAACAGAGAGAGGCTCCATCTGCAGCTCCGTCTCCAACAGAGAGAGGCTCTATCTGCAGCTCCGCCGACAACATAGAGAGACTCCACCTGCAGCTCCGTCTCCGACATCGAGAGGCTCCACCTGCACCTCCATCTCTAACATCGAAAGGCTCCACCTGCAGCTCCGTCTCCAACATCGAGAACCTCCACCTGCAGCTCCGTCTCCAACATCGAGAGGCTCCACCTGCACCTCCATCTCCAACATCGAAAGGCTCCACCTGCAGCTCCGTCTCCAACATCGAGAGACTCCACCTGCAGCTCCGTCTCCAACAAAGAAAGACTCCATCTGAAGCTCCGTCTCCAACATCGAGAACCTCCACCTGCAGCTCCATCTCCAACATCGAGAGGCTCCACCTGCAGCTCCGTCTCCAACATCGAGAGACCCCACCTGCAGCTCCGTCTCCAACATCGAGAGACTCCACCTGCAGCTCCGTCTCCAACATCGAGAGACTCCACCTGCAGCTCCGTCTCCAACATCGAGAGGCTCCACCTGCAGCTCCGTCTCCAACATCGAGAACCTCCACCTGCAGCTCCGTCTCCAACATCGAGAGGCTCCACCTGCACCTCCATCTCCAACATCGAAAGGCTCCACCTGCAGCTCCGTCTCCAACATCGAGAGACTCCACCTGCAGCTCCGTCTCCAACAAAGAAAGACTCCATCTGAAGCTCCGTCTCCAACATCGAGAACCTCCACCTGCAGCTCCATCTCCAACATCGAGAGGCTCCACCTGCAGCTCCGTCTCCAACATCGAGAGACCCCACCTGCAGCTCCGTCTCCAACATCGAGAGACTCCACCTGCAGCTCCGTCTCCAACATCGAGAGACTCCACCTGCAGCTCCGTCTCCAACATCGAGAGGCTCCACCTGCAG
This sequence comes from Scyliorhinus torazame, assembly GCF_047496885.1. Taxonomy (NCBI): domain Eukaryota; kingdom Metazoa; phylum Chordata; class Chondrichthyes; order Carcharhiniformes; family Scyliorhinidae; genus Scyliorhinus; species Scyliorhinus torazame. The sequence continues at coordinate 27,871,447 of NC_092716.1, read as the reverse complement.
CTCCGTCTCCAACATTGAGAGGCTCCACCTGCAGCTCCGTCTCCAACATCGAGAGGCTCCACCTGCAGCTCCGCCTCAACCATCGAGAGACTCCACCTGCAGCTCCGTCTCCAACATCGAGAGGCTCCACCTGCAGCTCCGTCTCCAACATTGAGAGGCTCCACCTGCAGCTCCGTCTCCAACATCGAGAGGCTCCACCTGCAGCTCCACCTCCACCATCGAGAGGCTCCACCTGCAGCTCCGCCTCCACCATCGAGAGGCTCCACCTGCAGCTCCGTCTCCAACATCGCGAGGCTCCACCTGCAGCTCCGTCTCCAACATCGAGAGGCTCCACCTGCAGCTCCGTCTCAAACATCGAGAGGCTCCACCTGCAGCTCCGTCTCCAACATCGAGAGGCTCCACCTGGAGCTCCGTCTCCAACATCGAGAGACTCCACCTGCAGCTCCGTCTCCAACATCGAGAGAGTCCACCTGCAGCTCCGTCTCCAACATCGAGAGGCTCCACCTGAAGCTCCGTCTCCAACATCGAGAGGCTCCACCTGCAGCTCCGTCTCCAACATAGAGAGACTCCACCTGCAGCTCCGTCTCCAACATCGAGAGACTCCACCTGCAGCTCCGTTTCCAACATCGAGAGGTGCCACCTGCAGCTCCGTCTCCAACAGAGAGAGGCTCTATCTGCAGCTCCGTCTCCAACAGAGAGAGGCTCCATCTGCAGCTCCGTCGACAACATTGAGAGACTCCACCTGCAGCTCCGTCTCCAACAGAGAGAGGCTCCACCTGCAGCTCCGTCTCCAACATTGAGAGACTCCACCTGCAGCTCCGTCTCCAACATCGAGAGGCTCCACCTGCAGCTCCGTCTCCAACAAAGAGAGGCTCCATCTGCAGCTCCGGCGACAACATCGAGAGACTCCACCTGCAGCTCCGTGTCCAACATCGAGAGACTCCACCTGCAGCTCCGTCTTCTTCAGAGAGAGGTTCCATCTGCAGCTCCGTCGCCAACATCGAGAGACTCCATCTGCAGCTCCGTCTCCAACATCGAGAGACTCCACCTGCAGCTCCGTCTCCAACATCGAGAGGTTCCACCTGCAGCTCCGTCTCCAACAGAGAGAGACTCCACCTGCAGCTCCTGGTCCGACATCGAGAGACTCCACTTGCAGCTCCGTGTCCAACATCGAGCGGCTCCACCTGCAGCTCCGTGTCCAACATCGAGAGGTTCCACCTGCAGCTCCGTCTCCAACAGAGAGAGACTCCACCTGCAGCTCCTGGTCCGACATCGAGAGACTCCACCTGCAGCTCCGTGTCCAACATCGAGAGACTCCAGTTGCAGCTCCGTGTCCAACATCGAGAGGTTCCACCTGCAGCTCCGTCTCTAACATCGAGATACTCCACCTGCAGCTCCGTCTCCAACATCGAGAGACTCCACCTGCAACTCCGTCTCCAACATCGAGAGACTCCACCTGCAGCTCCGTCTCCAACATCAAGAGACTCCACCTGCAGCTCCATCTCCAACATCGAGTGGCTCCACCTGCAGCTCAGTCTCCAACATCGAGAGACTCCACCTGCAGCTCCGTCTCCAACATCGAGATACTCCACCTGCAGCTCCGTCTCCAACATCGAGAGACTCCACCTGCAGCTCCGACTCCAACATCGAGAGGTTCCACCTGCAGCTCCGTCTCCAACATCGAGAGACTCCACCTGCAGCACCGTCTCCAACAGAGAGAGGCTCTATCTGCAGCTCCGTCTCCAACAGAGAGAGGCTCCATCTGCAGCTCCGTCTCCAACATCGAAAGACTCCACCAGCAGCTCCGTCTCCAACAGAGAGAGACTCCACCTGCAGCTCCGTTTCCAACATAGAGAGACTCCACCTGCAGCTCCGTCTCCAACATCGAGAGGTTCCACCTGCAGCTCCGTCTCCAACATCGAGAGACTCCACCTGCAACTCCGTCTCCAACATCGAGAGGCTCCATCTGCAGCTCCACCTCTAACATCGAGAGGCTCCACCTGCAGCTCCGTCTCCAACATCGAGAGGTTCCACCTGCAGCTCGGTCTCCAACATCGAGAGGCTCCACCTGCTGCTCGGTCTCCAACATCGAGAGACTCCACTTGCAGCTCCGTCTCCAACATCGAGAGACTCCACCTGCAGCTCCGTCTCCAACAAAGAAAGACTCCACCTGAAGCTCCGTCTCCAACATCGTGAACCTCCACCTGCAGCTCCATCTCCAACATCGAGAGGCTCCACCTGCAGCTCCGTCTCCAACATCGAGAGACCCCACCTGCAGCTCCGTCTCCAACATCGAGAGACTCCACCTGCAGCTCCGTCTCCGACATCGAGAGACTCCACCTGCAGCTCCGTCTCCAACATCGAGAGGCTCCACCTGCAGCTCCGTCTCCAACATTGAGAGGCTCCACCTGCAGCTCCGTCTCCAACATCGAGAGGCTCCACCTGCAGCTCCGCCTCAACCATCGAGAGGCTCCATCTGCAGCTCCGTCTGCAACATCGAGAGGCTCCACCTGCAGCTCCGTCTCCAACATCGAGAGGCTCCACCTGCAGCTCCGTCTCCAACATCGAGAGGCTCCACCTGCAGCTCCACCTCCACCATCGAGAGGCTCCACCTGCAGCTCCGCCTCCACCATCGAGAGGCTCCACCTGCAGCTCCGTCTCCAACATCGCGAGGCTCCACCTGCAGCTCCGTCTCCAACATCGAGAGACTCCACCTGCAACTCCGTCTCCAACATCGAGAGGCTCCATCTGCAGCTCCACCTCTAACATCGAGAGGCTCCACCTGCAGCTCCGTCTCCAACATCGAGAGGTTCCACCTGCAGCTCGGTCTCCAACATCGAGAGGCTCCACCTGCTGCTCGGTCTCCAACATCGAGAGACTCCACCTGCAGCTCCGTCTCCAACATCGAGAGACTCCACCTGCAGCTCCGTCTCCAACAAAGAAAGACTCCACCTGAAGCTCCGTCTCCAACATCGTGAACCTCCACCTGCAGCTCCATCTCCAACATCGAGAGGCTCCACCTGCAGCTCCGTCTCCAACATCGAGAGACCCCACCTGCAGCTCCGTCTCCAACATCGAGAGACTCCACCTGCAGCTCCGTCTCCGACATCGAGAGACTCCACCTGCAGCTCCGTCTCCAACATCGAGAGGCTCCACCTGCAGCTCCGTCTCCAACATTGAGAGGCTCCACCTGCAGCTCCGTCTCCAACATCGAGAGGCTCCACCTGCAGCTCCGCCTCAACCATCGAGAGGCTCCATCTGCAGCTCCGTCTCCAACATCGAGAGGCTCCACCTGCAGCTCCGTCTCCAACATCGAGAGGCTCCACCTGCAGCTCCGTCTCCAACATCGAGAGGCTCCACCTGCAGCTCCACCTCCACCATCGAGAGGCTCCACCTGCAGCTCCGCCTCCACCATCGAGAGGCTCCACCTGCAGCTCCGTCTCCAACATCGCGAGGCTCCACCTGCAGCTCCGTCTCCAACATCGAGAGGCTCCACCTGCAGCTCCGTCTCAAACATCGAGAGGCTCCACCTGCAGCTCCGCCTCCACCATCGAGAGGCTCCACCTGCAGCTCCGTCTCCAACATCGCGAGGCTCCACCTGCAGCTCCGTCTCCAACATCGCGAGGCTCCACCTGCAGCTCCGTCTCCAACATCGAGAGGCTCCACCTGCAGCTCCGTCTCAAACATCGAGAGACTCCACCTGCAGCTCCGTCTCCAACATCGAGAGAGTCCACCTGCAGCTCCGTCTCCAACATCGAGAGGCTCCACCTGAAGCTCCGTCTCCAACATCGAGAGGCTCCACCTGCAGCTCCGTCTCCAACATAGAGAGACTCCACCTGCAGCTCCGTCTCCAACATCGAGAGACTCCACCTGCAGCCCCGTCTCCAACATTGAGAGACTCCACCTGCAGCTCCGTCTCCAACATCGAGAGGCTCCACCTGCAGCTCCGTCTCAACAAAGAGAGGCTCCATCTGCAGCTCCGGCGACAACATCGAGAGACTCCACCTGCAGCTCCGTCTCCAACATAGAGAGACTCCACCTGCAGCTCCGTCTACAACATCGAGAGGCTCCACCTGCAGCTCCGCCTCCACCATCGAGAGGCTCCACCTGCAGCTCCGCCTCCACCATCGGGATGCTCCACCTGCAGCTCCTTCTCCAACATCGAGAGGCTCCACCTGCAGCTCCGTCTCCAAAATCGAGAGGCTCCGCCTGCAGCTCCGCCTCCAACATCGAGAGGCTCCACCTGCAGCTCCGTCTCCAATATCGAGAGACTCCACCTGTAGCTCCGTCTCCAACATCGAGAGATTCCACCTGCAGCTCCGTCTCCAACATCGAGATGCTCCACCTGCAGCTCCGTCTCCAACATCGAGAGACTCCACCTGCAGCTCCGTCTCCAACAGAGAGAGTCTCCATCTGCAGCTCCGTCGACAACGTCGAGAGACTCCACCTGCAGCTCAGTCTCCAACATCAAGAGACTCCACCTGCAGCTCCGTCTCCAACATCGAGAGCCTCCACCTGCAGCTCCGTCTCCAACATTGAGAGGCTCCACCTGCAGCTCCGTCTCCAACATCGAGAGGCTCCACCTGCAGCTCCGCCTCAACCATCGAGAGGCTCCATCTGCAGCTCCGTCTCCAACATCGAGAGGCTCCACCTGCAGCTCCGTCTCCAACATCGAGAGGCTCCACCTGCAGCTCCGTCTCCAACATCGAGAGGCTCCACCTGCAGCTCCGTCTCCAACATCGAGAGACTCCACCTGAAGCTCCGTCTCCAACATCGAGAGACTCCACCTGCAGCTCCGTTTCCAACATCGAGAGGCGCCACCTGCAGCTCCGTCTCCAACATCGAGAGGCTCCACCTGTAGCTCCGTCTCAAACATCGAGAGACCCCACCTGCAGCTCCGTCTCCAACATAGAGAGACTCCACCTGCAGCTCCGTCTCCAACATCGAGAACCTCAACCTGCAGCTCCATCTCCAACATCGAGAGGCTCCACCTGCAGCTCCGTCTCCAACATCGAGAGACTCCACCTGCAGCTCCGTCTCCAACATCGAGAGGCTCAACCTGCAGCTCCGTCTCCAACATCGAGAGGCTCCACCTGCAGCTCCGTCTCCAACATCGAGAGACTCCACCTGCAGCTCCGTCTCCAACATCGAGAGGCTCCACCTGCAGCTCCGTCTCCAACATCGAGAGACTCCACATGCAGCTCCGTCTCCAACATAGAGAGACTCCACCTGCAGCTCCGTCTCCAACATCGAGAACCTCCACCTGCAGCTCCATCTCCAGCATCGAGAGGCTCCACCCTCAGCTCCATCTCCAACATCGAGAGGCTCCACCTGCAGCTCCATCTCCAACATCGAGAGACTCCACCTGCAGCTCCGTCTCCAACATCAAGAGGCTCCACCTGCAGCTCCGTCTCCAACATCGAGAGACTCCACCTGCAGCTCTTGTTCCAACATCGAGAGGCTCCACCTGCAGCTCCGTCTCCAACATCGAGAACCTCCACCTGCAGCTCCGCCACCAACATCGAGAGGCTCCACCTGCAGCTCCATCTCCAACATCGAGAGACTCCACCTGCAGCTCCGTCTCCAACATCAAGAGGCTCCACCTGCAGCTCCGTCTCCAACATCGAGAGACTCCACCTGCAGCTCCGCCTCCACCATCGAGAGGCTCCACCTGCAGCTCCGTCTCCACCATCGAGAGGCTCCACCTGCAGCTCTTGTTCCAACATCGAGAGGCTCCACCTGCAGCTCCGTCTCCAACATCGAGAACCTCCACCTGCAGCTCCGCCTCCAACATCGAGAGGCTCCACCTGCAGCTCCGTCTCCAACATCGAGAGGCTCCACCTGCAGCTCCGTCTCCAACATCGAGAGCCTCCACCTGCAGCTCCGTTTCCAACATCGAGAGACTCCACCTACAGCTCCGCCTCCACCATCGAGAGACTCCACCTGCAGCTCCGTCTCCAAAATCAAGAGACTCCACCTGCAGCTCCATCTCCAACATCGAGAGCCTCCACCTGCAGCTCCGTCTCCAACATTGAGAGGCTCCACCTGCAGCTCCGTCTCCAACATCGAGAGGCTCCACATGCAGCTCCGCCTCAACCATCGAGAGGCTCCATCTGCAGCTCCGTCTCCAACATCGAGAGGCTCCACCTGCAGCTCCGTCTCCAACATCGAGAGGCTCCACCTGCAGCTCCGTCTCCAACATCGAGAGGCTCCACCTGCAGCTCCACCTCCACCATCGAGAGGCTCCACCTGCAGCTCCGCCTCCACCATCGAGAGGCTCCACCTGCAGCTCCGTCTCCAACATCGCGAGGCTCCACCTGCAGCTCCGTCTCCAACATCGAGAGGCTCCACCTGCAGCTCCGTCTCAAACATCGCGAGGCTCCACCTGCAGCTCCGTCTCCAACATCGAGAGGCTCCACCTGCAGCTCCGTCTCAAACATCGAGAGGCTCCACCTGCAGCTCCGTCTCCAACATCGAGAGACTCCACCTGCAGCTCCGTCTCCAACATCGAGAGAGTCCACCTGCAGCTCCGTCTCCAACATCGAGAGGCTCCACCTGAAGCTCCGTCTCCAACATCGAGAGGCTCCACCTGCAGCTCCGTCTCCAACATAGAGAGACTCCACCTGCAGCTCCGTCTCCAACATTGAGAGACTCCACCTGCAGCTCCGTCTCCAACAGAGAGAGGCTCCACCTGCAGCTCCATCTCCAAAATTGAGAGGCTCCACCTGCAGCTCCATCTCCAACATCGAGAGGCTCCACCTGCAGCTCCGTCTCCAACAGAGAGAGGCTCCACCTGCAGCTCCGTCTCCAAAATTGAGAGGCTCCACCTGCAGCTCCATCTCCAACATCGAGAGGCTCCACCTGCAGCTCCGTCTCCAACATCGAGAGGCTCCACCTGCAGCTCCACCTCCAACATCGAGAGACTCCACCTGCAGCTCCGTCTCCAACATCGAGAGACTCCACCTGCAGCTCCGTCTCCAACATAGAGAGACTCCACCTGCAGCTCCATCTCCAACATCGAGAACCACCACTTCCAGCTCCATCTCCAACATCGAGAGACTCCACCTGCAGCTCCATCTCCAACATCGAGAACCTCCACCTGCAGCTCCATCTCCAACATCGAAAGGCTCCACCTGCATCTCCATCTCCAACATCGAGAGACTCCACCTGCAGCTCCGCCTCCACCATCGAGAGGCTCCACCTGCAGCTCCGTGTCCAACATCGAGAGACTCCACCTGCAGCTCCGTCTTCTACAGAGAGAGGTTCCATCTGCAACTCCGTCGCCAACATCGAGAGACTCCATCTGCAGCTCCGTCTCCAACATCGAGAGGCTCCACCTGCAGCTCCGTCTCCAACAGAGAGAGACTCCACCTGCAGCTCCTGGTCCGACATCGAGAGACTCCACTTGCAGCTCCGTGTCCAACATCGAGCGGCTCCACCTGCAGCTCCGTGTCCAACATCGAGAGACTCCACTTGCAGCTCCGTGTCCAACATCGAGAGGTTCCACCTGCAGCTCCGTCTCCAACATCGAGAGACTCCACCTGCAGCTCCGTCTCCAACATCGAGAGACTCCACCTGCAGCTCCGTCTCTAACATCGAGATACTCCACCTGCAGCTCCGTCTCCAACATCGTGAGACTCCACCTGCAACTCCGTCTCCAACATCGAGAGACTCCACCTGCAGCTCCGTCTCCAACATCAAGAGACTCCACCTGCAGCTCCATCTCCAACATCGAGTGGCTCCACCTGCAGCTCCGCCTCCACCATCGAGAGACTCCACCTGCAGCTCCGTCTCCAACATCGAGAGACTCCACCTGCAGCTCCGTCTCCAACATCGAGAGACTCCTCCTGCAGCTCTGTCTCCAACATCGAGAGGCTCCACCTGCAGCTCCGTCTCCAACATCGAGAGACTCCACCTGCAGCTCTTGTTCCAACATCGAGAGGCTCCACCTGCAGCTCCGTCTCCAACATCGAGAACCTCCACCTGCAGCTCCGTCTCCAACATCGAGAGGCTCCACCTGCAGCTCCGTCTCCAACATCGAGAGGCTCCACCTGCAGCTCCGTCTCCAACATCGAGAGCCTCCACCTGCAGCTCCGTTTCCAACATCGAGAGACTCCACCTACAGCTCCGCCTCCACCATCGAGAGGCTCCACCTGCAGCTCCGTCTCCAACATCGAGAGACTCCACCTGCAGCTCCGTCTCCAACATTGAGAGGCTCCACCTGCAGCTCCGCCTCAACCATCGAGAGGCTCCATCTGCAGCTCCGTCTCCAACATCGAGAGCCTCCACCTGCAGCTCCGTCTCCAAAATCGAGAGGCTCCACCTGCAGCTCCGTCTCCAACATCGAGAGAGTCCACCTGCAGCTCCGTCTCCAACATCGAGAGGCTCCACCTGCAGCTCCGCCTCCACCATCGAGAGGCTCCACCTGCAGCTCCGTCTCCAACATCGAGAGGCCCCACCTGCAGCTCCGTCTCAAACATAGAGAGACTCCACCTGCAGCTCCGTCTCCAACATCGAGAGACTCCACCTGCAGCTCCGTCTCCAACATCGAGAGACTCCACCTGCAGCTCCATCTCCAACATCGAGAGCCTCCACCTGCAGCTCCGTCTCCAACATTGAGAGGCTCCACCTGCAGCTCCGTCTCCAACATCGAGAGGCTCCACCTGCAGCTCCGCCTCAACCATCGAGAGGCTCCATCTGCAGCTCCGTCTCCAACATCGAGAGGCTCCACCTGCAGCTCCGTCTCCAACATCGAGAGGCTCCACCTGCAGCTCCGTCTCCAACATCGAGAGGCTCCACCTGCAGCTCCACCTCCACCATCGAGAGGCTCCACCTGCAGCTCCGTCTCCAACATCGCGAGGCTCCACCTGCAGCTCCGTCTCCAACATCGAGAGGCTCCACCTGCAGCTCCGTCTCCAACATCGAGAGAGTCCACCTGCAGCTCCGTCTCCAACATCGAGAGGCTCCACCTGCAGCTCCGTCTCCAACATCGAGAGACTCCACCTGCAGCTCCGTCTCCAACATCGAGAGAGTCGACCTGCAGCTCCGTCTCCAACATCGAGAGGCTCCACCTGAAGCTCCGTCTCCAACATCGAGAGGCTCCACCTGCAGCTCCGTCTCCAACATAGAGACACTCCACCTGCAGCTCCGTCTCCAACATCGAGAGACTCCACCTGCAGCTCCGTTTCCAACATCGAGAGGCGCCACCTGCAGCTCCGTCTCCAACAGAGAGAGGCTCTATCTGCAGCTCCGTCTCCAACAGAGAGAGGCTCCATCTGCAGCTCCGTCGACAACATCGAGAGACTCCACCTGCAGCTCCGTCTCCAACAGAGAGAGGCTCCACCTGCAGCTCCGTCTCCAACATTGAGATACTCCACCTGCAGCTCCGTCTCCAACAGAGAGAGGCTCCATCTGCAGCTCCGTCTCCAACAAAGAGAGGTTCCATCTGCAGCTCCGGCGACAACATCGAGAGACTCCACCTGCAGCTCCGTCTCCAACATCGAGAACCACCACTTCCAGCTCCATCTCCAACATCGAGAGACTCCACCTGCAGCTCCGTCTCCAACATCGAGAACCTCCACCTGCAGCTCCATCTCCAACATCGAAAGGCTCCACCTGCAGCTCCATCTCCAACATCGAGAGACTCCACCTGCAGCTCCGCCTCCACCATCGAGAGGCTCCACCTGCAGCTCCGTGTCCAACATCGAGAGACTCCACCTGCAGCTCCGTCTTCTACAGAGAGAGGTTCCATCTGCAGCTCCGTCGCCAACATCGAGAGACTCCATCTGCAGCTCCGTCTCCAACATCGAGAGGCTCCACCTGCAGCTCCGTCTCCAACAGAGAGAGACTCCACCTGCAGCTCCTGGTCCGACATCGAGAGACTCCACTTGCAGCTCCGTGTCCAACATCGAGCGGTCCACCTGCAGCTCCGTGTCCAACATCGAGAGACTCCACTTGCAGCTCCGTGTCCAACATCGAGAGGTTCCACCTGCAGCTCCGTCTCCAACATCGAGAGACTCCACCTGCAGCTCCGTCTCCAACATCGAGAGACTCCACCTGCAGCTCCGTCTCTAACATCGAGATACTCCACCTGCAGCTCCGTCTCCAACATCGAGAGACTCCACCTGCAACTCCGTCTCCAACATCGAGAGACTCCACCTGCAGCTCCGTCTCCAACATCAAGAGACTCCACCTGCAGCTCCATCTCCAACATCGAGTGGCTCCACCTGCAGCTCCGCCTCCACCATCGAGAGACTCCACCTGCAGCTCCGTCTCCAACATCGAGAGACTCCACCTGCAGCTCCGTCTCCAACATCAAGCGATTCCACCTGCAGCTCCGTCTCCAACATCGAGAGCCTCGACCTGCAGCTCCGTCTCCAACATTGAGAGGCTCCACCTGCAGCTCCGTCTCCAACATCGAGAGGCTCCAACTGCAGCTCCGCCTCCACCATCGAGAGGCTCCATCTGCAGCTCCGTCTCCAACATCGAGAGGCTCCACCTGCAGCTCCGTCTCCAACATCGAGAGGCTCCACCTGCAGCTCCGTCTCCAACATCGAGAGGCTCCACCTGCAGCACCACCTCCACCATCGAGAGGCTCCACCTGCAGCTCCGCCTCCACCATCGAGAGGCTCCACCTGCAGCTCCGTCTCCAACATCGAGAGGCTCCACCTGCAGCTCCGTCTCCAACATCGAGAGGCTCCACCTGCAGCTCCGTCTCCAACATCGAGAGGCTCCACCTGCAGCTCCGTCTCCAACATCGAGAGGCTCCACCTGCAGCTCCGTCTCCAACATCGAGAGACTCCACCTGCAGCTCCGTCTCCAACATCGAGAGAGTCCACCTGCAGCTCCGTCTCCAACATCGAGAGGCTCCAGCTGCAGCTCCGTCTCCAACATCGAGATACTCCACCTGCAGCTCCGTCTCCAACATCGAGAGACTCCACCTGAAGCTCCGTCTCCAACATCGAGAGACTCCACCTGCAGCTCCGTTTCCAACATCGAGAGGCGCCACCTGCAGCTCCGTCTCCAACAGAGAGAGGCTCTATCTGCAGCTCCGTCTCCAACAGAGAGAGGCTCCATCTGCAGCTCCGTCGACAACATCGAGAGACTCCACCTGCAGCTCCGTCGACAACAGAGAGAGGCTCCACCTGCAGCTCCGTCTCCAACATTGAGAGACTCCACCTGCAGCTCCGTCTCCAACAGAGAGAGGCTCCATCTGCAGCTCCGTCTCCAACAAAGAGAGGCTCCATCTGCAGCTCCGACGACAACATCGAGAGACTCCACCTGCAGCTCCGTCTCCAACATAGAGAGACTCCACCTGCAGCTCCATCTCCAACATCGAGAACCACCACTTCCAGCTCCATCTCCAACATCGAGAGACTCCACCTGCAGCTCCGTCTCCAACATCGAGAACCTCCACCTGCAGCTCCATCTCCAACATCGAAAGGCTCCACCTGCAGCTCCATCTCCAACATCGAGAGACTCCACCTGCAGCTCCGCCTCCACCATCGAGAGGCTCCACCTGCAGCTCCGTCTCCAACATAGAGAGACTCCACCTGCAGCTCCATCTCCAACATCGAGAACCTCCACCTGCAGCTCCATCTCCAACATCGAGAGGCTCCACCTGCAGCTCCGTCTCCAACATCGAGAGGCTCCACCTGCAGCTCCGTCTCCAACATCGAGAGACTCCACATGCAGCTCCGTCTCCAACATAGAGAGACTCCACCTGCAGCTCCGTCTCCAACATCGAGAACCTCCACCTGCAGCTCCATCTCCAACATCGAGAGGCTCCACCCTCAGCTCCATCTCCAACATCGAGAGGCTCCACCTGCAGCTCCATCTCCAACATCGAGAGACTCCACCTGCAGCTCCGTCTCCAACATCGAGAGACTCCACCTGCAGCTCCGTCTCCAACATCGAGAGGCTCCACCTGCAGCTCCGTCTCCAACATCGAGAGACTCCACCTGCAGCTCTTGTTCCAACATCGAGAGGCTCCACCTGCAGCTCCGTCTCCAACATCGAGAACCTCCACCTGCAGCTCCGTCTCCAACATCGAGAGGCTCCACCTGCAGCTCCGTCTCCAACATCGAGAGGCTCCACCTGCAGCTCCGTCTCCAACATCGAGAGCCTCCACCTGCAGCTCCGTTTCCAACATCGAGAGACTCCACCTACAGCTCCGCCTCCACCATCGAGAGGCTCCACCTGCAGCTCCGTCTCCAACATCAAGAGACTCCACCTGCAGCTCCGTCTCCAACATCGAGAGACTCCACCTGCAGCTCCGTCTCCAACATCGAGAGACTCCACCTGCAGCTCCGTCTCCAACATCGAGAGCCTCCACCTGCAGCTCCGTCTCCAACATTGAGAGGCTCCACCTGCAGCTCCGTCTCCAACATCGAGAGGCTCCACCTGCAGCTCCGCCTCAACCATCGAGAGGCTCCATCTGCAGCTCCGTCTCCAAAATCGAGAGGCTCCACCTGCAGCTCCGTCTCCAACATCGAGAGGCTCCACCTGCAGCTCCACCTCCACCATCGAGAGGCTCCACCTGCAGCTCCGCCTCCACCATCGAGAGGTTCCACCTGCAGCTCCACCTCCACCATCGAGAGGCTCCACCTGCAGCTCCGTCTCCAACATCGCGAGGCTCCACCTGCAGCTCCGTCTCCAACATCGAGAGGCCCCACCTGCAGCTCCGTCTCAAACATCGAGAGGCTCCACCTGCAGCTCCCTCTCCAACATCGAGAGGCTCCACCTGCAGCTCCGTCTCCAACATCGAGAGGCTCCACCTGCAGCTCCGTCTCCAACATCGAGAGACTCCACCTGCAGCTCCGTCTCCAACATCGAGAGAGTCCACCTGCAGCTCCGTCTCCAACATCGAGAGGCTCCAGCTGCAGCTCCGTCTCCAACATCGAGAGACTCCACCTGAAGCTCCGTCTCCAACATCGAGAGACTCCACCTGCAGCTCCGTTTCCAACATCGAGAGGCGCCACCTGCAGCTCCGTCTCCAACAGAGAGAGGCTCTATCTGCAGCTCCGTCTCCAACAGAGAGAGGCTCCATCTGCAGCTCCGTCGACAACATCGAGAGACTCCACCTGCAGCTCCGTCTCCAACAGAGAGAGGACCCACCTGCAGCTCCGTCTCCAACATTGAGAGACTCCACCTGCAGCTCCGTCTCCAACAAAGAGAGACTCCACCTGCAGCTCCATCTCCAACATCGAGAACCACCACTTCCAGCTCCATCTCCAACATCGAGAGACTCCACCTGCAGCTCCGTCTCCAACATCGAGAACCTCCACCTGCAGCTCCATCTCCAACATCGAGAGGCTCCACCTGCAGCTCCGTCTCCAACATCGAGAGGCTCCACCTGCAGCTCCGTCTCCACCATCGAGAGGCTCCACCTGCAGCTCCGCCTCCACCATCGAGAGGCTCAACCTGCAGCTCCGCCTCCACCATCGAGAGGCTCCACCTGCAGCTCCGTCTCCAACATCGAGAGGCTCCACCTGCAGCTCCGTCTCCAACATCGAGAGGCTCCACCTGCAGCTCCGTCTCCAACATCGAGAGGCTCCACCTGCAGCTCCGTCTCCAACATCGAGAGGCTCCACCTGCAGCTCCGTCTCCAACATCGAGAGACTCCACCTGCAGCTCCGTCTCCAACATCGAGAGAGTCCACCTGCAGCTCCGTCTCCAACATCGAGAGGCTCCAGCTGCAGCTCCGTCTCCAACATCGAGAGACTCCACCTGCAGCTCCGTCTCCAACATCGAGAGACTCCACCTGAAGCTCCGTCTCCAACATCGAGAGACTCCACCTGCAGCTCCGTTTCCAACATCGAGAGGCGCCACCTGCAGCTCCGTCTCCAACAGAGAGAGGCTCTTTCTGCAGCTCCGTCTCCAACAGAGAGAGGCTCCATCTGCAGCTCCGTCGACAACATCGAGAGACTCCACCTGCAGCTCCGTCTCCAACAGAGAGAGGCTCCACCTGCAGCTCCGTCTCCAACATTGAGAGACTCCACCTGCAGCTCCGTCTCCAACAGAGAGAGGCTCCATCTGCAGCTCCGTCTCCAACAAAGAGAGGCCCAATCTGCAGCTCCGACGACAACATCGAGAGACTCCACCTGCAGCTCCATCTCCAACATCGAGAACCACCACTTCCAGCTCCATCACCAACATCGAGAGACTCCACCTGCAGCTCCGTCTCCAACATCGAGAACCTCCACCTGCAGCTCCATCTCCAACATCGAAAGGCTCCACCTGCAGCTCCATCTCCAACATCGAAAGGCTCCACCTGCAGCTCCATCTCCAACATCGAGAGGCTCCACCTGCAGCTCCGTGTCCAACATCGAGAGACCCCACCTGCAGCTCCGTCTCCAACATAGAGAGACTCCACCTGCAGCTCCGTCTCCAACATCGAGAACCTCCACCTGCAGCTCCATCTCCAACATCGAGAGGCTCCACCTGCAGCTCCGTCTCCAACATCGAGAGGCTCCACCTGCAGCTCCGTCTCCAACATCGAGAGACTCCACCTGCAGCTCCGTCTCCAACATCGAGAGGCTCCACCTGCAGCTCCGTCTCCAACATCGAGAGACTCCACATGCAGCTCCGTCTCCAACATAGAGAGACTCCACCTGCAGCTCCGTCTCCAACATCGAGAACCTCCACCTGCAGCTCCATCTCCAACATCGAGATGCTCCTCCCTCAGCTCCATCTCCAACATCGAGAGGCTCCACCTGCAGCTCCACCTCCAACATCGAGAGGCTCCACCTGCAGCTCCGTCTCCAACATCGAGAGACTCCACCTGCAGCTCCGTCTCCAACATCGAGAGACTCCATCTGCAGCTCCGTCTCCAACATCGAGAGACTCCACCTGCAGCTCCGTCTCCAACATCGAGAGGCTCCACCTGCAGCTCCGTTTCCAACATCGAGAGACTCCACCTGCAGCTCTTGTTCCAACATCGAGAGGCTCCACCTGCAGCTCCGTCTCCAACATCGAGAACCTCCACCTGCAGCTCGGTCTCCAACATCGAGAGGCTCCACCTGCAGCTCCGTCTCCAACATCAAGAGGCTCCACCTGCAGCTCCGTCTCCAACATCGAGAGACTCCACCTGCAGCTCTTGTTCCAACATCGAGAGGCTCCACCTGCAGCTCCGTCTCCAACATCGAGAACCTCCACCTGCAGCTCGGTCTCCAACATCGAGAGGCTCCACCTGCAGCTCCGTCTCCAACATCGAGAGACTCCACCTGCAGCTCCGTCTCCAACATCGAGAGACTCCACCTGCAGCTCCGTCTCCAACATCAAGAGACTCCACCTGCAGCTCCGTCTCCAACATCGAGAGCCTCCACCTGCAGCTCCGTCTCCAACATTGAGAGGCTCCACCTGCAGCTCCGTCTCCAACATCGAGAGGCTCCACCTGCAGCTCCGCCTCAACCATCGAGAGGCTCCATCTGCAGCTCCGTCTCCAACATCGAGAGGCTCCACCTGCAGCTCCGTCTCCAACATCGAGAGGCTCCACCTGCAGCTCCGTCTCCAACATCGAGAGGCTCCACCTGCACCTCCACCTCCACCATCGAGAGGCTCCACCTGCAGCTCCGCCTCCACCATCGAGAGGCTCCACCTGCAGCTCCGTCTCCAACATCGAGAGGCTCCACCTGCAGCTCCGTCTCCAACATCGAGAGGCTCCACCTGCAGCTCCGTCTCCAACATCGAGAGGCTCCACCTGCAGCTCCGTCTCCAACATCGAGAGACTCCACCTGCAGCTCCGTCTCCAACATCGAGAGGCTCCACCTGAAGCTCCGTCTCCAACATCGAGAGACTCCACCTGAAGCTCCGTCTCCAACATCGAGAGACTCCACCTGAAGCTCCGTCTCCAACATCGAGAGACTCCACCTGCAGCTCCGTCTCCAACAGAGAGAGGCTCCATCTGCAGCTCCGGCGACAACATCGAGAGACTCCACCTGCAGCTCCGTCTCCAACATAGAGAGACTCCACCTGCAGCTCCATCTCCAACATCGAGAACCACCACTTCCAGCTCCATCTCCAACATCGAGAGACTCCACCTGCAGCTCCGCCTCCACCATCGAGAGGCTCCACCTGCAGCTCCGTGTCCAACATCGAGAGACTCCACCTGCAGCTCCGTCTTCTACAGAGAGAGGTTCCATCTGCAGCTCCGTCGCCAACATCGAGAGACTCCATCTGCAGCTCCGTCTCCAACAGAGAGAGACTCCACCTGCAGCTCCTGGTCCGACATCGAGAGACTCCACTTGCAGCTCCGTGTCCAACATCGAGCGGCTCCACCTGCAGCTCCGTCTCCAACATCGAGAGACTCCACCTGCAGCTCCGTCTCCAACATCGAGAGACTCCACCTGCAGCTCCATCTCCAACATCGAGAGACTCCACCTGCAACTCCGTCTCCAACATCGAGAGACTCCACCTGCAGCTCCGTCTCCAACATCAAGAGACTCCACCTGCAGCTCCATCTCCAACATCGAGAGGCTCCACCTGCAGCTCCGCCTCCACCATCGAGAGACTCCACCTGCAGCTCCGTCTCCAACATCGAGAGACTCCACCTGCAGCTCCGCCTCCACCATCGAGAGACTCCACCTGCAGCTCCGTGTCCAACATCGAGAGACTCCACCTGCAGCTCCGTCTTCTACAGAGAGTGGTTCCATCTGCAGCTCCGTCGCCAACATCGAGAGACTCCATCTGCAGCTCCGTCTCCAACAGAGAGAGACTCCACCTGCAGCTCCTGGTCCGACATCGAGAGACTCCACTTGCAGCTCCGTGTCCAACATCGAGCGGCTCCACCTGCAGCTCCGTCTCCAACATCGAGAGACTCCATCTGCAGCTCCGTCTCCAACATCGAGAGACTCCACCTGCAGCTCCGTCTCCAACATCGAGAGGCTCCACCTGCAGCTCCGTCTCCAACATCGAGAGGCTCCACCTGCAGCTCCGTCTCCAACATCGAGAGGCTCCACCTGCAGCTCCGCCTCCACCATCGAGAGACTCCACCTGCAGCTCCGTCTCCAACATCGAGAGACTCCACCTGCAGCTCCGTCTCCAACATCAAGAGACTCCACCTGCAGCTCCGTCTCCAACATCGAGAGCCTCGACCTGCAGCTCCGTCTCCAACATTGAGAGGCTCCACCTGCAGCTCCGTCTCCAACATCGAGAGGCTCCAACTGCAGCTCCGCGTCCACCATCGAGAGGCTCCATCTGCAGCTCCGTCTCCAACATCGAGAGGCTCCACCTGCAGCTCCATCTCCAACATCGAGAGGCTCCACCTGCAGCTCCGTCTCCAACATCGAGAGGCTCCACCTGCAGCTCCACCTCCACCATCGAGAGGCTCCACCTGCAGCTCCGCCTCCACCATCGAGAGGCTCCACCTGCAGCTCCGTCTCCAACATCGAGAGGCTCCACCTGCAGCTCCGTCTCCAACATCGAGAGGCTCCACCTGCAGCTCCGTCTCCAACATCGAGAGACTCCACCTGCAGCTCCGTCTCCAACATCGAGAGACTCCACCTGCAGCTCCGTCTCTAACATCGAGATACTCCACCTGCAGCTCCGTCTCCAACATCGAGAGACTCCACCTGCAACTCCGTCTCCAACATCGAGAGACTCCACCTGCAGCTCCATCTCCAACATCGAGAGGCTCCACCTGCAGCTCCGCCTCCACCATCGAGAGACTCCACCTGCAGCTCCGTCTCCAACATCGAGAGGCTCCACCTGCAGCTCCGTCTCCAACATCAAAAGACTCCACCTGCAGCTCCATCTCCAACATCGAGAGGCTCCACCTGCAGCTCCGCCTCCACCATCGAGAGACTCCACCTGCAGCTCCGTCTCCAACATCGAGAGACTCCACCTGCAGCTCCGTCTCCAACATCGAGAGCCTCGACCTGCAGCTCCGTCTCCAACATTGAGAGGCTCCACCTGCAGCTCCGTCTCCAACATCGAGAGCCTCGACCTGCAGCTCCGTCTCCAACATCGAGAGGCTCCACCTGCAGCTCCGTCTCCAACATCGAGAGGCCCCACCTGCAGCTCCGTCTCCAACATCGAGAGGCTCCACCTGCAGCTCCGTCTCCAACATCGAGAGGCTCCACCTGCAGCTCCACCTCCACCATCGAGAGGCTCCACCTGCAGCTCCGCCTCCACCATCGAGAGGCTCCACCTGCAGCTCCGTCTCCAACATCGAGAGGCTCCACCTGCAGCTCCGTCTCCAACATCGAGAGGCTCCACCTGCAGCTCCGTCTCCAACATCGAGAGGCTCCACCTGCAGCTCCGTCTCCAACATCGAGAGAGTCCACCTGCAGCTCTGTCTCCAACATCGAGAGGCTCCAGCTGCAGCTCCGTCTCCAACATCGAGAGACTCCACCTGCAGCTCCGTCTCCAACATCGAGAGACTTCACCTGCAGATCCGTTTCCAACATCGAGAGGCGCCACCTGCAGCTCCGTCTCCAACAGAGAGAGGCTCTATCTGCAGCTCCGTCTCCAACAGAGAGAGGCTCCATCTGCAGCTCCGTCGACAACATCGAGAGACTCCACCTGCAGCTCCGTCTCCAACATAGAGAGACTCCACCTGCAGCTCCGTCTCCAACATCGAGAACCTCCACCTGCAGCTCCATCTCGAACATCGAAAGGCTCCACCTGCAGCTCCGTCTCCAACATCGAGGGACTCCACCTGCAGCTCCGTCTCCAACATCGAGAGAGTCCACCTGCAGCTCCGTCTCCAACATCGAGAGGCTCCAGCTGCAGCTCCGTCTCCAACATCGAGAGACTCCACCTGAAGCTCCGTCTCCAACATCGAGAGACTCCACCTGCAGCTCCGTTTCCAACATCGAGAGGCGCCACCTGCAGCTCCGTCTCCAACAGAGAGAGGCTCTATCTGCAGCTCCGTCTCCAACAGAGAGAGGCTCCATCTGCAGCTCCGTCGACAACATCGAGAGACTCCACCTGCAGCTCCGTCTCCAACAGAGAGAGGCTCCACCTGCAGCTCCGTCTCCAACATTGAGAGACTCCACCTGCAGCTCCGTCTCCAACAGAGAGAGGCTCCATCTGCAGCTCCGTCTCCAACAAAGAGAGGCTCCTTCTGCAGCTCCGGCGACAACATCGAGAGACTCCACCTGCAGCTCCGTCTCCAACATAGAGAGACTCCACCTGCAGCTCCATCTCCAACATCGAGAACCACCACTTCCATCTCCATCTCCAACATCGAGAGACTCCACCTGCAGCTCCGTCTCCAACATCGAGAACCTCCACCTGCAGCTCCATCTCCAACATCGAAAGGCTCCACCTGCAGCTCCATCTCCAACATCGAGAGACTCCACCTGCAGCTCCGCCTCCACCATCGAGAGGCTCCACCTGCAGCTCCGTGTCCAACATCGAGAGACTCCACCTGCAGCTCCGTCTTCTACAGAGAGAGGTTCCATCTGCAGCTCCGTCGCCAACATCGAGAGACTCCATCTGCAGCTCCGTCTCCAACATCGAGAGGCTCCACCTGCAGCTCCGTCTCCAACAGAGAGCGACTCCACCTGCAGCTCCTGGTCCGACATCGAGAGACTCCACTTGCAGCTCCGTGTCCAACATCGAGCGGCTCCACCTGCAGCTCCGTGTCCAACATCGAGAGACTCCACTTGCAGCTCCGTGTCCAACATCGAGAGGTTCCACCTGCAGCTCCGTCTCCAACATCGAGAGACTCCACCTGCAGCTCCGTCTCCAACATCGAGAGACTCCACCTGCAGCTCCGTCTCTAACATCGAGATACTCCACCTGCAGCTCCGTCTCCAACATCGAGAGACTCCACCTGCAACTCCGTCTCCAACATCGAGAGACTCCACCTGCAGCTCCGTCTCCAACATCGAGAGACTCCACCTGCAGCTCCATCTCCAACATCGAGAGGTTCCACCTGCAGCTCCGCCTCCACCATCGAGAGACTCCACCTGCAGCTCCGTCTCCAACATCGAGAGATTCCACCTGCAGCTCCGTCTCCAACATCAAGAGACTCCACCTGCAGCTCCGTCTCCAACATCGAGAACCTCGACCTGCAGCTCCGTCTCCAACATTGAGAGGCTCCACCTGCAGCTCCGTCTCCAACATCGAGAGGCTTCAACTGCAGCTCCGCCTCCACCATCGAGAGGCTCCATCTGCAGCTCCGTCTCCAACATCGAGAGGCTCCACCTGCAGCTCCGTCTCCAACATCGAGAGGCTCCACCTGCAGCTCCGTCTCCAACATCGAGAGGCTCCACCTGCAGCTCCGTCTCCAACATCGAGAGACTCCACCTGCAGCTCCGTCTCCAACATCGAGAGACTCCACCTGCAGATCCGTTTCCAACATCGAGAGGCGCCACCTGCAGCTCCGTCTCCAACAGAGAGAGGCTCTATCTGCAGCTCCGTCTCCAACAGAGAGAGGCTCCATCTGCAGCTCCGTCGACAACATCGAGAGACTCCACCTGCAGCTCCGTCTCCAACATAGAGAGACTCCACCTGCAGCTCCATCTCCAACATCGAGAACCTCCACTTCCAGCTCCATCTCCAACATCGAGAGACTCCACCTGCAGCTCCGTCTCCAACATCGAGAACCTCCACCTGCAGCTCCATCTCGAACATCGAAAGGCTCCACCTGCAGCTCCATCTCCAACATCGAGAGACTCCACCTGCAGCTCCGCCTCCGCCATCGAGAGGCTCCACCTGTAGCTCCGTGTCCAACATCGAGAGACTCCACATGCAGCTCCGTCTTCTACAGAGAGAGGTTCCATCTGCAGCTCCGTCGCCAACATCGAGAGACTCCATCTGCAGCTCCGTCTCCAACATCGAGAGGCTCCACCTGCAGCTCCGTCTCCAACATCGAGAGACTCCACCTGCAGCTCCGTCTCCAACATCGAGAGAGTCCACCTGCAGCTCCGTCTCCAACATCGAGAGGCTCCAGCTGCAGCTCCGTCTCCAACATCGAGAGACTCCACCTTCAGATCCATCTCCAACATCGAGAGACTCCACCTGCAGCTCCGTTTCCAACTTCGAGAGGCGCCACCTGCAGCTCCGTCTCCAACAGAGAGAGGCTCTATCTGCAGCTCCGTCTCCAACATCGAGAGACTCCACCTGCAGCTCCGTTTCCAACATCGAGAGGCGCCACCTGCAGCTCCGTCTCCAACAGAGAGAGGCTCTTTCTGCAGCTCCGTCTCCAACAGAGAGAGGCTCTATCTGCAGCTCCGTCTCCAACAGAGAGAGGCTCCATCTGCAGCTCCGTCGACAACATCGAGAGACTCCACCTGCAGCTCCGTCTCCAACATAGAGAGACTCCACCTGCAGCTCCATCTCCAACATCGAGAACCTCCACTTCCAGCTCCATCTCCAACATCGAGAGACTCCACCTGCAGCTCCGTCTCCAACATCGAGAACCTCCACCTGCAGCTCCATCTCGAACATCGAAAGGCTCCACCTGCAGCTCCATCTCCAACATCGAGAGACTCCACCTGCAGCTCCGCCTCCGCCATCGAGAGGCTCCACCTGTAGCTCCGTGTCCAACATCGAGAGACTCCACATGCAGCTCCGTCTTCTACAGAGAGAGGTTCCATCTGCAGCTCCGTCGCCAACATCGAGAGACTCCATCTGCAGCTCCGTCTCCAACATCGAGAGGCTCCACCTGCAGCTCCGTCTCCAACATCGAGAGACTCCACCTGCAGCTCCGTCTCCAACATCGAGAGAGTCCACCTGCAGCTCCGTCTCCAACATCGAGAGGCTCCAGCTGCAGCTCCGTCTCCAACATCGAGAGACTCCACCTTCAGATCCATCTCCAACATCGAGAGACTCCACCTGCAGCTCCGTTTCCAACTTCGAGAGGCGCCACCTGCAGCTCCGTCTCCAACAGAGAGAGGCTCTATCTGCAGCTCCGTCTCCAACATCGAGAGACTCCACCTGCAGCTCCGTTTCCAACATCGAGAGGCGCCACCTGCAGCTCCGTCTCCAACAGAGAGAGGCTCTTTCTGCAGCTCCGTCTCCAACAGAGAGAGGCTCCATCTGCAGCTCCGTCGACAACATCGAGAGACTCCACCTGCAGCTCCGTCTCCAACAGAGAGAGGCTCCACCTGCAGCTCCGTCTCCAACATTGAGAGACTCCACCTGCAGCTCCGTCTCCAACAGAGAGAGGCTCCATCTGCAGCTCCGTCTCCAACAAAGAGAGGCCCAATCTGCAGCTCCGACGACAACATCGAGAGACTCCACCTGCAGCTCCATCTCCAACATCGAGAACCACCACTTCCAGCTCCATCACCAACATCGAGAGACTCCACCTGCAGCTCCGTCTCCAACATCGAGAACCTCCACCTGCAGCTCCATCTCCAACATCGAAAGGCTCCACCTGCAGCTCCATCTCCAACATCGAAAGGCTCCACCTGCAGCTCCATCTCCAACATCGAGAGGCTCCACCTGCAGCTCCGTGTCCAACATCGAGAGACCCCACCTGCAGCTCCGTCTCCAACATAGAGAGACTCCACCTGCAGCTCCGTCTCCAACATCGAGAACCTCCACCTGCAGCTCCATCTCCAACATCGAGAGGCTCCACCTGCAGCTCCGTCTCCAACATCGAGAGGCTCCACCTGCAGCTCCGTCTCCAACATCGAGAGACTCCACCTGCAGCTCCGTCTCCAACATCGAGAGGCTCCACCTGCAGCTCCGTCTCCAACATCGAGAGACTCCACATGCAGCTCCGTCTCCAACATAGAGAGACTCCACCTGCAGCTCCGTCTCCAACATCGAGAACCTCCACCTGCAGCTCCATCTCCAACATCGAGATGCTCCTCCCTCAGCTCCATCTCCAACATCGAGAGGCTCCACCTGCAGCTCCACCTCCAACATCGAGAGGCTCCACCTGCAGCTCCGTCTCCAACATCGAGAGACTCCACCTGCAGCTCCGTCTCCAACATCGAGAGACTCCATCTGCAGCTCCGTCTCCAACATCGAGAGACTCCACCTGCAGCTCCGTCTCCAACATCGAGAGGCTCCACCTGCAGCTCCGTTTCCAACATCGAGAGACTCCACCTGCAGCTCTTGTTCCAACATCGAGAGGCTCCACCTGCAGCTCCGTCTCCAACATCGAGAACCTCCACCTGCAGCTCGGTCTCCAACATCGAGAGGCTCCACCTGCAGCTCCGTCTCCAACATCAAGAGGCTCCACCTGCAGCTCCGTCTCCAACATCGAGAGACTCCACCTGCAGCTCTTGTTCCAACATCGAGAGGCTCCACCTGCAGCTCCGTCTCCAACATCGAGAACCTCCACCTGCAGCTCGGTCTCCAACATCGAGAGGCTCCACCTGCAGCTCCGTCTCCAACATCGAGAGACTCCACCTGCAGCTCCGTCTCCAACATCGAGAGACTCCACCTGCAGCTCCGTCTCCAACATCAAGAGACTCCACCTGCAGCTCCGTCTCCAACATCGAGAGCCTCCACCTGCAGCTCCGTCTCCAACATTGAGAGGCTCCACCTGCAGCTCCGTCTCCAACATCGAGAGGCTCCACCTGCAGCTCCGCCTCAACCATCGAGAGGCTCCATCTGCAGCTCCGTCTCCAACATCGAGAGGCTCCACCTGCAGCTCCGTCTCCAACATCGAGAGGCTCCACCTGCAGCTCCGTCTCCAACATCGAGAGGCTCCACCTGCACCTCCACCTCCACCATCGAGAGGCTCCACCTGCAGCTCCGCCTCCACCATCGAGAGGCTCCACCTGCAGCTCCGTCTCCAACATCGAGAGGCTCCACCTGCAGCTCCGTCTCCAACATCGAGAGGCTCCACCTGCAGCTCCGTCTCCAACATCGAGAGGCTCCACCTGCAGCTCCGTCTCCAACATCGAGAGACTCCACCTGCAGCTCCGTCTCCAACATCGAGAGGCTCCACCTGAAGCTCCGTCTCCAACATCGAGAGACTCCACCTGAAGCTCCGTCTCCAACATCGAGAGACTCCACCTGAAGCTCCGTCTCCAACATCGAGAGACTCCACCTGCAGCTCCGTCTCCAACAGAGAGAGGCTCCATCTGCAGCTCCGGCGACAACATCGAGAGACTCCACCTGCAGCTCCGTCTCCAACATAGAGAGACTCCACCTGCAGCTCCATCTCCAACATCGAGAACCACCACTTCCAGCTCCATCTCCAACATCGAGAGACTCCACCTGCAGCTCCGCCTCCACCATCGAGAGGCTCCACCTGCAGCTCCGTGTCCAACATCGAGAGACTCCACCTGCAGCTCCGTCTTCTACAGAGAGAGGTTCCATCTGCAGCTCCGTCGCCAACATCGAGAGACTCCATCTGCAGCTCCGTCTCCAACAGAGAGAGACTCCACCTGCAGCTCCTGGTCCGACATCGAGAGACTCCACTTGCAGCTCCGTGTCCAACATCGAGCGGCTCCACCTGCAGCTCCGTCTCCAACATCGAGAGACTCCACCTGCAGCTCCGTCTCCAACATCGAGAGACTCCACCTGCAGCTCCATCTCCAACATCGAGAGACTCCACCTGCAACTCCGTCTCCAACATCGAGAGACTCCACCTGCAGCTCCGTCTCCAACATCAAGAGACTCCACCTGCAGCTCCATCTCCAACATCGAGAGGCTCCACCTGCAGCTCCGCCTCCACCATCGAGAGACTCCACCTGCAGCTCCGTCTCCAACATCGAGAGACTCCACCTGCAGCTCCGCCTCCACCATCGAGAGACTCCACCTGCAGCTCCGTGTCCAACATCGAGAGACTCCACCTGCAGCTCCGTCTTCTACAGAGAGTGGTTCCATCTGCAGCTCCGTCGCCAACATCGAGAGACTCCATCTGCAGCTCCGTCTCCAACAGAGAGAGACTCCACCTGCAGCTCCTGGTCCGACATCGAGAGACTCCACTTGCAGCTCCGTGTCCAACATCGAGCGGCTCCACCTGCAGCTCCGTCTCCAACATCGAGAGACTCCATCTGCAGCTCCGTCTCCAACATCGAGAGACTCCACCTGCAGCTCCGTCTCCAACATCGAGAGGCTCCACCTGCAGCTCCGTCTCCAACATCGAGAGGCTCCACCTGCAGCTCCGTCTCCAACATCGAGAGGCTCCACCTGCAGCTCCGCCTCCACCATCGAGAGACTCCACCTGCAGCTCCGTCTCCAACATCGAGAGACTCCACCTGCAGCTCCGTCTCCAACATCAAGAGACTCCACCTGCAGCTCCGTCTCCAACATCGAGAGCCTCGACCTGCAGCTCCGTCTCCAACATTGAGAGGCTCCACCTGCAGCTCCGTCTCCAACATCGAGAGGCTCCAACTGCAGCTCCGCGTCCACCATCGAGAGGCTCCATCTGCAGCTCCGTCTCCAACATCGAGAGGCTCCACCTGCAGCTCCATCTCCAACATCGAGAGGCTCCACCTGCAGCTCCGTCTCCAACATCGAGAGGCTCCACCTGCAGCTCCACCTCCACCATCGAGAGGCTCCACCTGCAGCTCCGCCTCCACCATCGAGAGGCTCCACCTGCAGCTCCGTCTCCAACATCGAGAGGCTCCACCTGCAGCTCCGTCTCCAACATCGAGAGGCTCCACCTGCAGCTCCGTCTCCAACATCGAGAGACTCCACCTGCAGCTCCGTCTCCAACATCGAGAGACTCCACCTGCAGCTCCGTCTCTAACATCGAGATACTCCACCTGCAGCTCCGTCTCCAACATCGAGAGACTCCACCTGCAACTCCGTCTCCAACATCGAGAGACTCCACCTGCAGCTCCATCTCCAACATCGAGAGGCTCCACCTGCAGCTCCGCCTCCACCATCGAGAGACTCCACCTGCAGCTCCGTCTCCAACATCGAGAGGCTCCACCTGCAGCTCCGTCTCCAACATCAAAAGACTCCACCTGCAGCTCCATCTCCAACATCGAGAGGCTCCACCTGCAGCTCCGCCTCCACCATCGAGAGACTCCACCTGCAGCTCCGTCTCCAACATCGAGAGACTCCACCTGCAGCTCCGTCTCCAACATCGAGAGCCTCGACCTGCAGCTCCGTCTCCAACATTGAGAGGCTCCACCTGCAGCTCCGTCTCCAACATCGAGAGCCTCGACCTGCAGCTCCGTCTCCAACATCGAGAGGCTCCACCTGCAGCTCCGTCTCCAACATCGAGAGGCCCCACCTGCAGCTCCGTCTCCAACATCGAGAGGCTCCACCTGCAGCTCCGTCTCCAACATCGAGAGGCTCCACCTGCAGCTCCACCTCCACCATCGAGAGGCTCCACCTGCAGCTCCGCCTCCACCATCGAGAGGCTCCACCTGCAGCTCCGTCTCCAACATCGAGAGGCTCCACCTGCAGCTCCGTCTCCAACATCGAGAGGCTCCACCTGCAGCTCCGTCTCCAACATCGAGAGGCTCCACCTGCAGCTCCGTCTCCAACATCGAGAGAGTCCACCTGCAGCTCTGTCTCCAACATCGAGAGGCTCCAGCTGCAGCTCCGTCTCCAACATCGAGAGACTCCACCTGCAGCTCCGTCTCCAACATCGAGAGACTTCACCTGCAGATCCGTTTCCAACATCGAGAGGCGCCACCTGCAGCTCCGTCTCCAACAGAGAGAGGCTCTATCTGCAGCTCCGTCTCCAACAGAGAGAGGCTCCATCTGCAGCTCCGTCGACAACATCGAGAGACTCCACCTGCAGCTCCGTCTCCAACATAGAGAGACTCCACCTGCAGCTCCGTCTCCAACATCGAGAACCTCCACCTGCAGCTCCATCTCGAACATCGAAAGGCTCCACCTGCAGCTCCGTCTCCAACATCGAGGGACTCCACCTGCAGCTCCGTCTCCAACATCGAGAGAGTCCACCTGCAGCTCCGTCTCCAACATCGAGAGGCTCCAGCTGCAGCTCCGTCTCCAACATCGAGAGACTCCACCTGAAGCTCCGCCTCCAACATCGAGAGACTCCACCTGCAGCTCCGTTTCCAACATCGAGAGGCGCCACCTGCAGCTCCGTCTCCAACAGAGAGAGGCTCTATCTGCAGCTCCGTCTCCAACAGAGAGAGGCTCCATCTGCAGCTCCGTCGACAACATCGAGAGACTCCACCTGCAGCTCCGTCTCCAACAGAGAGAGGCTCCACCTGCAGCTCCGTCTCCAACATTGAGAGACTCCACCTGCAGCTCCGTCTCCAACAGAGAGAGGCTCCATCTGCAGCTCCGTCTCCAACAAAGAGAGGCTCCTTCTGCAGCTCCGGCGACAACATCGAGAGACTCCACCTGCAGCTCCGTCTCCAACATAGAGAGACTCCACCTGCAGCTCCATCTCCAACATCGAGAACCACCACTTCCATCTCCATCTCCAACATCGAGAGACTCCACCTGCAGCTCCGTCTCCAACATCGAGAACCTCCACCTGCAGCTCCATCTCCAACATCGAAAGGCTCCACCTGCAGCTCCATCTCCAACATCGAGAGACTCCACCTGCAGCTCCGCCTCCACCATCGAGAGGCTCCACCTGCAGCTCCGTGTCCAACATCGAGAGACTCCACCTGCAGCTCCGTCTTCTACAGAGAGAGGTTCCATCTGCAGCTCCGTCGCCAACATCGAGAGACTCCATCTGCAGCTCCGTCTCCAACATCGAGAGGCTCCACCTGCAGCTCCGTCTCCAACAGAGAGCGACTCCACCTGCAGCTCCTGGTCCGACATCGAGAGACTCCACTTGCAGCTCCGTGTCCAACATCGAGCGGCTCCACCTGCAGCTCCGTGTCCAACATCGAGAGACTCCACTTGCAGCTCCGTGTCCAACATCGAGAGGTTCCACCTGCAGCTCCGTCTCCAACATCGAGAGACTCCACCTGCAGCTCCGTCTCCAACATCGAGAGACTCCACCTGCAGCTCCGTCTCTAACATCGAGATACTCCACCTGCAGCTCCGTCTCCAACATCGAGAGACTCCACCTGCAACTCCGTCTCCAACATCGAGAGACTCCACCTGCAGCTCCGTCTCCAACATCGAGAGACTCCACCTGCAGCTCCATCTCCAACATCGAGAGGTTCCACCTGCAGCTCCGCCTCCACCATCGAGAGACTCCACCTGCAGCTCCGTCTCCAACATCGAGAGATTCCACCTGCAGCTCCGTCTCCAACATCAAGAGACTCCACCTGCAGCTCCGTCTCCAACATCGAGAACCTCGACCTGCAGCTCCGTCTCCAACATTGAGAGGCTCCACCTGCAGCTCCGTCTCCAACATCGAGAGGCTTCAACTGCAGCTCCGCCTCCACCATCGAGAGGCTCCATCTGCAGCTCCGTCTCCAACATCGAGAGGCTCCACCTGCAGCTCCGTCTCCAACATCGAGAGGCTCCACCTGCAGCTCCGTCTCCAACATCGAGAGGCTCCACCTGCAGCTCCGTCTCCAACATCGAGAGACTCCACCTGCAGCTCCGTCTCCAACATCGAGAGACTCCACCTGCAGATCCGTTTCCAACATCGAGAGGCGCCACCTGCAGCTCCGTCTCCAACAGAGAGAGGCTCTATCTGCAGCTCCGTCTCCAACAGAGAGAGGCTCCATCTGCAGCTCCGTCGACAACATCGAGAGACTCCACCTGCAGCTCCGTCTCCAACATAGAGAGACTCCACCTGCAGCTCCATCTCCAACATCGAGAACCTCCACTTCCAGCTCCATCTCCAACATCGAGAGACTCCACCTGCAGCTCCGTCTCCAACATCGAGAACCTCCACCTGCAGCTCCATCTCGAACATCGAAAGGCTCCACCTGCAGCTCCATCTCCAACATCGAGAGACTCCACCTGCAGCTCCGCCTCCGCCATCGAGAGGCTCCACCTGTAGCTCCGTGTCCAACATCGAGAGACTCCACATGCAGCTCCGTCTTCTACAGAGAGAGGTTCCATCTGCAGCTCCGTCGCCAACATCGAGAGACTCCATCTGCAGCTCCGTCTCCAACATCGAGAGGCTCCACCTGCAGCTCCGTCTCCAACATCGAGAGACTCCACCTGCAGCTCCGTCTCCAACATCGAGAGAGTCCACCTGCAGCTCCGTCTCCAACATCGAGAGGCTCCAGCTGCAGCTCCGTCTCCAACATCGAGAGACTCCACCTTCAGATCCATCTCCAACATCGAGAGACTCCACCTGCAGCTCCGTTTCCAACTTCGAGAGGCGCCACCTGCAGCTCCGTCTCCAACAGAGAGAGGCTCTATCTGCAGCTCCGTCTCCAACAGAGAGAGGCTCCATCTGCAGCTCCGTCGACAACATCGAGAGACTCCACCTGCAGCTCCGTCTCCAACAGAGAGAGGCTCCACCTGCAGCTCCGTCTCCAACATTGAGAGACTCCACCTGCAGCTCCGTCTCCAACAGAGAGAGGCTCCATCTGCAGCTCCGTCTCCAACAGAGAGAGGCTCCATCTGCAGCTCCGGCGACAACATCGAGAGACTCCAACTGCAGCTCCGTCGACAACATCGAGAGACTCCACCTGCAGCTCCGTCTCCAACATAGAGAGACTCCACCTGCAGCTCCATCTCCAACATCGAGAACCTCCACTTCCAGCTCCATCTCCAACATCGAGAGACTCCACCTGCAGCTCCGTCTCCAACATCGAGAACCTCCACCTGCAGCTCCATCTCGAACATCGAAAGGCTCCACCTGCAGCTCCATCTCCAACATCGAGAGACTCCACCTGCAGCTCCGCCTCCGCCATCGAGAGGCTCCACCTGTAGCTCCGTGTCCAACATCGAGAGACTCCACATGCAGCTCCGTCTTCTACAGAGAGAGGTTCCATCTGCAGCTCCGTCGCCAACATCGAGAGACTCCATCTGCAGCTCCGTCTCCAACATCGAGAGGCTCCACCTGCAGCTCCGTCTCCAACATCGAGAGACTCCACCTGCAGCTCCGTCTCCAACATCGAGAGAGTCCACCTGCAGCTCCGTCTCCAACATCGAGAGGCTCCAGCTGCAGCTCCGTCTCCAACATCGAGAGACTCCACCTTCAGATCCATCTCCAACATCGAGAGACTCCACCTGCAGCTCCGTTTCCAACTTCGAGAGGCGCCACCTGCAGCTCCGTCTCCAACAGAGAGAGGCTCTATCTGCAGCTCCGTCTCCAACAGAGAGAGGCTCCATCTGCAGCTCCGTCGACAACATCGAGAGACTCCACCTGCAGCTCCGTCTCCAACAGAGAGAGGCTCCACCTGCAGCTCCGTCTCCAACATTGAGAGACTCCACCTGCAGCTCCGTCTCCAACAGAGAGAGGCTCCATCTGCAGCTCCGTCTCCAACAGAGAGAGGCTCCATCTGCAGCTCCGGCGACAACATCGAGAGACTCCACCTGCAGCTCCGTCTCCAACATAGAGAGACTCCACCTGCAGCTCCATCTCCAACATCGAGAACCTCCACTTCCAGCTCCATCTCCAACATCGAGAGACTCCACCTGCAGCTCCGTCTCCAACATCGAGAATCCCCACCTGCAGCTCCATCTCCAACATCGAAAGGCTCCACCTGCAGCTCCATCTCCAACATCGAGAGACTCCACCTGCAGCTCCGCCTCCACCATCGAGAGGCTCCACCTGCAGCTCCGTGTCCAACATCGAGAGACTCCACATGCAGCTCCGTCTTCTACAGAGAGAGGTTCCATCTGCAGCTCCGTCGCCAACATCGAGAGACTCCATCTGCAGCTCCGTCTCCAACATCGAGAGGCTCCACCTGCAGCTCCGTCTCCAACAGAGAAAGGCTCCACCTGCAGCTCCATCTCCAACATCGAGAGACTCCACCTGCAGCTCCGTCTACAACATCGAGAACCTCCACCTGCAGCTCCATCTCCAACATCGAAAGGCTCCACCTGCAGCTCCATCTCCAACATCGAGAGACTCCACCTGCATCTCCGCCTCCACCATCGAGAGGCTCCACCTGCAGCTCCGTGTCCAACATCGAGAGACTCCACCTGCAGCTCCGTCTTCTACAGAGAGAGGTTCCATCTGCAGCTCCGTCGCCAACATCGAGAGACTCCATCTGCAGCTCCGTCTCCAACATCGAGAGGCTCCACCTGCAGCTCCGTCTCCAACAGAGAGCGACTCCACCTGCAGCTCCTGGTCCGACATCGAGAGACTCCACTTGCAGCTCCGTGTCCAACATCGAGCGGCTCCACCTGCAGCTCCGTGTCCAACATCGTGAGACTCCAGCTGCAGCTCCGTCTCCAACATCGAGAGACTCCACCTTCAGATCCATCTCCAACATCGAGAGACTCCACCTGCAGCTCCGTTTCCAACTTCGAGAGGCGCCACCTGCAGCTCCGTCTCCAACATCGAGAGGCTCCACCTGCAGCTCCGCCTCAACCATCGAGAGGCTCCATCTGCAGCTCCGTCTGCAACATCGAGAGGCTCCACCTGCAGCTCCGTCTCCAACATCGAGAGGCTCCACCTGCAGCTCCGTCTCCAACATCGAGAGGCTCCACCTGCAGCTCCACCTCCACCATCGAGAGGCTCCACCTGCAGCTCCGCCTCCACCATCGAGAGGCTCCACCTGCAGCTCCGTCTCCAACATCGCGAGGCTCCACCTGCAGCTCCGTCTCCAACATCGAGAGACTCCACCTGCAACTCCGTCTCCAACATCGAGAGGCTCCATCTGCAGCTCCACCTCTAACATCGAGAGGCTCCACCTGCAGCTCCGTCTCCAACATCGAGAGGTTCCACCTGCAGCTCGGTCTCCAACATCGAGAGGCTCCACCTGCTGCTCGGTCTCCAACATCGAGAGACTCCACCTGCAGCTCCGTCTCCAACATCGAGAGACTCCACCTGCAGCTCCGTCTCCAACAAAGAAAGACTCCACCTGAAGCTCCGTCTCCAACATCGTGAACCTCCACCTGCAGCTCCATCTCCAACATCGAGAGGCTCCACCTGCAGCTCCGTCTCCAACATCGAGAGACCCCACCTGCAGCTCCGTCTCCAACATCGAGAGACTCCACCTGCAGCTCCGTCTCCGACATCGAGAGACTCCACCTGCAGCTCCGTCTCCAACATCGAGAGGCTCCACCTGCAGCTCCGTCTCCAACATTGAGAGGCTCCACCTGCAGCTCCGTCTCCAACATCGAGAGGCTCCACCTGCAGCTCCGCCTCAACCATCGAGAGGCTCCATCTGCAGCTCCGTCTCCAACATCGAGAGGCTCCACCTGCAGCTCCGTCTCCAACATCGAGAGGCTCCACCTGCAGCTCCGTCTCCAACATCGAGAGGCTCCACCTGCAGCTCCACCTCCACCATCGAGAGGCTCCACCTGCAGCTCCGCCTCCACCATCGAGAGGCTCCACCTGCAGCTCCGTCTCCAACATCGCGAGGCTCCACCTGCAGCTCCGTCTCCAACATCGAGAGGCTCCACCTGCAGCTCCGTCTCAAACATCGAGAGGCTCCACCTGCAGCTCCGCCTCCACCATCGAGAGGCTCCACCTGCAGCTCCGTCTCCAACATCGCGAGGCTCCACCTGCAGCTCCGTCTCCAACATCGCGAGGCTCCACCTGCAGCTCCGTCTCCAACATCGAGAGGCTCCACCTGCAGCTCCGTCTCAAACATCGAGAGACTCCACCTGCAGCTCCGTCTCCAACATCGAGAGAGTCCACCTGCAGCTCCGTCTCAAACATCGAGAGGCTCCACCTGAAGCTCCGTCTCCAACATCGAGAGGCTCCACCTGCAGCTCCGTCTCCAACATAGAGAGACTCCACCTGCAGCTCCGTCTCCAACATCGAGAGACTCCACCTGCAGCCCCGTCTCCAACATTGAGAGACTCCACCTGCAGCTCCGTCTCCAACATCGAGAGGCTCCACCTGCAGCTCCGTCTCAACAAAGAGAGACTCCATCTGCAGCTCCGGCGACAACATCGAGAGACTCCACCTGCAGCTCCGTCTCCAACATAGAGAGACTCCACCTGCAGCTCCGTCTACAACATCGAGAGGCTCCACCTGCAGCTCCGCCTCCACCATCGAGAGGCTCCACCTGCAGCTCCGCCTCCACCATCGGGATGCTCCACCTGCAGCTCCTTCTCCAACATCGAGAGGCTCCACCTGCAGCTCCGTCTCCAAAATCGAGAGGCTCCGCCTGCAGCTCCGCCTCCAACATCGAGAGGCTCCACCTGCAGCTCCGTCTCCAATATCGAGAGACTCCACCTGTAGCTCCGTCTCCAACATCGAGAGATTCCACCTGCAGCTCCGTCTCCAACATCGAGATGCTCCACCTGCAGCTCCGTCTCCAACATCGAGAGACTCCACCTGCAGCTCCGTCTCCAACAGAGAGAGTCTCCATCTGCAGCTCCGTCGACAACGTCGAGAGACTCCACCTGCAGCTCAGTCTCCAACATCAAGAGACTCCACCTGCAGCTCCGTCTCCAACATCGAGAGCCTCCACCTGCAGCTCCGTCTCCAACATTGAGAGGCTCCACCTGCAGCTCCGTCTCCAACATCGAGAGGCTCCACCTGCAGCTCCGCCTCAACCATCGAGAGGCTCCATCTGCAGCTCCGTCTCCAACATCGAGAGGCTCCACCTGCAGCTCCGTCTCCAACATCGAGAGGCTCCACCTGCAGCTCCGTCTCCAACATCGAGAGGCTCCACCTGCAGCTCCGTCTCCAACATCGAGAGACTCCACCTGAAGCTCCGTCTCCAACATCGAGAGACTCCACCTGCAGCTCCGTTTCCAACATCGAGAGGCGCCACCTGCAGCTCCGTCTCCAACATCGAGAGGCTCCACCTGTAGCTCCGTCTCAAACATCGAGAGACCCCACCTGCAGCTCCGTCTCCAACATAGAGAGACTCCACCTGCAGCTCCGTCTCCAACATCGAGAACCTCAACCTGCAGCTCCATCTCCAACATCGAGAGGCTCCACCTGCAGCTCCGTCTCCAACATCGAGAGACTCCACCTGCAGCTCCGTCTCCAACATCGAGAGGCTCAACCTGCAGCTCCGTCTCCAACATCGAGAGGCTCCACCTGCAGCTCCGTCTCCAACATCGAGAGACTCCACCTGCAGCTCCGTCTCCAACATCGAGAGGCTCCACCTGCAGCTCCGTCTCCAACATCGAGAGACTCCACATGCAGCTCCGTCTCCAACATAGAGAGACTCCACCTGCAGCTCCGTCTCCAACATCGAGAACCTCCACCTGCAGCTCCATCTCCAGCATCGAGAGGCTCCACCCTCAGCTCCATCTCCAACATCGAGAGGCTCCACCTGCAGCTCCATCTCCAACATCGAGAGACTCCACCTGCAGCTCCGTCTCCAACATCAAGAGGCTCCACCTGCAGCTCCGTCTCCAACATCGAGAGACTCCACCTGCAGCTCTTGTTCCAACATCGAGAGGCTCCACCTGCAGCTCCGTCTCCAACATCGAGAACCTCCACCTGCAGCTCCGCCACCAACATCGAGAGGCTCCACCTGCAGCTCCATCTCCAACATCGAGAGACTCCACCTGCAGCTCCGTCTCCAACATCAAGAGGCTCCACCTGCAGCTCCGTCTCCAACATCGAGAGACTCCACCTGCAGCTCCGCCTCCACCATCGAGAGGCTCCACCTGCAGCTCCGTCTCCACCATCGAGAGGCTCCACCTGCAGCTCTTGTTCCAACATCGAGAGGCTCCACCTGCAGCTCCGTCTCCAACATCGAGAACCTCCACCTGCAGCTCCGCCTCCAACATCGAGAGGCTCCACCTGCAGCTCCGTCTCCAACATCGAGAGGCTCCACCTGCAGCTCCGTCTCCAACATCGAGAGCCTCCACCTGCAGCTCCGTTTCCAACATCGAGAGACTCCACCTACAGCTCCGCCTCCACCATCGAGAGACTCCACCTGCAGCTCCGTCTCCAAAATCAAGAGACTCCACCTGCAGCTCCATCTCCAACATCGAGAGCCTCCACCTGCAGCTCCGTCTCCAACATTGAGAGGCTCCACCTGCAGCTCCGTCTCCAACATCGAGAGGCTCCACATGCAGCTCCGCCTCAACCATCGAGAGGCTCCATCTGCAGCTCCGTCTCCAACATCGAGAGGCTCCACCTGCAGCTCCGTCTCCAACATCGAGAGGCTCCACCTGCAGCTCCGTCTCCAACATCGAGAGGCTCCACCTGCAGCTCCACCTCCACCATCGAGAGGCTCCACCTGCAGCTCCGCCTCCACCATCGAGAGGCTCCACCTGCAGCTCCGTCTCCAACATCGCGAGGCTCCACCTGCAGCTCCGTCTCCAACATCGAGAGGCTCCACCTGCAGCTCCGTCTCAAACATCGCGAGGCTCCACCTGCAGCTCCGTCTCCAACATCGAGAGGCTCCACCTGCAGCTCCGTCTCAAACATCGAGAGGCTCCACCTGCAGCTCCGTCTCCAACATCGAGAGACTCCACCTGCAGCTCCGTCTCCAACATCGAGAGAGTCCACCTGCAGCTCCGTCTCCAACATCGAGAGGCTCCACCTGAAGCTCCGTCTCCAACATCGAGAGGCTCCACCTGCAGCTCCGTCTCCAACATAGAGAGACTCCACCTGCAGCTCCGTCTCCAACATTGAGAGACTCCACCTGCAGCTCCGTCTCCAACAGAGAGAGGCTCCACCTGCAGCTCCATCTCCAAAATTGAGAGGCTCCACCTGCAGCTCCATCTCCAACATCGAGAGGCTCCACCTGCAGCTCCGTCTCCAACAGAGAGAGGCTCCACCTGCAGCTCCGTCTCCAAAATTGAGAGGCTCCACCTGCAGCTCCATCTCCAACATCGAGAGGCTCCACCTGCAGCTCCGTCTCCAACATCGAGAGGCTCCACCTGCAGCTCCACCTCCAACATCGAGAGACTCCACCTGCAGCTCCGTCTCCAACATCGAGAGACTCCACCTGCAGCTCCGTCTCCAACATAGAGAGACTCCACCTGCAGCTCCATCTCCAACATCGAGAACCACCACTTCCAGCTCCATCTCCAACATCGAGAGACTCCACCTGCAGCTCCATCTCCAACATCGAGAACCTCCACCTGCAGCTCCATCTCCAACATCGAAAGGCTCCACCTGCATCTCCATCTCCAACATCGAGAGACTCCACCTGCAGCTCCGCCTCCACCATCGAGAGGCTCCACCTGCAGCTCCGTGTCCAACATCGAGAGACTCCACCTGCAGCTCCGTCTTCTACAGAGAGAGGTTCCATCTGCAACTCAGTCGCCAACATCGAGAGACTCCATCTGCAGCTCCGTCTCCAACATCGAGAGGCTCCACCTGCAGCTCCGTCTCCAACAGAGAGAGACTCCACCTGCAGCTCCTGGTCCGACATCGAGAGACTCCACTTGCAGCTCCGTGTCCAACATCGAGCGGCTCCACCTGCAGCTCCGTGTCCAACATCGAGAGACTCCACTTGCAGCTCCGTGTCCAACATCGAGAGGTTCCACCTGCAGCTCCGTCTCCAACATCGAGAGACTCCACCTGCAGCTCCGTCTCCAACATCGAGAGACTCCACCTGCAGCTCCGTCTCTAACATCGAGATACTCCACCTGCAGCTCCGTCTCCAACATCGTGAGACTCCACCTGCAACTCCGTCTCCAACATCGAGAGACTCCACCTGCAGCTCCGTCTCCAACATCAAGAGACTCCACCTGCAGCTCCATCTCCAACATCGAGTGGCTCCACCTGCAGCTCCGCCTCCACCATCGAGAGACTCCACCTGCAGCTCCGTCTCCAACATCGAGAGACTCCACCTGCAGCTCCGTCTCCAACATCGAGAGACTCCACCTGCAGCTCTGTCTCCAACATCGAGAGGCTCCACCTGCAGCTCCGTCTCCAACATCGAGAGACTCCACCTGCAGCTCTTGTTCCAACATCGAGAGGCTCCACCTGCAGCTCCGTCTCCAACATCGAGAACCTCCACCTGCAGCTCCGTCTCCAACATCGAGAGGCTCCACCTGCAGCTCCGTCTCCAACATCGAGAGGCTCCACCTGCAGCTCCGTCTCCAACATCGAGAGCCTCCACCTGCAGCTCCGTTTCCAACATCGAGAGACTCCACCTACAGCTCCGCCTCCACCATCGAGAGGCTCCACCTGCAGCTCCGTCTCCAACATCGAGAGACTCCACCTGCAGCTCCGTCTCCAACATTGAGAGGCTCCACCTGCAGCTCCGCCTCAACCATCGAGAGGCTCCATCTGCAGCTCCGTCTCCAACATCGAGAGCCTCCACCTGCAGCTCCGTCTCCAAAATCGAGAGGCTCCACCTGCAGCTCCGTCTCCAACATCGAGAGAGTCCACCTGCAGCTCCGTCTCCAACATCGAGAGGCTCCACCTGCAGCTCCGCCTCCACCATCGAGAGGCTCCACCTGCAGCTCCGTCTCCAACATCGAGAGGCCCCACCTGCAGCTCCGTCTCAAACATAGAGAGACTCCACCTGCAGCTCCGTCTCCAACATCGAGAGACTCCACCTGCAGCTCCGTCTCCAACATCGAGAGACTCCACCTGCAGCTCCATCTCCAACATCGAGAGCCTCCACCTGCAGCTCCGTCTCCAACATTGAGAGGCTCCACCTGCAGCTCCGTCTCCAACATCGAGAGGCTCCACCTGCAGCTCCGCCTCAACCATCGAGAGGCTCCATCTGCAGCTCCGTCTCCAACATCGAGAGGCTCCACCTGCAGCTCCGTCTCCAACATCGAGAGGCTCCACCTGCAGCTCCGTCTCCAACATCGAGAGGCTCCACCTGCAGCTCCACCTCCACCATCGAGAGGCTCCACCTGCAGCTCCGTCTCCAACATCGCGAGGCTCCACCTGCAGCTCCGTCTCCAACATCGAGAGGCTCCACCTGCAGCTCCGTCTCCAACATCGAGAGAGTCCACCTGCAGCTCCGTCTCCAACATCGAGAGGCTCCACCTGCAGCTCCGTCTCCAACATCGAGAGACTCCACCTGCAGCTCCGTCTCCAACATCGAGAGAGTCGACCTGCAGCTCCGTCTCCAACATCGAGAGGCTCCACCTGAAGCTCCGTCTCCAACATCGAGAGGCTCCACCTGCAGCTCCGTCTCCAACATAGAGACACTCCACCTGCAGCTCCGTCTCCAACATCGAGAGACTCCACCTGCAGCTCCGTTTCCAACATCGAGAGGCGCCACCTGCAGCTCCGTCTCCAACAGAGAGAGGCTCTATCTGCAGCTCCGTCTCCAACAGAGAGAGGCTCCATCTGCAGCTCCGTCGACAACATCGAGAGACTCCACCTGCAGCTCCGTCTCCAACAGAGAGAGGCTCCACCTGCAGCTCCGTCTCCAACATTGAGATACTCCACCTGCAGCTCCGTCTCCAACAGAGAGAGGCTCCATCTGCAGCTCCGTCTCCAACAAAGAGAGGCTCCATCTGCAGCTCCGGCGACAACATCGAGAGACTCCACCTGCAGCTCCGTCTCCAACATCGAGAACCACCACTTCCAGCTCCATCTCCAACATCGAGAGACTCCACCTGCAGCTCCGTCTCCAACATCGAGAACCTCCACCTGCAGCTCCATCTCCAACATCGAAAGGCTCCACCTGCAGCTCCATCTCCAACATCGAGAGACTCCACCTGCAGCTCCGCCTCCACCATCGAGAGGCTCCACCTGCAGCTCCGTGTCCAACATCGAGAGACTCCACCTGCAGCTCCGTCTTCTACAGAGAGAGGTTCCATCTGCAGCTCCGTCGCCAACATCGAGAGACTCCATCTGCAGCTCCGTCTCCAACATCGAGAGGCTCCACCTGCAGCTCCGTCTCCAACAGAGAGAGACTCCACCTGCAGCTCCTGGTCCGACATCGAGAGACTCCACTTGCAGCTCCGTGTCCAACATCGAGCGGTCCACCTGCAGCTCCGTGTCCAACATCGAGAGACTCCACTTGCAGCTCCGTGTCCAACATCGAGAGGTTCCACCTGCAGCTCCGTCTCCAACATCGAGAGACTCCACCTGCAGCTCCGTCTCCAACATCGAGAGACTCCACCTGCAGCTCCGTCTCTAACATCGAGATACTCCACCTGCAGCTCCGTCTCCAACATCGAGAGACTCCACCTGCAACTCCGTCTCCAACATCGAGAGACTCCACCTGCAGCTCCGTCTCCAACATCAAGAGACTCCACCTGCAGCTCCATCTCCAACATCGAGTGGCTCCACCTGCAGCTCCGCCTCCACCATCGAGAGACTCCACCTGCAGCTCCGTCTCCAACATCGAGAGACTCCACCTGCAGCTCCGTCTCCAACATCAAGCGATTCCACCTGCAGCTCCGTCTCCAACATCGAGAGCCTCGACCTGCAGCTCCGTCTCCAACATTGAGAGGCTCCACCTGCAGCTCCGTCTCCAACATCGAGAGGCTCCAACTGCAGCTCCGCCTCCACCATCGAGAGGCTCCATCTGCAGCTCCGTCTCCAACATCGAGAGGCTCCACCTGCAGCTCCGTCTCCAACATCGAGAGGCTCCACCTGCAGCTCCGTCTCCAACATCGAGAGGCTCCACCTGCAGCACCACCTCCACCATCGAGAGGCTCCACCTGCAGCTCCGCCTCCACCATCGAGAGGCTCCACCTGCAGCTCCGTCTCCAACATCGAGAGGCTCCACCTGCAGCTCCGTCTCCAACATCGAGAGGCTCCACCTGCAGCTCCGTCTCCAACATCGAGAGGCTCCACCTGCAGCTCCGTCTCCAACATCGAGAGGCTCCACCTGCAGCTCCGTCTCCAACATCGAGAGACTCCACCTGCAGCTCCGTCTCCAACATCGAGAGAGTCCACCTGCAGCTCCGTCTCCAACATCGAGAGGCTCCAGCTGCAGCTCCGTCTCCAACATCGAGATACTCCACCTGCAGCTCCGTCTCCAACATCGAGAGACTCCACCTGAAGCTCCGTCTCCAACATCGAGAGACTCCACCTGCAGCTCCGTTTCCAACATCGAGAGGCGCCACCTGCAGCTCCGTCTCCAACAGAGAGAGGCTCTATCTGCAGCTCCGTCTCCAACAGAGAGAGGCTCCATCTGCAGCTCCGTCGACAACATCGAGAGACTCCACCTGCAGCTCCGTCGACAACAGAGAGAGGCTCCACCTGCAGCTCCGTCTCCAACATTGAGAGACTCCACCTGCAGCTCCGTCTCCAACAGAGAGAGGCTCCATCTGCAGCTCCGTCTCCAACAAAGAGAGGCTCCATCTGCAGCTCCGACGACAACATCGAGAGACTCCACCTGCAGCTCCGTCTCCAACATAGAGAGACTCCACCTGCAGCTCCATCTCCAACATCGAGAACCACCACTTCCAGCTCCATCTCCAACATCGAGAGACTCCACCTGCAGCTCCGTCTCCAACATCGAGAACCTCCACCTGCAGCTCCATCTCCAACATCGAAAGGCTCCACCTGCAGCTCCATCTCCAACATCGAGAGACTCCACCTGCAGCTCCGCCTCCACCATCGAGAGGCTCCACCTGCAGCTCCGTCTCCAACATAGAGAGACTCCACCTGCAGCTCCATCTCCAACATCGAGAACCTCCACCTGCAGCTCCATCTCCAACATCGAGAGGCTCCACCTGCAGCTCCGTCTCCAACATCGAGAGGCTCCACCTGCAGCTCCGTCTCCAACATCGAGAGACTCCACATGCAGCTCCGTCTCCAACATAGAGAGACTCCACCTGCAGCTCCGTCTCCAACATCGAGAACCTCCACCTGCAGCTCCATCTCCAACATCGAGAGGCTCCACCCTCAGCTCCATCTCCAACATCGAGAGGCTCCACCTGCAGCTCCATCTCCAACATCGAGAGACTCCACCTGCAGCTCCGTCTCCAACATCGAGAGACTCCACCTGCAGCTCCGTCTCCAACATCGAGAGGCTCCACCTGCAGCTCCGTCTCCAACATCGAGAGACTCCACCTGCAGCTCTTGTTCCAACATCGAGAGGCTCCACCTGCAGCTCCGTCTCCAACATCGAGAACCTCCACCTGCAGCTCCGTCTCCAACATCGAGAGGCTCCACCTGCAGCTCCGTCTCCAACATCGAGAGGCTCCACCTGCAGCTCCGTCTCCAACATCGAGAGCCTCCACCTGCAGCTCCGTTTCCAACATCGAGAGACTCCACCTACAGCTCCGCCTCCACCATCGAGAGGCTCCACCTGCAGCTCCGTCTCCAACATCAAGAGACTCCACCTGCAGCTCCGTCTCCAACATCGAGAGACTCCACCTGCAGCTCCGTCTCCAACATCGAGAGACTCCACCTGCAGCTCCGTCTCCAACATCGAGAGCCTCCACCTGCAGCTCCGTCTCCAACATTGAGAGGCTCCACCTGCAGCTCCGTCTCCAACATCGAGAGGCTCCACCTGCAGCTCCGCCTCAACCATCGAGAGGCTCCATCTGCAGCTCCGTCTCCAAAATCGAGAGGCTCCACCTGCAGCTCCGTCTCCAACATCGAGAGGCTCCACCTGCAGCTCCACCTCCACCATCGAGAGGCTCCACCTGCAGCTCCGCCTCCACCATCGAGAGGTTCCACCTGCAGCTCCACCTCCACCATCGAGAGGCTCCACCTGCAGCTCCGTCTCCAACATCGCGAGGCTCCACCTGCAGCTCCGTCTCCAACATCGAGAGGCCCCACCTGCAGCTCCGTCTCAAACATCGAGAGGCTCCACCTGCAGCTCCCTCTCCAACATCGAGAGGCTCCACCTGCAGCTCCGTCTCCAACATCGAGAGGCTCCACCTGCAGCTCCGTCTCCAACATCGAGAGACTCCACCTGCAGCTCCGTCTCCAACATCGAGAGAGTCCACCTGCAGCTCCGTCTCCAACATCGAGAGGCTCCAGCTGCAGCTCCGTCTCCAACATCGAGAGACTCCACCTGAAGCTCCGTCTCCAACATCGAGAGACTCCACCTGCAGCTCCGTTTCCAACATCGAGAGGCGCCACCTGCAGCTCCGTCTCCAACAGAGAGAGGCTCTATCTGCAGCTCCGTCTCCAACAGAGAGAGGCTCCATCTGCAGCTCCGTCGACAACATCGAGAGACTCCACCTGCAGCTCCGTCTCCAACAGAGAGAGGACCCACCTGCAGCTCCGTCTCCAACATTGAGAGACTCCACCTGCAGCTCCGTCTCCAACAAAGAGAGACTCCACCTGCAGCTCCATCTCCAACATCGAGAACCACCACTTCCAGCTCCATCTCCAACATCGAGAGACTCCACCTGCAGCTCCGTCTCCAACATCGAGAACCTCCACCTGCAGCTCCATCTCCAACATCGAGAGGCTCCACCTGCAGCTCCGTCTCCAACATCGAGAGGCTCCACCTGCAGCTCCGTCTCCACCATCGAGAGGCTCCACCTGCAGCTCCGCCTCCACCATCGAGAGGCTCAACCTGCAGCTCCGCCTCCACCATCGAGAGGCTCCACCTGCAGCTCCGTCTCCAACATCGAGAGGCTCCACCTGCAGCTCCGTCTCCAACATCGAGAGGCTCCACCTGCAGCTCCGTCTCCAACATCGAGAGGCTCCACCTGCAGCTCCGTCTCCAACATCGAGAGGCTCCACCTGCAGCTCCGTCTCCAACATCGAGAGACTCCACCTGCAGCTCCGTCTCCAACATCGAGAGAGTCCACCTGCAGCTCCGTCTCCAACATCGAGAGGCTCCAGCTGCAGCTCCGTCTCCAACATCGAGAGACTCCACCTGCAGCTCCGTCTCCAACATCGAGAGACTCCACCTGAAGCTCCGTCTCCAACATCGAGAGACTCCACCTGCAGCTCCGTTTCCAACATCGAGAGGCGCCACCTGCAGCTCCGTCTCCAACAGAGAGAGGCTCTTTCTGCAGCTCCGTCTCCAACAGAGAGAGGCTCCATCTGCAGCTCCGTCGACAACATCGAGAGACTCCACCTGCAGCTCCGTCTCCAACAGAGAGAGGCTCCACCTGCAGCTCCGTCTCCAACATTGAGAGACTCCACCTGCAGCTCCGTCTCCAACAGAGAGAGGCTCCATCTGCAGCTCCGTCTC
The DNA here is from genome assembly GCF_047496885.1 of Scyliorhinus torazame. Lineage (NCBI taxonomy): Eukaryota > Metazoa > Chordata > Chondrichthyes > Carcharhiniformes > Scyliorhinidae > Scyliorhinus > Scyliorhinus torazame. Next base: position 27,828,602 of record NC_092716.1, on the reverse strand, counting down.
CAACAAAGAGAGGCCCAATCTGCAGCTCCGACGACAACATCGAGAGACTCCACCTGCAGCTCCATCTCCAACATCGAGAACCACCACTTCCAGCTCCATCACCAACATCGAGAGACTCCACCTGCAGCTCCGTCTCCAACATCGAGAACCTCCACCTGCAGCTCCATCTCCAACATCGAAAGGCTCCACCTGCAGCTCCATCTCCAACATCGAAAGGCTCCACCTGCAGCTCCATCTCCAACATCGAGAGGCTCCACCTGCAGCTCCGTGTCCAACATCGAGAGACCCCACCTGCAGCTCCGTCTCCAACATAGAGAGACTCCACCTGCAGCTCCGTCTCCAACATCGAGAACCTCCACCTGCAGCTCCATCTCCAACATCGAGAGGCTCCACCTGCAGCTCCGTCTCCAACATCGAGAGGCTCCACCTGCAGCTCCGTCTCCAACATCGAGAGACTCCACCTGCAGCTCCGTCTCCAACATCGAGAGGCTCCACCTGCAGCTCCGTCTCCAACATCGAGAGACTCCACATGCAGCTCCGTCTCCAACATAGAGAGACTCCACCTGCAGCTCCGTCTCCAACATCGAGAACCTCCACCTGCAGCTCCATCTCCAACATCGAGATGCTCCTCCCTCAGCTCCATCTCCAACATCGAGAGGCTCCACCTGCAGCTCCACCTCCAACATCGAGAGGCTCCACCTGCAGCTCCGTCTCCAACATCGAGAGACTCCACCTGCAGCTCCGTCTCCAACATCGAGAGACTCCATCTGCAGCTCCGTCTCCAACATCGAGAGACTCCACCTGCAGCTCCGTCTCCAACATCGAGAGGCTCCACCTGCAGCTCCGTTTCCAACATCGAGAGACTCCACCTGCAGCTCTTGTTCCAACATCGAGAGGCTCCACCTGCAGCTCCGTCTCCAACATCGAGAACCTCCACCTGCAGCTCGGTCTCCAACATCGAGAGGCTCCACCTGCAGCTCCGTCTCCAACATCAAGAGGCTCCACCTGCAGCTCCGTCTCCAACATCGAGAGACTCCACCTGCAGCTCTTGTTCCAACATCGAGAGGCTCCACCTGCAGCTCCGTCTCCAACATCGAGAACCTCCACCTGCAGCTCGGTCTCCAACATCGAGAGGCTCCACCTGCAGCTCCGTCTCCAACATCGAGAGACTCCACCTGCAGCTCCGTCTCCAACATCGAGAGACTCCACCTGCAGCTCCGTCTCCAACATCAAGAGACTCCACCTGCAGCTCCGTCTCCAACATCGAGAGCCTCCACCTGCAGCTCCGTCTCCAACATTGAGAGGCTCCACCTGCAGCTCCGTCTCCAACATCGAGAGGCTCCACCTGCAGCTCCGCCTCAACCATCGAGAGGCTCCATCTGCAGCTCCGTCTCCAACATCGAGAGGCTCCACCTGCAGCTCCGTCTCCAACATCGAGAGGCTCCACCTGCAGCTCCGTCTCCAACATCGAGAGGCTCCACCTGCACCTCCACCTCCACCATCGAGAGGCTCCACCTGCAGCTCCGCCTCCACCATCGAGAGGCTCCACCTGCAGCTCCGTCTCCAACATCGAGAGGCTCCACCTGCAGCTCCGTCTCCAACATCGAGAGGCTCCACCTGCAGCTCCGTCTCCAACATCGAGAGGCTCCACCTGCAGCTCCGTCTCCAACATCGAGAGACTCCACCTGCAGCTCCGTCTCCAACATCGAGAGGCTCCACCTGAAGCTCCGTCTCCAACATCGAGAGACTCCACCTGAAGCTCCGTCTCCAACATCGAGAGACTCCACCTGAAGCTCCGTCTCCAACATCGAGAGACTCCACCTGCAGCTCCGTCTCCAACAGAGAGAGGCTCCATCTGCAGCTCCGGCGACAACATCGAGAGACTCCACCTGCAGCTCCGTCTCCAACATAGAGAGACTCCACCTGCAGCTCCATCTCCAACATCGAGAACCACCACTTCCAGCTCCATCTCCAACATCGAGAGACTCCACCTGCAGCTCCGCCTCCACCATCGAGAGGCTCCACCTGCAGCTCCGTGTCCAACATCGAGAGACTCCACCTGCAGCTCCGTCTTCTACAGAGAGAGGTTCCATCTGCAGCTCCGTCGCCAACATCGAGAGACTCCATCTGCAGCTCCGTCTCCAACAGAGAGAGACTCCACCTGCAGCTCCTGGTCCGACATCGAGAGACTCCACTTGCAGCTCCGTGTCCAACATCGAGCGGCTCCACCTGCAGCTCCGTCTCCAACATCGAGAGACTCCACCTGCAGCTCCGTCTCCAACATCGAGAGACTCCACCTGCAGCTCCATCTCCAACATCGAGAGACTCCACCTGCAACTCCGTCTCCAACATCGAGAGACTCCACCTGCAGCTCCGTCTCCAACATCAAGAGACTCCACCTGCAGCTCCATCTCCAACATCGAGAGGCTCCACCTGCAGCTCCGCCTCCACCATCGAGAGACTCCACCTGCAGCTCCGTCTCCAACATCGAGAGACTCCACCTGCAGCTCCGCCTCCACCATCGAGAGACTCCACCTGCAGCTCCGTGTCCAACATCGAGAGACTCCACCTGCAGCTCCGTCTTCTACAGAGAGTGGTTCCATCTGCAGCTCCGTCGCCAACATCGAGAGACTCCATCTGCAGCTCCGTCTCCAACAGAGAGAGACTCCACCTGCAGCTCCTGGTCCGACATCGAGAGACTCCACTTGCAGCTCCGTGTCCAACATCGAGCGGCTCCACCTGCAGCTCCGTCTCCAACATCGAGAGACTCCATCTGCAGCTCCGTCTCCAACATCGAGAGACTCCACCTGCAGCTCCGTCTCCAACATCGAGAGGCTCCACCTGCAGCTCCGTCTCCAACATCGAGAGGCTCCACCTGCAGCTCCGTCTCCAACATCGAGAGGCTCCACCTGCAGCTCCGCCTCCACCATCGAGAGACTCCACCTGCAGCTCCGTCTCCAACATCGAGAGACTCCACCTGCAGCTCCGTCTCCAACATCAAGAGACTCCACCTGCAGCTCCGTCTCCAACATCGAGAGCCTCGACCTGCAGCTCCGTCTCCAACATTGAGAGGCTCCACCTGCAGCTCCGTCTCCAACATCGAGAGGCTCCAACTGCAGCTCCGCGTCCACCATCGAGAGGCTCCATCTGCAGCTCCGTCTCCAACATCGAGAGGCTCCACCTGCAGCTCCATCTCCAACATCGAGAGGCTCCACCTGCAGCTCCGTCTCCAACATCGAGAGGCTCCACCTGCAGCTCCACCTCCACCATCGAGAGGCTCCACCTGCAGCTCCGCCTCCACCATCGAGAGGCTCCACCTGCAGCTCCGTCTCCAACATCGAGAGGCTCCACCTGCAGCTCCGTCTCCAACATCGAGAGGCTCCACCTGCAGCTCCGTCTCCAACATCGAGAGACTCCACCTGCAGCTCCGTCTCCAACATCGAGAGACTCCACCTGCAGCTCCGTCTCTAACATCGAGATACTCCACCTGCAGCTCCGTCTCCAACATCGAGAGACTCCACCTGCAACTCCGTCTCCAACATCGAGAGACTCCACCTGCAGCTCCATCTCCAACATCGAGAGGCTCCACCTGCAGCTCCGCCTCCACCATCGAGAGACTCCACCTGCAGCTCCGTCTCCAACATCGAGAGGCTCCACCTGCAGCTCCGTCTCCAACATCAAAAGACTCCACCTGCAGCTCCATCTCCAACATCGAGAGGCTCCACCTGCAGCTCCGCCTCCACCATCGAGAGACTCCACCTGCAGCTCCGTCTCCAACATCGAGAGACTCCACCTGCAGCTCCGTCTCCAACATCGAGAGCCTCGACCTGCAGCTCCGTCTCCAACATTGAGAGGCTCCACCTGCAGCTCCGTCTCCAACATCGAGAGCCTCGACCTGCAGCTCCGTCTCCAACATCGAGAGGCTCCACCTGCAGCTCCGTCTCCAACATCGAGAGGCCCCACCTGCAGCTCCGTCTCCAACATCGAGAGGCTCCACCTGCAGCTCCGTCTCCAACATCGAGAGGCTCCACCTGCAGCTCCACCTCCACCATCGAGAGGCTCCACCTGCAGCTCCGCCTCCACCATCGAGAGGCTCCACCTGCAGCTCCGTCTCCAACATCGAGAGGCTCCACCTGCAGCTCCGTCTCCAACATCGAGAGGCTCCACCTGCAGCTCCGTCTCCAACATCGAGAGGCTCCACCTGCAACTCCGTCTCCAACATCGAGAGAGTCCACCTGCAGCTCTGTCTCCAACATCGAGAGGCTCCAGCTGCAGCTCCGTCTCCAACATCGAGAGACTCCACCTGCAGCTCCGTCTCCAACATCGAGAGACTTCACCTGCAGATCCGTTTCCAACATCGAGAGGCGCCACCTGCAGCTCCGTCTCCAACAGAGAGAGGCTCTATCTGCAGCTCCGTCTCCAACAGAGAGAGGCTCCATCTGCAGCTCCGTCGACAACATCGAGAGACTCCACCTGCAGCTCCGTCTCCAACATAGAGAGACTCCACCTGCAGCTCCGTCTCCAACATCGAGAACCTCCACCTGCAGCTCCATCTCGAACATCGAAAGGCTCCACCTGCAGCTCCGTCTCCAACATCGAGGGACTCCACCTGCAGCTCCGTCTCCAACATCGAGAGAGTCCACCTGCAGCTCCGTCTCCAACATCGAGAGGCTCCAGCTGCAGCTCCGTCTCCAACATCGAGAGACTCCACCTGAAGCTCCGTCTCCAACATCGAGAGACTCCACCTGCAGCTCCGTTTCCAACATCGAGAGGCGCCACCTGCAGCTCCGTCTCCAACAGAGAGAGGCTCTATCTGCAGCTCCGTCTCCAACAGAGAGAGGCTCCATCTGCAGCTCCGTCGACAACATCGAGAGACTCCACCTGCAGCTCCGTCTCCAACAGAGAGAGGCTCCACCTGCAGCTCCGTCTCCAACATTGAGAGACTCCACCTGCAGCTCCGTCTCCAACAGAGAGAGGCTCCATCTGCAGCTCCGTCTCCAACAAAGAGAGGCTCCTTCTGCAGCTCCGGCGACAACATCGAGAGACTCCACCTGCAGCTCCGTCTCCAACATAGAGAGACTCCACCTGCAGCTCCATCTCCAACATCGAGAACCACCACTTCCATCTCCATCTCCAACATCGAGAGACTCCACCTGCAGCTCCGTCTCCAACATCGAGAACCTCCACCTGCAGCTCCATCTCCAACATCGAAAGGCTCCACCTGCAGCTCCATCTCCAACATCGAGAGACTCCACCTGCAGCTCCGCCTCCACCATCGAGAGGCTCCACCTGCAGCTCCGTGTCCAACATCGAGAGACTCCACCTGCAGCTCCGTCTTCTACAGAGAGAGGTTCCATCTGCAGCTCCGTCGCCAACATCGAGAGACTCCATCTGCAGCTCCGTCTCCAACATCGAGAGGCTCCACCTGCAGCTCCGTCTCCAACAGAGAGCGACTCCACCTGCAGCTCCTGGTCCGACATCGAGAGACTCCACTTGCAGCTCCGTGTCCAACATCGAGCGGCTCCACCTGCAGCTCCGTGTCCAACATCGAGAGACTCCACTTGCAGCTCCGTGTCCAACATCGAGAGGTTCCACCTGCAGCTCCGTCTCCAACATCGAGAGACTCCACCTGCAGCTCCGTCTCCAACATCGAGAGACTCCACCTGCAGCTCCGTCTCTAACATCGAGATACTCCACCTGCAGCTCCGTCTCCAACATCGAGAGACTCCACCTGCAACTCCGTCTCCAACATCGAGAGACTCCACCTGCAGCTCCGTCTCCAACATCGAGAGGTTCCACCTGCAGCTCCGCCTCCACCATCGAGAGACTCCACCTGCAGCTCCGTCTCCAACATCGAGAGATTCCACCTGCAGCTCCGTCTCCAACATCAAGAGACTCCACCTGCAGCTCCGTCTCCAACATCGAGAACCTCGACCTGCAGCTCCGTCTCCAACATTGAGAGGCTCCACCTGCAGCTCCGTCTCCAACATCGAGAGGCTTCAACTGCAGCTCCGCCTCCACCATCGAGAGGCTCCATCTGCAGCTCCGTCTCCAACATCGAGAGGCTCCACCTGCAGCTCCGTCTCCAACATCGAGAGGCTCCACCTGCAGCTCCGTCTCCAACATCGAGAGGCTCCACCTGCAGCTCCGTCTCCAACATCGAGAGACTCCACCTGCAGCTCCGTCTCCAACATCGAGAGACTCCACCTGCAGATCCGTTTCCAACATCGAGAGGCGCCACCTGCAGCTCCGTCTCCAACAGAGAGAGGCTCTATCTGCAGCTCCGTCTCCAACAGAGAGAGGCTCCATCTGCAGCTCCGTCGACAACATCGAGAGACTCCACCTGCAGCTCCGTCTCCAACATAGAGAGACTCCACCTGCAGCTCCATCTCCAACATCGAGAACCTCCACTTCCAGCTCCATCTCCAACATCGAGAGACTCCACCTGCAGCTCCGTCTCCAACATCGAGAACCTCCACCTGCAGCTCCATCTCGAACATCGAAAGGCTCCACCTGCAGCTCCATCTCCAACATCGAGAGACTCCACCTGCAGCTCCGCCTCCGCCATCGAGAGGCTCCACCTGTAGCTCCGTGTCCAACATCGAGAGACTCCACATGCAGCTCCGTCTTCTACAGAGAGAGGTTCCATCTGCAGCTCCGTCGCCAACATCGAGAGACTCCATCTGCAGCTCCGTCTCCAACATCGAGAGGCTCCACCTGCAGCTCCGTCTCCAACATCGAGAGACTCCACCTGCAGCTCCGTCTCCAACATCGAGAGAGTCCACCTGCAGCTCCGTCTCCAACATCGAGAGGCTCCAGCTGCAGCTCCGTCTCCAACATCGAGAGACTCCACCTTCAGATCCATCTCCAACATCGAGAGACTCCACCTGCAGCTCCGTTTCCAACTTCGAGAGGCGCCACCTGCAGCTCCGTCTCCAACAGAGAGAGGCTCTATCTGCAGCTCCGTCTCCAACAGAGAGAGGCTCCATCTGCAGCTCCGTCGACAACATCGAGAGACTCCACCTGCAGCTCCGTCTCCAACAGAGAGAGGCTCCACCTGCAGCTCCGTCTCCAACATTGAGAGACTCCACCTGCAGCTCCGTCTCCAACAGAGAGAGGCTCCATCTGCAGCTCCGTCTCCAACAGAGAGAGGCTCCATCTGCAGCTCCGGCGACAACATCGAGAGACTCCAACTGCAGCTCCGTCGACAACATCGAGAGACTCCACCTGCAGCTCCGTCTCCAACATAGAGAGACTCCACCTGCAGCTCCATCTCCAACATCGAGAACCTCCACTTCCAGCTCCATCTCCAACATCGAGAGACTCCACCTGCAGCTCCGTCTCCAACATCGAGAACCTCCACCTGCAGCTCCATCTCGAACATCGAAAGGCTCCACCTGCAGCTCCATCTCCAACATCGAGAGACTCCACCTGCAGCTCCGCCTCCGCCATCGAGAGGCTCCACCTGTAGCTCCGTGTCCAACATCGAGAGACTCCACATGCAGCTCCGTCTTCTACAGAGAGAGGTTCCATCTGCAGCTCCGTCGCCAACATCGAGAGACTCCATCTGCAGCTCCGTCTCCAACATCGAGAGGCTCCACCTGCAGCTCCGTCTCCAACATCGAGAGACTCCACCTGCAGCTCCGTCTCCAACATCGAGAGAGTCCACCTGCAGCTCCGTCTCCAACATCGAGAGGCTCCAGCTGCAGCTCCGTCTCCAACATCGAGAGACTCCACCTTCAGATCCATCTCCAACATCGAGAGACTCCACCTGCAGCTCCGTTTCCAACTTCGAGAGGCGCCACCTGCAGCTCCGTCTCCAACAGAGAGAGGCTCTATCTGCAGCTCCGTCTCCAACAGAGAGAGGCTCCATCTGCAGCTCCGTCGACAACATCGAGAGACTCCACCTGCAGCTCCGTCTCCAACAGAGAGAGGCTCCACCTGCAGCTCCGTCTCCAACATTGAGAGACTCCACCTGCAGCTCCGTCTCCAACAGAGAGAGGCTCCATCTGCAGCTCCGTCTCCAACAGAGAGAGGCTCCATCTGCAGCTCCGGCGACAACATCGAGAGACTCCACCTGCAGCTCCGTCTCCAACATAGAGAGACTCCACCTGCAGCTCCATCTCCAACATCGAGAACCTCCACTTCCAGCTCCATCTCCAACATCGAGAGACTCCACCTGCAGCTCCGTCTCCAACATCGAGAATCCCCACCTGCAGCTCCATCTCCAACATCGAAAGGCTCCACCTGCAGCTCCATCTCCAACATCGAGAGACTCCACCTGCAGCTCCGCCTCCACCATCGAGAGGCTCCACCTGCAGCTCCGTGTCCAACATCGAGAGACTCCACATGCAGCTCCGTCTTCTACAGAGAGAGGTTCCATCTGCAGCTCCGTCGCCAACATCGAGAGACTCCATCTGCAGCTCCGTCTCCAACATCGAGAGGCTCCACCTGCAGCTCCGTCTCCAACAGAGAAAGGCTCCACCTGCAGCTCCATCTCCAACATCGAGAGACTCCACCTGCAGCTCCGTCTACAACATCGAGAACCTCCACCTGCAGCTCCATCTCCAACATCGAAAGGCTCCACCTGCAGCTCCATCTCCAACATCGAGAGACTCCACCTGCATCTCCGCCTCCACCATCGAGAGGCTCCACCTGCAGCTCCGTGTCCAACATCGAGAGACTCCACCTGCAGCTCCGTCTTCTACAGAGAGAGGTTCCATCTGCAGCTCCGTCGCCAACATCGAGAGACTCCATCTGCAGCTCCGTCTCCAACATCGAGAGGCTCCACCTGCAGCTCCGTCTCCAACAGAGAGCGACTCCACCTGCAGCTCCTGGTCCGACATCGAGAGACTCCACTTGCAGCTCCGTGTCCAACATCGAGCGGCTCCACCTGCAGCTCCGTGTCCAACATCGTGAGACTCCAGTTTCCGTTCCGTCTCCAACATCGAGAGACTCCACCTTCAGATCCATCTCCAACATCGAGAGACTCCACCTGCAGCTCCGTTTCCAACTTCGAGAGGCGCCACCTGCAGCTCCGTCTCCAACAGAGAGAGGCTCTATCTGCAGCTCCGTCTCCAACAGAGAGAGGCTCCATCTGCAGCTCCGTCGACAACATCGAGAGACTCCACCTGCAGCTCCGTCTCCAACAGAGAGAGGCTCCACCTGCAGCTCCGTCTCCAACATTGAGAGACTCCACCTGCAGCTCCGTCTCCAACAGAGAGAGGCTCCATCTGCAGCTCCGTCTCCAACAGAGAGAGGCTCCATCTGCAGCTCCGGCGACAACATCGAGAGACTCCACCTGCAGCTCCGTCTCCAACATAGAGAGACTCCACCTGCAGCTCCATCTCCAACATCGAGAACCTCCACTTCCAGCTCCATCTCCAACATCGAGAGACTCCACCTGCAGCTCCGTCTCCAACATCGAGAACCTCCACCTGCAGCTCCATCTCCAACATCGAAAGGCTCCACCTGCAGCTCCATCTCCAACATCGAGAGACTCCACCTGCAGCTCCGCCTCCACCATCGAGAGGCTCCACCTGCAGCTCCGTGTCCAACATCGAGAGACTCCACATGCAGCTCCGTCTTCTACAGAGAGAGGTTCCATCTGCAGCTCCGTCGCCAACATCGAGAGACTCCATCTGCAGCTCCGTCTCCAACATCGAGAGGCTCCACCTGCAGCTCCGTCTCCAACAGAGAAAGGCTCCACCTGCAGCTCCATCTCCAACATCGAGAGACTCCACCTGCAGCTCCGTCTACAACATCGAGAACCTCCACCTGCAGCTCCATCTCCAACATCGAAAGGCTCCACCTGCAGCTCCATCTCCAACATCGAGAGACTCCACCTGCACCTCCGCCTCCACCATCGAGAGGCTCCACCTGCAGCTCCGTGTCCAACATCGAGAGACTCCACCTGCAGCTCCGTCTTCTACAGAGAGAGGTTCCATCTGCAGCTCCGTCGCCAACATCGAGAGACTCCATCTGCAGCTCCGTCTCCAACATCGAGAGGCTCCACCTGCAGCTCCGTCTCCAACAGAGAGCGACTCCACCTGCAGCTCCTGGTCCGACATCGAGAGACTCCACTTGCAGCTCCGTGTCCAACATCGAGCGGCTCCACCTGCAGCTCCGTGTCCAACATCGAGAGACTCCACCTGCAGCTCCGTCTCCAACATCGAGAGACTCCACCTGCAGATCCGTTTCCAACATCGAGAGGCGCCACCTGCAGCTCCGTCTCCAACAGAGAGAGGCTCTATCTGCAGCTCCGTCTCCAACAGAGAGAGGCTCCATCTGCAGCTCCGTCGACAACATCGAGAGACTCCACCTGCAGCTCCGTCTCCAACATAGAGAGACTCCACCTGCAGCTCCATCTCCAACATCGAGAACCTCCACTTCCAGCTCCATCTCCAACATCGAGAGACTCCACCTGCAGCTCCGTCTCCAACATCGAGAACCTCCACCTGCAGCTCCATCTCGAACATCGAAAGGCTCCACCTGCAGCTCCATCTCCAACATCGAGAGACTCCACCTGCAGCTCCGCCTCCGCCATCGAGAGGCTCCACCTGTAGCTCCGTGTCCAACATCGAGAGACTCCACATGCAGCTCCGTCTTCTACAGAGAGAGGTTCCATCTGCAGCTCCGTCGCCAACATCGAGAGACTCCATCTGCAGCTCCGTCTCCAACATCGAGAGGCTCCACCTGCAGCTCCGTCTCCAACATCGAGAGACTCCACCTGCAGCTCCGTCTCCAACATCGAGAGAGTCCACCTGCAGCTCCGTCTCCAACATCGAGAGGCTCCAGCTGCAGCTCCGTCTCCAACATCGAGAGACTCCACCTTCAGATCCATCTCCAACATCGAGAGACTCCACCTGCAGCTCCGTTTCCAACTTCGAGAGGCGCCACCTGCAGCTCCGTCTCCAACAGAGAGAGGCTCTATCTGCAGCTCCGTCTCCAACAGAGAGAGGCTCCATCTGCAGCTCCGTCGACAACATCGAGAGACTCCACCTGCAGCTCCGTCTCCAACAGAGAGAGGCTCCACCTGCAGCTCCGTCTCCAACATTGAGAGACTCCACCTGCAGCTCCGTCTCCAACAGAGAGAGGCTCCATCTGCAGCTCCGTCTCCAACAGAGAGAGGCTCCATCTGCAGCTCCGGCGACAACATCGAGAGACTCCACCTGCAGCTCCGTCTCCAACATAGAGAGACTCCACCTGCAGCTCCATCTCCAACATCGAGAACCTCCACTTCCAGCTCCATCTCCAACATAGAGAGACGCCACCTGCAGCTCCATCTCCAACATCGAGAACCTCGACCTGCAGCTCCGTCTCCAACATTGAGAGGCTCCACCTGCAGCTCCGTCTCCAACATCAAGAGGCTTCAACTGCAGCTCCGCCTCCACCATCGAGAGGCTCCATCTGCAGCTCCGTCTCCAACATCGAGAGGCTCCACCTGCAGCTCCGTCTCCAACATCGAGAGGCTCCACCTGCAGCTCCGTCTCCAACATCGAGAGGCTCCACCTGCAGCTCCGTCTCCAACATCGAGAGACTCCACCTGCAGCTCCGTCTCCAACATCGAGAGACTCCACCTGCAGATCCGTTTCCAACATCGAGAGGCGCCACCTGCAGCTCCGTCTCCAACAGAGAGAGGCTCTATCTGCAGCTCCGTCTCCAACAGAGAGAGGCTCCATCTGCTGCTCCGTCGACAACATCGAGAGACTCCACCTGCAGCTCCGTCTCCAACATAGAGAGACGCCACCTGCAGCTCCATCTCCAACATCGAGAACCTCCACTTCCAGCTCCATCTCCAACATCGAGAGACTCCACCTGGAGCTCCGTCTCCAACATCGAGAACCTCCACCTGCAGCTCCATCTCGAACATCGAAAGGCTCCACCTGCAGCTCCATCTCCAACATCGAGAGACTCCACCTGCAGCTCCGCCTCCGCCATCGAGAGGCTCCACCTGTAGCTCCGTGTCCAACATCGAGAGACTCCACATGCAGCTCCGTCTTCTACAGAGAGAGGTTCCATCTGCAGCTCCGTCGCCAACATCGAGAGACTCCATCTGCAGCTCCGTCTCCAACATCGAGAGGCTCCACCTGCAGCTCCGTCTCCAACATCGAGAGACTCCACCTGCAGCTCCGTCTCCAACATCGAGAGAGTCCACCTGCAGCTCCGTCTCCAACATCGAGAGACTCCACCTGCAGCTCCGTCTCCAACATCGAGAGCCTCGACCTGCAGCTCCGTCTCCAACATTGAGAGGCTCCACCTGCAGCTCCGTCTCCAACATCGAGAGCCTCGACCTGCAGCTCCGTCTCCAACATCGAGAGGCTCCACCTGCAGCTCCGTCTCCAACATCGAGAGGCCCCACCTGCAGCTCCGTCTCCAACATCGAGAGGCTCCACCTGCAGCTCCGTCTCCAACATCGAGAGGCTCCACCTGCAGCTCCACCTCCACCATCGAGAGGCTCCACCTGCAGCTCCGCCTCCACCATCGAGAGGCTCCACCTGCAGCTCCGTCTCCAACATCGAGAGGCTCCACCTGCAGCTCCGTCTCCAACATCGAGAGGCTCCACCTGCAGCTCCGTCTCCAACATCGAGAGGCTCCACCTGCAGCTCCGTCTCCAACATCGAGAGAGTCCACCTGCAGCTCTCTCTCCAACATCGAGAGGCTCCAGCTGCAGCTCCGTCTCCAACATCGAGAGACTCCACCTGCAGCTCCGTCTCCAACATCGAGAGACTTCACCTGCAGATCCGTTTCCAACATCGAGAGGCGCCACCTGCAGCTCCGTCTCCAACAGAGAGAGGCTCTAACTGCAGCTCCGTCTCCAACAGAGAGAGGCTCCATCTGCAGCTCCGTCGACAACATCGAGAGACTCCACCTGCAGCTCCGTCTCCAACATAGAGAGACTCCACCTGCAGCTCCGTCTCCAACATCGAGAACCTCCACCTGCAGCTCCATCTCGAACATCGAAAGGCTCCACCTGCAGCTCCGTCTCCAACATCGAGAGACTCCACCTGCAGCTCCGTCTCCAACATCGAGAGAGTCCACCTGCAGCTCCGTCTCCAACATCGAGAGGCTCCAGCTGCAGCTCCGTCTCCAACATCGAGAGACTCCACCTGAAGCTCCGTCTCCAACATCGAGAGACTCCACCTGCAGCTCCGTTTCCAACATCGAGAGGCGCCACCTGCAGCTCCGTCTCCAACAGAGAGAGGCTCTATCTGCAGCTCCGTCTCCAACAGAGAGAGGCTCCATCTGCAGCTCCGTCGACAACATCGAGAGACTCCACCTGCAGCTCCGTCTCCAACAGAGAGAGGCTCCACCTGCAGCTCCGTCTCCAACATTGAGAGACTCCACCTGCAGCTCCGTCTCCAACAGAGAGAGGCTCCATCTGCAGCTCCGTCTCCAACAAAGAGAGGCTCCTTCTGCAGCTCCGGCGACAACATCGAGAGACTCCACCTGCAGCTCCGTCTCCAACATAGAGAGACTCCACCTGCAGCTCCATCTCCAACATCGAGAACCACCACTTCCATCTCCATCTCCAACATCGAGAGACTCCACCTGCAGCTCCGTCTCCAACATCGAGAACCTCCACCTGCAGCTCCATCTCCAACATCGAAAGGCTCCACCTGCAGCTCCATCTCCAACATCGAGAGACTCCACCTGCAGCTCCGCCTCCACCATCGAGAGGCTCCACCTGCAGCTCCGTGTCCAACATCGAGAGACTCCACCTGCAGCTCCGTCTTCTACAGAGAGAGGTTCCATCTGCAGCTCCGTCGCCAACATCGAGAGACTCCATCTGCAGCTCCGTCTCCAACATCGAGAGGCTCCACCTGCAGCTCCGTCTCCAACAGAGAGCGACTCCACCTGCAGCTCCTGGTCCGACATCGAGAGACTCCACTTGCAGCTCCGTGTCCAACATCGAGCGGCTCCACCTGCAGCTCCGTGTCCAACATCGAGAGACTCCACTTGCAGCTCCGTGTCCAACATCGAGAGGTTCCACCTGCAGCTCCGTCTCCAACATCGAGAGACTCCACCTGCAGCTCCGTCTCCAACATCGAGAGACTCCACCTGCAGCTCCGTCTCTAACATCGAGATACTCCACCTGCAGCTCCGTCTCCAACATCGAGAGACTCCACCTGCAACTCCGTCTCCAACATCGAGAGACTCCACCTGCAGCTCCGTCTCCAACATCGAGAGACTCCACCTGCAGCTCCATCTCCAACATCGAGAGGTTCCACCTGCAGCTCCGCCTCCACCATCGAGAGACTCCACCTGCAGCTCCGTCTCCAACATCGAGAGATTCCACCTGCAGCTCCGTCTCCAACATCAAGAGACTCCACCTGCAGCTCCGTCTCCAACATCGAGAACCTCGACCTGCAGCTCCGTCTCCAACATTGAGAGGCTCCACCTGCAGCTCCGTCTCCAACATCGAGAGGCTTCAACTGCAGCTCCGCCTCCACCATCGAGAGGCTCCATCTGCAGCTCCGTCTCCAACATCGAGAGGCTCCACCTGCAGCTCCGTCTCCAACATCGAGAGGCTCCACCTGCAGCTCCGTCTCCAACATCGAGAGGCTCCACCTGCAGCTCCGTCTCCAACATCGAGAGACTCCACCTGCAGCTCCGTCTCCAACATCGAGAGACTCCACCTGCAGATCCGTTTCCAACATCGAGAGGCGCCACCTGCAGCTCCGTCTCCAACAGAGAGAGGCTCTATCTGCAGCTCCGTCTCCAACAGAGAGAGGCTCCATCTGCAGCTCCGTCGACAACATCGAGAGACTCCACCTGCAGCTCCGTCTCCAACATAGAGAGACTCCACCTGCAGCTCCATCTCCAACATCGAGAACCTCCACTTCCAGCTCCATCTCCAACATCGAGAGACTCCACCTGCAGCTCCGTCTCCAACATCGAGAACCTCCACCTGCAGCTCCATCTCGAACATCGAAAGGCTCCACCTGCAGCTCCATCTCCAACATCGAGAGACTCCACCTGCAGCTCCGCCTCCGCCATCGAGAGGCTCCACCTGTAGCTCCGTGTCCAACATCGAGAGACTCCACATGCAGCTCCGTCTTCTACAGAGAGAGGTTCCATCTGCAGCTCCGTCGCCAACATCGAGAGACTCCATCTGCAGCTCCGTCTCCAACATCGAGAGGCTCCACCTGCAGCTCCGTCTCCAACATCGAGAGACTCCACCTGCAGCTCCGTCTCCAACATCGAGAGAGTCCACCTGCAGCTCCGTCTCCAACATCGAGAGGCTCCAGCTGCAGCTCCGTCTCCAACATCGAGAGACTCCACCTTCAGATCCATCTCCAACATCGAGAGACTCCACCTGCAGCTCCGTTTCCAACTTCGAGAGGCGCCACCTGCAGCTCCGTCTCCAACAGAGAGAGGCTCTATCTGCAGCTCCGTCTCCAACAGAGAGAGGCTCCATCTGCAGCTCCGTCGACAACATCGAGAGACTCCACCTGCAGCTCCGTCTCCAACAGAGAGAGGCTCCACCTGCAGCTCCGTCTCCAACATTGAGAGACTCCACCTGCAGCTCCGTCTCCAACAGAGAGAGGCTCCATCTGCAGCTCCGTCTCCAACAGAGAGAGGCTCCATCTGCAGCTCCGGCGACAACATCGAGAGACTCCATCTGCAGCTCCGTCGACAACATCGAGAGACTCCACCTGCAGCTCCGTCTCCAACATAGAGAGACTCCACCTGCAGCTCCATCTCCAACATCGAGAACCTCCACTTCCAGCTCCATCTCCAACATCGAGAGACTCCACCTGCAGCTCCGTCTCCAACATCGAGAACCTCCACCTGCAGCTCCATCTCGAACATCGAAAGGCTCCACCTGCAGCTCCATCTCCAACATCGAGAGACTCCACCTGCAGCTCCGCCTCCGCCATCGAGAGGCTCCACCTGTAGCTCCGTGTCCAACATCGAGAGACTCCACATGCAGCTCCGTCTTCTACAGAGAGAGGTTCCATCTGCAGCTCCGTCGCCAACATCGAGAGACTCCATCTGCAGCTCCGTCTCCAACATCGAGAGGCTCCACCTGCAGCTCCGTCTCCAACATCGAGAGACTCCACCTGCAGCTCCGTCTCCAACATCGAGAGAGTCCACCTGCAGCTCCGTCTCCAACATCGAGAGGCTCCAGCTGCAGCTCCGTCTCCAACATCGAGAGACTCCACCTTCAGATCCATCTCCAACATCGAGAGACTCCACCTGCAGCTCCGTTTCATACTTCGAGAGGCGCCACCTGCAGCTCCGTCTCCAACAGAGAGAGGCTCTATCTGCAGCTCCGTCTCCAACAGAGAGAGGCTCCATCTGCAGCTCCGTCGACAACATCGAGAGACTCCACCTGCAGCTCCGTCTCCAACAGAGAGAGGCTCCACCTGCAGCTCCGTCTCCAACATTGAGAGACTCCACCTGCAGCTCCGTCTCCAACAGAGAGAGGCTCCATCTGCAGCTCCGTCTCCAACAGAGAGAGGCTCCATCTGCAGCTCCGGCGACAACATCGAGAGACTCCACCTGCAGCTCCGTCTCCAACATAGAGAGACTCCACCTGCAGCTCCATCTCCAACATCGAGAACCTCCACTTCCAGCTCCATCTCCAACATCGAGAGACTCCACCTGCAGCTCCGTCTCCAACATCGAGAACCTCCACCTGCAGCTCCATCTCCAACATCGAAAGGCTCCACCTGCAGCTCCATCTCCAACATCGAGAGACTCCACCTGCAGCTCCGCCTCCACCATCGAGAGGCTCCACCTGCAGCTCCGTGTCCAACATCGAGAGACTCCACATGCAGCTCCGTCTTCTACAGAGAGAGGTTCCATCTGCAGCTCCGTCGCCAACATCGAGAGACTCCATCTGCAGCTCCGTCTCCAACATCGAGAGGCTCCACCTGCAGCTCCGTCTCCAACAGAGAAAGGCTCCACCTGCAGCTCCATCTCCAACATCGAGAGACTCCACCTGCAGCTCCGTCTACAACATCGAGAACCTCCACCTGCAGCTCCATCTCCAACATCGAAAGGCTCCACCTGCAGCTCCATCTCCAACATCGAGAGACTCCACCTGCATCTCCGCCTCCACCATCGAGAGGCTCCACCTGCAGCTCCGTGTCCAACATCGAGAGACTCCACCTGCAGCTCCGTCTTCTACAGAGAGAGGTTCCATCTGCAGCTCCGTCGCCAACATCGAGAGACTCCATCTGCAGCTCCGTCTCCAACATCGAGAGGCTCCACCTGCAGCTCCGTCTCCAACAGAGAGCGACTCCACCTGCAGCTCCTGGTCCGACATCGAGAGACTCCACTTGCAGCTCCGTGTCCAACATCGAGCGGCTCCACCTGCAGCTCCGTGTCCAACATCGAGAGACTCCAGCTGCAGCTCCGTCTCCAACATCGAGAGACTCCACCTTCAGATCCATCTCCAACATCGAGAGACTCCACCTGCAGCTCCGTTTCCAACTTCGAGAGGCGCCACCTGCAGCTCCGTCTCCAACAGAGAGAGGCTCTATCTGCAGCTCCGTCTCCAACAGAGAGAGGCTCCATCTGCAGCTCCGTCGACAACATCGAGAGACTCCACCTGCAGCTCCGTCTCCAACAGAGAGAGGCTCCACCTGCAGCTCCGTCTCCAACATTGAGAGACTCCACCTGCAGCTCCGTCTCCAACAGAGAGAGGCTCCATCTGCAGCTCCGTCTCCAACAGAGAGAGGCTCCATCTGCAGCTCCGGCGACAACATCGAGAGACTCCACCTGCAGCTCCGTCTCCAACATAGAGAGACTCCACCTGCAGCTCCATCTCCAACATCGAGAACCTCCACTTCCAGCTCCATCTCCAACATCGAGAGACTCCACCTGCAGCTCCGTCTCCAACATCGAGAACCTCCACCTGCAGCTCCATCTCCAACATCGAAAGGCTCCACCTGCAGCTCCATCTCCAACATCGAGAGACTCCACCTGCAGCTCCGCCTCCACCATCGAGAGGCTCCACCTGCAGCTCCGTGTCCAACATCGAGAGACTCCACATGCAGCTCCGTCTTCTACAGAGAGAGGTTCCATCTGCAGCTCCGTCGCCAACATCGAGAGACTCCATCTGCAGCTCCGTCTCCAACATCGAGAGGCTCCACCTGCAGCTCCGTCTCCAACAGAGAAAGGCTCCACCTGCAGCTCCATCTCCAACATCGAGAGACTCCACCTGCAGCTCCGTCTACAACATCGAGAACCTCCACCTGCAGCTCCATCTCCAACATCGAAAGGCTCCACCTGCAGCTCCATCTCCAACATCGAGAGACTCCACCTGCACCTCCGCCTCCACCATCGAGAGGCTCCACCTGCAGCTCCGTGTCCAACATCGAGAGACTCCACCTGCAGCTCCGTCTTCTACAGAGAGAGGTTCCATCTGCAGCTCCGTCGCCAACATCGAGAGACTCCATCTGCAGCTCTGTCTCCAACATCGAGAGGCTCCACCTGCAGCTCCGTCTCCAACAGAGAGCGACTCCACCTGCAGCTCCTGGTCCGACATCGAGAGACTCCACTTGCAGCTCCGTGTCCAACATCGAGCGGCTCCACCTGCAGCTCCGTGTCCAACATCGAGAGACTCCACCTGCAGCTCCGTCTCCAACATCGAGAGACTCCACCTGCAGATCCGTTTCCAACATCGAGAGGCGCCACCTGCAGCTCCGTCTCCAACAGAGAGAGGCTCTATCTGCAGCTCCGTCTCCAACAGAGAGAGGCTCCATCTGCAGCTCCGTCGACAACATCGAGAGACTCCACCTGCAGCTCCGTCTCCAACATAGAGAGACTCCACCTGCAGCTCCATCTCCAACATCGAGAACCTCCACTTCCAGCTCCATCTCCAACATCGAGAGACTCCACCTGCAGCTCCGTCTCCAACATCGAGAACCTCCACCTGCAGCTCCATCTCGAACATCGAAAGGCTCCACCTGCAGCTCCATCTCCAACATCGAGAGACTCCACCTGCAGCTCCGCCTCCGCCATCGAGAGGCTCCACCTGTAGCTCCGTGTCCAACATCGAGAGACTCCACATGCAGCTCCGTCTTCTACAGAGAGAGGTTCCATCTGCAGCTCCGTCGCCAACATCGAGAGACTCCATCTGCAGCTCCGTCTCCAACATCGAGAGGCTCCACCTGCAGCTCCGTCTCCAACATCGAGAGACTCCACCTGCAGCTCCGTCTCCAACATCGAGAGAGTCCACCTGCAGCTCCGTCTCCAACATCGAGAGGCTCCAGCTGCAGCTCCGTCTCCAACATCGAGAGACTCCACCTTCAGATCCATCTCCAACATCGAGAGACTCCACCTGCAGCTCCGTTTCCAACTTCGAGAGGCGCCACCTGCAGCTCCGTCTCCAACAGAGAGAGGCTCTATCTGCAGCTCCGTCTCCAACAGAGAGAGGCTCCATCTACAGCTCCGTCGACAACATCGAGAGACTCCACCTGCAGCTCCGTCTCCAACAGAGAGAGGCTCCACCTGCAGCTCCGTCTCCAACATTGAGAGACTCCACCTGCAGCTCCGTCTCCAACAGAGAGAGGCTCCATCTGCAGCTCCGTCTCCAACAGAGAGAGGCTCCATCTGCAGCTCCGGCGACAACATCGAGAGACTCCACCTGCAGCTCCGTCTCCAACATAGAGAGACTCCACCTGCAGCTCCATCTCCAACATCGAGAACCTCCACTTCCAGCTCCATCTCCAACATAGAGAGACGCCACCTGCAGCTCCATCTCCAACATCGAGAACCTCGACCTGCAGCTCCGTCTCCAACATTGAGAGGCTCCACCTGCAGCTCCGTCTCCAACATCAAGAGGCTTCAACTGCAGCTCCGCCTCCACCATCGAGAGGCTCCATCTGCAGCTCCGTCTCCAACATCGAGAGGCTCCACCTGCAGCTCCGTCTCCAACATCGAGAGGCTCCACCTGCAGCTCCGTCTCCAACATCGAGAGGCTCCACCTGCAGCTCCGTCTCCAACATCGAGAGACTCCACCTGCAGCTCCGTCTCCAACATCGAGAGACTCCACCTGCAGATCCGTTTCCAACATCGAGAGGCGCCACCTGCAGCTCCGTCTCCAACAGAGAGAGGCTCTATCTGCAGCTCCGTCTCCAACAGAGAGAGGCTCCATCTGCTGCTCCGTCGACAACATCGAGAGACTCCACCTGCAGCTCCGTCTCCAACATAGAGAGACGCCACCTGCAGCTCCATCTCCAACATCGAGAACCTCCACTTCCAGCTCCATCTCCAACATCGAGAGACTCCACCTGGAGCTCCGTCTCCAACATCGAGAACCTCCACCTGCAGCTCCATCTCGAACATCGAAAGGCTCCACCTGCAGCTCCATCTCCAACATCGAGAGACTCCACCTGCAGCTCCGCCTCCGCCATCGAGAGGCTCCACCTGTAGCTCCGTGTCCAACATCAAGAGACTCCACATGCAGCTCCGTCTTCTACAGAGAGAGGTTCCATCTGCAGCTCCGTCGCCAACATCGAGAGACTCCATCTGCAGCTCCGTCTCCAACATCGAGAGGCTCCACCTGCAGCTCCGTCTCCAACATCGAGAGACTCCACCTGCAGCTCCGTCTCCAACATCGAGAGAGTCCACCTGCAGCTCCGTCTCCAACATCGAGAGGCTCCAGCTGCAGCTCCGTCTCCAACATCGAGAGACTCCACCTTCAGATCCATCTCCAACATCGAGAGACTCCACCTGCAGCTCCGTTTCCAACTTCGAGAGGCGCCACCTGCAGCTCCGTCTCCAACAGAGAGAGGCTCTATCTGCAGCTCCGTCTCCAACAGAGAGAGGCTCCATCTGCAGCTCCGTCGACAACATCGAGAGACTCCACCTGCAGCTCCGTCTCCAACAGAGAGAGGCTCCACCTGCAGCTCCGTCTCCAACGTCGAGAGACTCCACCTGCAGCTCCGTCTCCAACATCGAGAGACTCCACCTGCAGCTCCATCTCCACCATCGAGAGGCTCCACCTGCAGCTCCGGCGACAACATCGAGAGACTCCACCTGCAGCTCCGTCTCCACCATCGAGAGGCTCCACCTGCAGCTCCGTGTCCAACATCGAGCGGCTCCAGCTGCAGCTCCGTGTCCAACATCGAGAGACTCCACTTGCAGCTCCGTGTCCAACATCGAGAGGTTCCACCTGCAGTTCCGTCTCCAACATCGAGAGGCTCCATCTGCAGCTCCGTCTCCAACATCGAGAGACTCCACCTGCAGCTCCGTCTCCATCATCGAGAGACTCCACCTGCAGCTCCGTCTCCATCATTGAGAGGCTCCATCTGCAGCTCCGTCTCCAACATCGAGAGACTCCACCTGCAGCTCCGTCTCCATCATCGAGAGACTCCACCTGCAGCTCCGTCTCCAACATCGAGAGGCCCCACCTGCAGCTCCGTCTCCAACTTCGAGAGACTCCACCTGCAGCTCTTGTTCCGAAATCGAGAGACTCCACCTGCAGCTCCGTCTCCAACATCGAGAGGCTCCACCTGCAGCTTCGTCTCCAACATCGAGAGGCTCCACCTGCAGCTCCGTCTCCAACATCGAGAGACTCCACCTGCAGCCCCAACTCCAACATCGAGAGTTTCCATCTGCAGCTCCGTCTCCAACATCGAGAGACTCCACCTGCAGCTCCGTCTCCAACATAGAGAGGCTCCACCTGCAGCTCCGTCTCCAACATCGAGAGCCTCCACCTGCCGCTCCGTCTCTAACATCGAGATACTCCACCTGCAGCTCCGTCTCCAACATCGAGAGACTCCACCTGCAACTCCGTCTCCAACATCGAGAGACTCCACCTGCAGCTCCGTCTCCAACATCGAGAGACTCCACCTGCAGCTCCATCTCCAACATCGAGAGGCTCCACCTGCAGCTCCGCCTCCACCATCGAGAGACTCCACCTGCAGCTCCGTCTCCAACATCGAGAGACTCCACCTGCAGCTCCGTCTCCAACATCAAGAGACTCCACCTGCAGCTCCGTCTCCAACATCGAGAACCTCGACCTGCAGCTCCGTCTCCAACATTGAGAGGCTCCACCTGCAGCTCCGTCTCCAACATCAAGAGGCTTCAACTGCAGCTCCGCCTCCACCATCGAGAGGCTCCATCTGCAGCTCCGTCTCCAACATCGAGAGGCTCCACCTGCAGCTCCGTCTCCAACATCGAGAGGCTCCACCTGCAGCTCCGTCTCCAACATCGAGAGGCTCCACCTGCAGCTCCGACTCCAACATCGAGAGACTCCACCTGCAGCTCCGTCTCCAACATCGAGAGACTCCACCTGCAGATCCGTTTCCAACATCGAGAGGCGCCACCTGCAGCTCCGTCTCCAACAGAGAGAGGCTCTATCTGCAGCTCCGTCTCCAACAGAGAGAGGCTCCATCTGCAGCTCCGTCGACAACATCGAGAGACTCCACCTGCAGCTCCGTCTCCAACATAGAGAGACGCCACCTGCAGCTCCATCTCCAACATCGAGAACCTCCACTTCCAGCTCCATCTCCAACATAGAGAGACGCCACCTGCAGCTCCATCTCCAACATCGAGAACCTCGACCTGCAGCTCCGTCTCCAACATTGAGAGGCTCCACCTGCAGCTCCGTCTCCAACATCAAGAGGCTTCAACTGCAGCTCCGCCTCCACCATCGAGAGGCTCCATCTGCAGCTCCGTCTCCAACATCGAGAGGCTCCACCTGCAGCTCCGTCTCCAACATCGAGAGGCTCCACCTGCAGCTCCGTCTCGAACATCGAGAGGCTCCACCTGCAGCTCCGTCTCCAACATCGAGAGGCTCCACCTGCAGCTCCGTCTCCAACATCGAGAGACTCCACCTGCAGCTCCGTCTCCAACATCGAGAGACTCCACCTGCAGATCCGTTTCCAACATCGAGAGGCGCCACCTGCAGCTCCGTCTCCAACAGAGAGAGGCTCTATCTGCAGCTCCGTCTCCAACAGAGAGAGGCTCCATCTGCTGCTCCGTCGACAACATCGAGAGACTCCACCTGCAGCTCCGTCTCCAACATAGAGAGACGCCACCTGCAGCTCCATCTCCAACATCGACAACCTCCACTTCCAGCTCCATCTCCAACATCGAGAGACTCCACCTGGAGCTCCGTCTCCAACATCGAGAACCTCCACCTGCAGCTCCATCTCGAACATCGAAAGGCTCCACCTGCAGCTCCATCTCCAACATCGAGAGACTCCACCTGCAGCTCCGCCTCCGCCATCGAGAGGCTCCACCTGTAGCTCCGTGTCCAACATCGAGAGACTCCACATGCAGCTCCGTCTTCTACAGAGAGAGGTTCCATCTGCAGCTCCGTCGCCAACATCGAGAGACTCCATCTGCAGCTCCGTCTCCAACATCGAGAGGCTCCACCTGCAGCTCCGTCTCCAACATCGAGAGACTCCACCTGCAGCTCCGTCTCCAACATCGAGAGAGTCCACCTGCAGCTCCGTCTCCAACATCGAGAGGCTCCAGCTGCAGCTCCGTCTCCAACATCGAGAGACTCCACCTTCAGATCCATCTCCAACATCGAGAGACTCCACCTGCAGCTCCGTTTCCAACTTCGAGAGGCGCCACCTGCAGCTCCGTCTCCAACAGAGAGAGGCTCTATCTGCAGCTCCGTCTCCAACAGAGAGAGGCTCCATCTGCAGCTCCGTCGACAACATCGAGAGACTCCACCTGCAGCTCCGTCTCCAACAGAGAGAGGCTCCACCTGCAGCTCCGTCTCCAACGTCGAGAGACTCCACCTGCAGCTCCGTCTCCAACATCGAGAGACTCCACCTGCAGCTCCATCTCCACCATCGAGAGGCACCACCTGCAGCTCCGGCGACAACATCGAGAGACTCCACCTGCAGCTCCGTCTCCAACATAGAGATACTCCACCTGCAGCTCCATCTCCACCATCGAGAGGCTCCACCTGCAGCTCCGTGTCCAACATCGAGCGGCTCCACCTGCAGCTCCGTGTCCAACATCGAGAGACTCCACTTGCAGCTCCGTGTCCAACATCGAGAGGTTCCACCTGCAGTTCCGTCTCCAACATCGAGAGGCTCCATCTGCAGCTCCGTCTCCAACATCGAGAGACTCCACCTGCAGCTCCGTCTCCATCATCGAGAGACTCCACCTGCAGCTCCGTCTCCATCATTGAGAGGCTCCATCTGCAGCTCCGTCTCCAACATCGAGAGACTCCACCTGCAGCTCCGTCTCCATCATCGAGAGACTCCACCTGCAGCTCCGTCTCCAACATCGAGAGGCCCCACCTGCAGCTCCGTCTCCAACTTCGAGAGACTCCACCTGCAGCTCTTGTTCCGAAATCGAGAGACTCCACCTGCAGCTCCGTCTCCAACATCGAGAGGCTCCACCTGCAGCTCCGTCTCCAACATCAAGAGGCTCCACCTGCTGCTCCGTCTCCAACAGAGAGAGACTCCACCTGCAGCTCCGTCTCCAACATCGAGAGACTCCACCTGCAGCTCCGTCTCCAATTCCAAGAGAGTCCAGCTGCAGCTACGTCTCCAACATCGAGAGGCTCCACCTGCAGCTCCGTCTCCAACATCGAGAGCCTCGACCTGCAGATCCGTCTCCAACATCGAGAGAATCCACCTGCAGCTCCGTCTCCAACATCAAGAGGCTCCACCTGCTGCTCCGTCTCCAACAGAGAGAGACTCCACCTGCAGCTCCGTCTCCAACATCGAGAGCCTCCACCTGCAGCTCCGTCTCCAACCTCGAGAGGCTCCACCTGCAGCTCCGTCTCCAACATCGAGAGACTCTACCTGCAGCTCCGTCTCCAACTTCGAGAGACTCCACCTGCAGCTCTTGTTCTGACATCGAGAGGCTCCACCTGCAGCTCCGTCTCCAACATCGAGAGACTCCACCTGCAGCTCCGTCTCCAACATCGAGAGACGCCACCTGCAGCTCCGTCTCCAACATCGAGAGACTCCACCTGCAGCTCCGTCTCCAACGTCGAGAGACTCCACCTGCAGCTCCGTCTGCAGCATCGAGAGACTCCACCTGCAGCTCCGACTCCAACATCGAGAGACTCCACCTGCAGCTCCGTCTCCAACATCGAGAGACTCCACCTGCAGCTCCGTCTCCAACATCGAGAGGCTCCACCTGCAGCTCCGTCTCCAACATCGAGAGACTCCATCTGCAGCTCCGTCTCCAACATCGAGAGGCTCCATCTGCAGCTCCGTCTCCCACATCGAGAGGCTCCACCTGCAGCTCCGTCTCCAACATCGAGAGGCTCCACCTGCAGCACCGACTCCAACATCGAGAGGTTCCACCTGCAGCTCCGTCTCCAACATCGAGAGACTGCACCTGCAGTTCCGTCTCCAACATCGAGAGGTTCCACCTGAAGCTCCGTCTCCAACATCGAGAGGTTCCACCTGCAGCTCCGTCTCCAACATCGAGAGACTCCACCTGCAGCTCCGTCTCCAACATCGATAGACTCCACCTGCAGCTCCGTCTCCAACATTGAGAGAGTCCACCTGCAGCTCCGTCTCCTACATCGAGAGGCTCCACCTGCAGCCCCGTCTCCAACATCGAGAGACTCCACCTGCAGCTCCGTCTCCAACATCGAAGAGAGTCCACCTGCAGCTCCGTCTCCAACATCGAGAGGCTCCAGCTGCAGCCCCGTCTCCAACATCGAGAGACTCGACCTGCAGATCCGTCTCTAACATCGAGAGGCTCCACCTGCTCCTTCTCCAACATCGAGAGACTCGACCTGCAGATCCGTCTCCAACATCGAGAGAATCCACCTGCAGCTCCGATTCCAACATCGAGAGCCTCCACCTGCAGCTCCGTCTCCAACATCGAGAGCCTCCACCTGCAGCTCCGTCTCCAACATCGAGAGACTCCACCTGCAGCTCCGACTCCAACATCGAGAGACTCCACCTGCAGCTCCGTCTCCAACATCGAGAGACTCCACCTGCAGCTCCGTCTCCAACATCGAGAAGCTCCACCTGCAGCTCCGTCTCCAACTTCGAGAGGCTCCACCTGCAGCTCCGTCTCCAACATCGAGAGGCTCCACCTGCAGCTCCGTCTCCAACATCGAGAGACTCCACCTGCAGCTCCGTCTCCAACATCGAGAGGCTCCACCTGCAGCTCCGACTCCAACATCGAGAGGTTCCACCTGCAGCTCCGTCTCCAACATCGAGAGACTGCACCTGCAGCTCCGTCTCCAACATCGAGAGGTTCCACCTGCAGCTCCGTCTCCAACATCGAGAGGTTCCACCTGCAGCTCCGTCTCCAACATCGAGAGACTCCACCTGCAGCTCCGTCTCCAACCTCGAGAGGCTCCACCTGCAGCTCCGTCTCCAACATCGAGAGACTCCACCTGCAGCTCCGTCTCCAACATCGAGAGGCTCCACCTGCAGCTCCGTCTCCAACATCGAGAGGCTCCACCTGCAGCTCCGTCTCCAACATCGAGAGACTCCACCTCCAGCTCCGTCTCCAACATCGAGAGACTCCACCTGCAGCCCCGTCTCCGACATCGAGAGGCTCCAACTGCAGCTCCATCTCCAACATCGAGAGACTCCACCTGCAGTTCCGTCTCGAGCATCGAGAGACTCCACCTGCATCTCCGTCTCCAACATCGAGAGACTCCACCTGCAGCCCCGTCTCCGACATCGAGAGGCTCCACCTGCAGCTCCGTCTCCAACATCGAGAGACTCCACCTGCAGCTCCGTCTCCGACATCGAGAGACTCCACCTGCAGCCCCGTCTCCGACATCGAGAGGCTCCACCTGCAGCTCCATCTCCAACATCGAGAGACTCCACCTGCATTTCCGTCTCGAGCATCGAGAGACTCCACCTGCAGCTCCGTCTCCAACATCGAGAGACTCCACCTGCAGCCCCGTCTCCGACATCGAGAGGCTCCACCTGCAGCTCCGTCTCCAACATCGAGAGACTCCACCTGCAGCTCCGTCTCGAGCATCGAGAAACTCCACCTGCAGCCCCGTCTCCGACATCGAGAGGCTCCACCTGCAGCTCCGTCTCCAACATCGAGAGACTCCACCTGCAGCTCCTGGTCCGACATCGAGAGACTCCACCTGCAGCTCCGTCTCCAACATTGAGAGACTCCACCTGCAGCTCCTGGTCCGACATCGAGAGACTCCACCTGCTGCTCCGTGTCCAACATCGAGAGACTCCATCTGCAGCTCGGTCTCCAACATCGAGAGGGTCCACCTGCAGCTCCGTCTCCAACATCGAGAGACTCCACCTGCAGCTCCGTCTCCAACATCGAGAGACTCCACCTGCAGCTCCTGGTCCGACATCGAGAGACTCCACCTGCTGCTCCGTGTCCAACATCGAGAGACTCCATCTGCAGCTCGGTCTCCAACATCGAGAGGCTCCACCTGCAGCTCCGTCTCCAACATCGAGAGACTCCACCTGCAGCTCCTTCTCCAACATCGAGAGGCTCCACCTGCAGCTCCGTCTCTAACATCGAGAGACTCCACCTGCAGCTCCGTCTCCAACATCGAGAGACTCCAACCGCCGATATGTCTCCAACATCGAGAGACTCCACCTGCAGCACCGCCTCCAAACTCTGGCTCCAAACTCACATATACCACCTGGAGATGACCTCCCTCCAGCAGGACCAAAACATGCTCCTCCCACAGCGCTCACATACATCCCTCACCTCCTCAAAAAGTCGGCTCATCCTCGCCCTCGTGAGGCACGCCCTATACACAACCTTCAGCAGCTGTATCAATCCCAAACTCGTGCACGAGGTTGAGGCATTTCCCTCCGGAGCACCTCACATCACAGATCGTCTTCCAGAACCTCCCCTAACTCTTCCTCTCACTTGGCTTTAATCCCGTCCAAGGATACCTTATCCTCCCACCAAATCCCCCCATCGATCACCGACACCACCCCCTTCTCCATTCCCCCTGTCGTCAATACCTCTTCCAACAACGAGGGTGCCGGCGCTAATACAACTGGTTTTTATTTTTGAAAACCAGTAGTGATTCACGCCGGTGTGACGGCACACCAGTTGGGTGGGGAAATACGTTGAGGACGGAAGTAGTGGCATCAAGCCCACTAATGATATAATGAATGCTAATTTCTGCAAATCAGGCTCGCGCCCTTCCTGGGCATGAGGTGGGGAAGAACTGAAATCTCGCCAGCACAAATCCCGTTTTCAGTCTCTCACAAGATTTAACAGCCATTATGGGATTTGCACCCATGGTTTGCACGTCTGCTAAACGCGGCCATAAGGGGTAGACTGGGTAGACACTGGGAGGATGTTTCCCCTGGTTGGAGAATCGAGAACTAGGGGGTCGCAGTCTCAGAACCTAGGACTGGGATAAAGAGAAATTGCTTCACTCAAAGGCTTCTGAACCGTTGGAATTCTCTACCTTAAAGGGATGGGGCTCCTGAGTCATTGAGTATATTCAAGACAGAGGTCGACACAGTTTTGGATACTAAGAAAATCAAGGGATATGGGGATGAGGTAAAAGAGCAGCCATGATTTTACTGAATGGTGAAGCAGGCTTTTAAGGTCGAATGGCCGACTCCTGCGCCTATTTATTATGTTCTTATGTTCTTAGATGGAGCTGCAGATCTCCGTCCAGCATCACCAATACACTGAGCAGAAAACAGTGTCATCATGACTTTCCTTTGTTGGGGAACTGTGTATGTAAGCCATGTTGGCTGGGTTTGGTTGGGTGTGTGTTGTTCACTTTGGGGTTTTTTTCTCTTGAAAATTGTTAAAATTATAAATGCCTCAATAAAAACATTTAAAAAAAAATGATTTTCCTTTGGACCACTGAAAGGAGGTTAAACAGTATACGATAATGGGAAGCACTGTCCATATAAAATTTTCACAGAATGATGCACATAATCAGAGAGATCATAATAGAGATGCGGTGGACAATGTTATGGAGGTGAAAGCGATGGGTTTGATGACAGATAGCATGGAATGTTTCAAGCTCATGTTCTACATTGAAACAGGACATCAAAGTTTCACAAGGGTTTTTGGTTTGAAGACAAACAGGCATTCTGGAAGCATGGAGGAGGCGGTGGAACCTCGAGAAGTGACGGAGAGGTGAAACTGGTTTCCGTGAATGATGTCTGCCAGAAGCAGTATGTGGCTTGGGTAGTGAAGAAGCCGAAGAGCAGATATCTGCGGACTCCAGCGTTGAAGGTGCAGGCGCAGAAAAGAAAAACATTGCTGGTGTGGGGCTGGGTGTGTTTACAGAGATAAGAATTGAATCATGCAAGCGGGAGGGGGGGGCGGGGGGGGGTGGGGATTCACAGAGCTGAACAATGGTCAGCAGAAGGATTTGTAACGCACGATAAGTGATAAACACTATATGATAGAAATGATCAGTTTATGCTGCCAGTATACAATAGGTGCAAGATCAGGATATAGAAATAGGCCATAGACATGTCTCTGAACTACAATAATGAAACTCTACACAAACAGTTTCTTTGTTCAGTCTCCATTCCAGGAATATCTGTGCTTTTGTCCTCCGTTTAGATAAGCGCGGATGCCTGCCCCAAACTTCAGACTTCGCCACTCTTAGTTACAGATAGCAGGAAACTGACCTTTAATAAGGACACGTGGAGTCCACACTGGATAAAATATAGAAACGTAGTTTTATTTACAAAGATATTTGCACTGCCCAGTGGATCCCGACCGGGTTCCTGTTCTCGTCGGTGACTTACTGGCCAACCTTTTAGACAGAGGTTAATAGAGATCCCCCATCCCTAGTGGGGAGAAGTAGATAGATTCTTGATGAACAAGGGGGGGGGGGTCAAAGGATTTTAGGGGTAGGCGGGAATGTGGGGCTGAGGCCGCACATGATCTGAGGAAATAGCAGAGCAGGCTCGAGGGGCCAAATGACCTACTCCTGCTCTTAATTTGTGTGTTCATATGTACTGCTTTATAAGATTTTATCACTATTTTATACTTTGGGTAAATATTTATATCTACAGTGTTTTCCAGGTGACTTGTGGTTAGGCATGTGATCCCAAGCATTCCTGACTGGAATGGTTACAGTGTATCACCTGAAGATTGCCATGAGCAATTTCATAGGCCGCCATCTATTCATACGTGTAAAAGTTTTGCTTCCATCGCACCTCACGAAGAGAAGGCCCCAAACTCTTTCAGGAGCACGATGACTCCTTCCATGTTGCTTTGTGGGTCCGAAATGTAGAGGAGCAGGTCATCTGCATAGAGCGAGACTCTGTGCTCTCTGCCTCCCTTTCGGATCCTCCTCCAGTTTTTTTCTGTTCTGAGAGCGATCGCTAATGGTTCGATTGATAAGGCGAACAGCAGCGGGGACAGTGGGCATCCCTGTCTGGTGCCCCTGTGCAGCTGAAAGTACAGTAAGAAGTCTTACAACACCAGGTTAAAGTCCAACAGGTTTGTTTTGAATCACTAGCTTTCGGCGCACTGCTCCTTCCTCGGGTGAATGAAGAGGTATGTTGCAGAAACATGTATATAGACAAATTCAAAGATGCCAGACAATGCTTAGAATGCGAGCATTAGCAAGTGATTAAATCTTTACACCTGCTCCTTAATCACCTGCTAATGCTCGCATTCCAAGCATTGTCTGGTATCTTTGAATTTGTCTATATATATGTTTCTGGAACATACCTCTTCATTCACCTGAGGAAGGAGCAGTGCTCCTAAAGCTAGTGATTCGAAACAAACCTGTTGGACTTTAACCTGGTGTTGTAAGACTTCTTACTGTGCTCACCCCAGTCCAACGCCGGCATCTCCACATCACAGCTGAACGTACGGGAGTTGGTGCTGTTTTTCCGTACGCTCGCCATGGGAGCATTACCCAGGAGGTGAACCCTGTTCCGAGCCCGAACCGCCCCAGTACCTCTATGATGTACTTCCACTCAACTCTGTCAAAGGCCTTTTCTGTGTCCAGGGAGACGTCCACCTCTGGTGTTCTCTCCCCGGATGGGGTCATTATCACGTTCAGCAGGCGCCTGATGTTCAAGGTTAGCTGTCTACCTTTGACAAAGCCCGTCTGGTCCTCTGCGACCATCTCTGGTACACAGTTCTCCAGCCTTTTGGCTTGGATTTT
Organism: Scyliorhinus torazame; assembly: GCF_047496885.1. NCBI lineage: Eukaryota > Metazoa > Chordata > Chondrichthyes > Carcharhiniformes > Scyliorhinidae > Scyliorhinus > Scyliorhinus torazame. Next base: position 27,797,593 of record NC_092716.1, on the reverse strand, counting down.
GGCAAGTATTTTGGCATCTACGTTTAGTAGTGAGATGGGTCTGTATCACCCACACTCCGTTGGGTCTTTGTTTTTCTTAAGTATCAGCGAGATTGAGGCCTGTGCTAGCGTAGGTGGCAGTGTGCCCCGAGCCAGCGAGTCTGTGAACATCTCCCGCAGGTGCGGAGCCAGTGCTGTTGCAAATTATTTGCAGAAGTCCGCTGGGATCCCATCCGGTCCCGGTGCCTTTCCCGCCTGCATGGAGCTTGTCATGATATTCAGGGGAACATCACAACACATACATACACACAATAATGATGGACAGATCAACGGACCAATCAACACACACAACACGACAGCCAATCACGGACAAGAGCATACACAGTACAAAGCAGGGAACACGACATTTCCTGGGCACTCGAGCAGGAGAGAGCTCAGGGCACAGACCTCATTGCCAGCCACTCAGAGGTTCACCATGGGCTGAATACCAGAGTTTACTATGTTTATAGTTCAATTAAATAAAACTGCGTTGTACCATTCGCAACCGTGTTGGTTCGTCTGTGTGTCAGAGTACCCAACACATCAGAGCTGACACTGTCCACGATCTCTCCCAGTGCTAGTGGTGCTTCCAGGCCCCGTTTTCTGCCCTCCCCCATGACTGGTATGTCCAGTCCATCAAGGAACTGTTTCATCCCGGACTCCCCTGTTGGGGGCTCTGAGGAATACAGCCCTTGGTAGAAGGTCTTGTTGACCTTTTCTGGGTCTGTTTCTAATGTACCTCTGGTATCCCTGATTTGCGCAATTTCTCTGGTGGCTGCCTGCTTTCTCAGCTGGTGTGCCAGCAGGCGGCTAGTTTTGTCTCCGTGTTCGTATAGGGTCCCCCGTGCTTCTGATTTCCTAAGCATTTCCCCATTTAGAAAATAGTCGATGCCTAAATTCCTCCTTCCAAAGTGCATAATCTCACATTTTTCCATTGTATTTCATTTGCCACTTCACTGCCCACTCTCTCAGCTTGTCCAAATCTGTCTGCTGCTCCCTTGCTTCCTCAATACTACCTGTCCCTCTACAGATCTTTGTATCATCTGCAAACTTAGCAACAGTGCCTTCAGTTTCTTCTTCCAGATCATGAATGGATATTGTGAAAAGTTGTGGTCCCAGCACAGACCCCTGAGGCACACCACTAGTCACATTAGAGGCACATTAGAAACAGACCCAGAAAAGGCCATCCTGAAAAAGAACTCTTTATCCCCACTCTCTGCCAGTCAGCCAATCCTCGATCCATTCCAGGAACATACCCTGAACGCCATGGGCTCTTAACTTATTTAACAGTCTCCGACGTGGCACCTTGTCAAAGGCCTTCTGGAAATCTAAATAAATCACGTCCACTGGTTCTCCTTTGTCTAACTTCCTTGTTACATCCTCAAAGAACTCTAACAGATTTGTCAGACATGACCTCCCTTTGACAAAGCCGTGCTGACTCAGTCCTAATTTATCATGCACTTCCAAGTACTTTGCAATCTCATCTTTAATAACAGACTCTAAAATCTTACCAATGACCAAAGTCAGGCTAACCGGCTTATAATTTCCCGTCTTTTGCCTCCCTCCCTTCTTAAACAGCAGTGTTACATTAGCCATTTTTCAGTCCTCTGGGACCCTTCCTGCCTCCAGTGATTCCTGAAAGATCACCACCAATGCCTCCACAATTTCCTCAGCTATCTCTTTTAGGACCCTGGGGTGTAGTCCATCTGGTCCAGGTGACTTATCCACCTTCAGCCCTTTCAGTTTCCCAGAAACTTCTCCTTAGTGATGGCCACTGCACTCACCTCTGCCCCCTGATTCTCCTGGAGCTCTGGCATCCCACTGGTGTCTTCCACGTGAAGAAGATGTAAAGTAACTATTCAGTTTGTCTGCCATTTCTTTGTTTCCTATTATTACTTCTCCATCCACGTTTTCCAGTGGTCCAATGTCTATTTTTGCCCCTCTCTTACCTTTTATATATTGAAAGAAACTCTTCCTATCTTCTTTTATATTACTAGCTAACTTGCACTCGTACTTCATCTTCTCCCCCCTTATTGCCTTTTTAGTTGTCCTCTGCTCACTTTTAAATGATTCCCAATCCTCTGGCTTCCCACTGATCCTTGCCACTTTGTATGCTTTTAGAACATAGAACATGCAGTGCAGCTTTTATGCTGTCCTTGACTTCCTTCGTCAACCATGGATGCCTTGTCCTGCCCTTGACATGCTTCCTCCTCCTTGGAATGAATTTCTGCTGTGCCTCCCGAATAACCCCCAAAAACTCCTGCCATTGCTGTTCCACTGTCTTCCCTGCTAGTCTCCTTTTCCAATCAACTCTGGCCAGCTCCTCCCTCATTGTCTTTGTAGTTACCCTTATTTAATTGTAATACCGTTACATCTGACTCCAGCTTCTCCCTCTCAAACTGCAGGGTAAATTCTATCATATTGTGGTCACTGCTCACTAAGGGTTCGTTCACCTTAAGTTCCCTAATCAAGTCTGCCTCATTACACATCACCAAATCCAGAATTGCTTGTTCCCTAATGGGCTCCATCACAACCTGCTCCAAAAAACCATCTCTTAAACATTCCACAAATTCCTTTTCTTGGGATCCACTACCAACCTGATTTTCCCAGTCCACCTGCATATTGAAGTCCCGCATGATTATTGTGATATTGCCTTTTTTACATGCTTTCTCTATACCCTGATTTATTTTCTGTCCCACATCCTGACTACTGCTATGGGGCCTGTACATAACTCCCATCAGGGTCTTTTTACCTTTGCGATTCCTCAACTCTACCCACTGAGATTCTATGCCTTCTGATTCTATATCACTCCTTGTTATCGAATTAACTTCATTCCTTACGAACAATGCACCCCGCCCCCTTTGCCCATCTGCCTGCCCTATCGGTAGGACACATATCTTTGGGCATTTAGACCCCAGCCCTGATCCCCTTACAGCCACATCTCTGTGATGCCCACAACATCGTACTGGTCAATTTCAATGTGCGCAACAAGCTCATTTACCTTGTTCCGTCTACTGCGTGCATTAAGGTACAACACCCTCAATCCTGCATTGACCACCTCCCGTCTCACACTTGTCACCTTTTTTGCTCTGCCTGAGGGTGAACTTCTATTATTTTTGTTCTCTATTTCCCCTTCAGTTATGACACTTTCTAAGCTAACACTCTGGTTCCCAACCCCCTGCCATATTAGTTTAAATCCTCCCGAGTGACACTAGCAAATCTCCCAGCCAGGATATTAGTGCCCCTCAAGTTTAGATGCAATCTGTCCTTCTTGTACAGGTCGCACCTGCCCCGGAAGAGATCCCAATGGTCCAGAAATCTGAAACCCTCCCTCCTACACCACCGGTTTAGCGATGTGTTTAGCTGCACTATCCTACTATTTCTAGCCTCACTGGCATGTGGCACAGGGAGTAATCCTGAGATTGCAACCCTAGAGGTCCTGCTTCTTAGCTTACTGCTTAACTCCCTGAACTCCGTCTGCAGGACCTCATCACTCTTCCCTGCCTATGTCATTACACCTCCTGGCTGTTCACCCTCCCCCTTCAGGATGTCCTGTGTTCGTTCAGAGACATCCTTGACCCTGGCACCAGTGAGGCAATACACCATCCTGGAGTCTCTTTCAATTCCGCAGAAGCGCCTGTCTATGACCCTTCGGGCTGGTTTAGTACAGTGGGCTAAACAGCTGAATTGTAATGCAGAACAAGGCATCAGCACGGGTGCAATTCCCGTACCAGTCTCCCCGAACAGGCACCGGAATGTGGCGACTAGGGACTTTTCACAGTAACTTCACTGAAGCCTACTTGTGACAATAAGCGATTATTATTATATTATTACTATAGAGTCCCCTATAATTATTGCTCTCCTGCACTTTGCCCTCCCCTGCTGAGCAACAGAGCCAGTTGTGGTGTCACTGTTCTGGCTGCTGTTGCTTTCCATTAATAGGCTATCCCCCCCCAACAGTATCCAAAAAGATATACCTGTTAGAGAGAGGGACAGCCACAGAGGATTCCTGCACTGACTGCCTGCCCTTTCTAGCGGTCACCCATCTTTCTGGCTGCACCTTGGGTGTGACCACATCTCTATAACTCCTATCTATGACGCTTTCCGCCACCTGCATGCTCCTAAGTGTATCCAACTGCTGCTCCAACCGAGCCACGCGGTCTGTGAGGAGCTGCCATTGGTTACACTTGCTGCAGATGTAGTCGACCGGAATGCTGGAAGTGTCACAGATCTGCCACATCTCACAGTTGGAGCACTGCACCCCGCTGAGTGACAGTTAAGCATTAGTTAATTAATTTAAATAAACACTTGAATTATTGTTAGATTGAGTCCCACCCCCCCCCCCCCCCCACCTCCCCCCTCACGCTAGCTGTCTCTCACTCAGGATGTCTCGACCTCACTGTGCGCAAGCTTACTGTGGACATACTTAGGGGTGGTGATGGTGGTGTCTGGGATATTAATCTGTAAGATATGAGTCAGTGAGTATGACAATGTTAGGTTGTTGCTTGATTGGTCTGTGGAACAGCTCTCCCAATTTTGGCACAAGTCCCCAGATGTTAATGAGGAGGAATTTTCAAGGTCAACAGGGCAGGGTTTACCATTGTCATTTCCGGTGCCTAGGTTGATGCTGGGTGGGCCGTCCAATTTCACTCTTCTTGGGCGGCACAGTGGTTAGCACTGTCAGCACTCAGCTCCAGGGGCCAGGCTTCAATTCCGGCCTCAGGTGACTGTCTGTGTGGAGTTTGCACTTTCTCCCTGCGTCTGCGTGGGTTTCCTCCGGGTGCTCCGGTTTCCTCCCACAAGTCCAAAGATGTGCAGGTTAGGTGGATTGGCCATGATTAATTGCCCCTTAGTGTCCAAAAGGTTAGGTTTTGGTAGGTGGGGCTACTGGGCTAATGGGATAGGGTGGGGGCCTGGCTCTAGGTAAGTTGCCCTTTCAGGGGATCAGTGCAGATTGATGGGCTGAATGGCCTCCTTCTTACTGTCGGGATTCTATGATAGCTGCTAGACAGGGTCTGCAGCAGTTGAGGGAACCAAGAGCGAAAAACCAACTTGATCTTTGGAGGTGGCTATTTGGGAAGCATTAGATGATAGATATTACACTGAAGCCAGTTTAAACCCTTTAGTTCCATTATACTGGGGGAAGGTACAGAGTTACACAATTTTTAAAAAACTGCTAAGTGTAATAATGCAAGGACACAATTTGTCTCTGAAGAGGCCAGTGAGGTACCCTCAATAATGATGCTTAGAGATTAAACTGTAAAGAAGGCTTTATTAGGCTAATAACTATGCTACAGATTTGGACGAGAGCTGACTGCTATACAGACCATGAGGCAGGCCTTTATGTATGGCTCCCAGATGGGCGGAGCCAGAGGCGGAGTCCCCAGGGTTCCAAGCCTGGTCTTAAAGGGGACATCACCTTACATGATGATAAGGCAGTAACAGTTCATCACAGCCAGTTTCTGAGGATGGGATTTGCATGTGTTGGGTCTCAAGGTTTGTTGCTCAAAGTGGGTCACTGTACCACTTGCTGTGTCTCTGATCTGTCTGCTGATATCATTGGGGAGGATAGATTGATGGCATACAGGAACAATGAAAATAGTATGGGGGAGGTGATCGACGCCTACACCCTAGATGTCAGACCACCGATACAGCTAATTGCAAACTTACATGCCTTTGTAATGATTGGATATTTTAATTAAGCATGCAGACTCTTAATGCGATTGGTTAATTATTCTCATATCCTATGCATGATGTACCCTTAATCAATCATCCTGATTTGACATAGATAACTAGTAATAAATGATTGGTACATGCTAATTTTTTGTAATCGAATCTTGAAATATAACTGTCTGTACTGTCATTAAATCTGGGCTTCTCTGGTGTTCCATTTGGAATGCCAGAGACCCTCACTATAGCTTGAATAAACTGAATCCTTTAATCTAAGAATCTTTGTCTGGTTTCTCATGAGTGAAGTGCACTGAGGTCGAATAGCTGTACTTCTCTCCACAACAATCTTGTTCTCACCAATCTACCGGCTAAAGACAGATAGTATCTGTAGAAGTGACTAACGCACAGTCCTTGTGGAGATGAAGTCCCACCTTCACATTGAAGATACCCTCCATCATGTGTGGCACAACCACCGTGCTAAATCGGATAGATTTCGACCAGATCTTGCAACTCCAAACTGTGAGGTGCTGTGGGCCATCAGCAGCAGAATTGTATACAACCACAGTCTGTCTCATGGCCCAGCATATCCTTCACTCGACCAATATCATCAAACCTGGGCATCACACAAGGTTGTCACCCCCACATTGATTCTGTATACACCTCCCGCTGCCTCAGGAAGGCAGACAGCGTTATCACAGACCCCTCCCACCCAGGCTTTCCCTTCTTCCAGACCCTTCCATCAGCCAGAAGATACAGAAGTCTGAAGACCCGCACATCCAGACATCGGAACAGCTTCGTCCCCACAGCTACTAGACTCCTCAATGACTCCCCCTCAGACTGATCTGTTCCCTGTAAGAACACTATTCACAACGCCCAATGCTGATCTTGCTCATGTATTTGCTTTGTTTGGCCCCTTATTCCGCACTGTAACCAATCACTGTTGGTCGATGTACCATTTGTCAATGTTCTCAGTTGATTGTTCTTTTTGTCTACTATGTACGTACTGTGTACGTTCCCTTGGCCACAGAAAAATACTTTTCACTATACTTTAGTACATGTGACAACAAATCAATTCAATCAATCATCAACCCTGGTTCAATGAGTACAGGTGGGCATGGAAGGAGTACCATTAGGCACACATTCTTTAGACCCCAGGCGTTTTGTCAATCACTTCATTTATGCTATTTGAAGCTTTAATATTCACAGGAGTCCCAAGAAGGTTTAAACTTAATTAAGTTAAAGAAATGCTGGGCCACAAAGCGGCAGGCTGGACTTCCAGTCCCAACCGGGACTATCTGCAGATGCCAGTTCAAACGTTGGCCGGCTTATATTGGTCCAATTTAACGAGCCCCACTGTTAGGCCTCTGACCTTCAGCGGAGAGATTGACCGGGTCATCCCCATGGGTCCCATGGTGGTTATTACAGAAGCATAAGCATAATACCTCAAATTAGACGGTGTTGAAGATCCAGGTTCGATCCCAGCTGTCCGTGTGGAGTTTGCACATTCTCCCCGTGTCTGCGTGTGTCTCACCCCCACAAATTAAAGATGTGCAGGGTAGGTGGATTGACCACACTAAATTGCCCTTTAATTGGAAAAAAAAAATGAATTGGGTACTCTAAATTTTTTTTAAATACCTAAAATGAGCTATACATGTTCAGAATTGGTCAGAGATTAGGGTGTGTTATCCTATTCAATAGGTCGCAGGCAGAGAAAAGATAGTTGAGGAAGCAGGCAAGAATTTCTTCCTTACTCAACATGTTAGGAAGTAATGGGTTTAATCAGTAGACGTACTGCTGAGATGATATTCAATTCTCATGTGGGAACTGTAGACATTCACAGGACAGAAGTGAAATACCATCAATTCACTGCGAGACTGTGAGAGCGAGTGAACATAAGGCTTTATTATCCAGGAACTTGCCTGCCAGTGTCTGCTGTACAAATGAGTGCCGCCCACAGGTGGCCGGTCTATATATCGCCCGGGGGAGGGCGGAGCCAGGGGCGGAGCCCACCGGGGTTCCAGTACACCACCTGGAAGTAGATCGTATTATCATTTCCTGGTCATAGGTCACAGTAGTATACAGACAGTTCATATTCAGGTGAATACATTCACCACAAGAAGGAAGCTACTTGGCCTATCATTCCACAGCTCTCAGAAAGAATATCCATTTTATCCCATATTCCATGCTTCTCTATTTTATTAATATTTCAGATATAAAACATTTGATGGATTCTAAACTTGCCACTGTTTCTGGTGGGACCATTCCATGTCCTAACAACCCCTCAATTCAAATAGTCATTGTAACATCCTGTTTCATTGGTAGGGAAAGCTATTGCTGCAGACAACTGGCTGTTGTAAGAATGGGTTCAATTTTCAGATATAAAGAAAGGTTTTAAAAATGGAGATTGGGGTGTGCTGGTTGATGGAACTGGTGATAGAGAAGAAAAATAAAGTTATTTATATAAATAACCATAAATTAGCCTCAAAAATAAATATTTCTCAAAGTACAAAACATTATCAAGATGGTATGCATAGGCATCTGAAACAGTTGACATTAACTAAAGACACAATTAAATGCCAAAAATGCATTATAAAAAAACTGATCGGCTGGCATTCCCATGGTAAAGTTTTAGGTTCTGTTGGTGGGAATTAAGTTCAAATAATTCCTTGAACTTACACTAGAAAAGCCACATGAAGGGCGGCACGGCGACACAGTGGTTAGCACTGCTACCTACGGCGTGAGGACCCGGGTTCGATCCTGGCCCTGGGTCACTGTCCGTGTGGAGTTAGCACATTCTCCCCTTGTCTGCGTGGGTTTCACCCCCACGACCCAAAGGCGTGCAGGCTAATTGGATTGGCCACTCTAATTTGCCCCTTAATTGGAAAAAAATAATTGGGTCCTTAAAGTTTATTTACAAAAAGAAAAACCTGTAGCGTGGTGGTGAGGATTAAGGAGTAGGATATGGCTGAAATGTAAGCATTTATGTTTTGAATTTGTTTTCACTATTGAAGACGACTATTGAAGATGATACAGCGGTAGGTACAAATGCTTTAGGTATTGACTCCTTACATGTAAATGTATAAATAGCCTTACCTTGGTTTGAGGCACTGAAGATTGATTAAGTTGCTGGACTGGATAACATTTAACCTCACCTGTTAGACAAAATCAGAGAAGTACTATGCAATTTAGCCGACGAATATTTCTTTGAATTCTGGACTAGTTTGCATTGACTGAAGAAAGGGCTTGATGAATGAATACCTTCACACATATGCCAAGCCTCATTCATTGATATCTAGATAGGAACATACAAACAAGAGTAGGCTATTCAGACCTTTGAGCTTTTTCTGTTATTATGGCTGATCTGTATCTTGACCCTATCTACCCAGTTTTGTTCCATATCTTGTAAGTCAAGCTCTGTAATTCATGTTTTAAGTACGCTTGAATTACGTAACTAAAGAATTAATTTCTAGCTCTGCCAAAGTCTAATGATTCATGGTTCCAAATAAAATGCCAACAGGCACTAATATTTTTCACTTCAAATATATTGTTTTACTGACATTTGAGGACTCAAATACAGAGGAAATAGTGTAATAGAAGATTGAGAAACTATATGGCCGACAAACGTTTGGAGCACCCGCACCTCAAAATTTACAACTACACAATTGGTGGTGGCAGGGAGAGAAAATGAGTGCAAGGGGTGAGGGGAAGAAAGTGTGTGTGCAAGGTATGAGGGGAGTGATAGTGTGCACGAGGGGTGAGGGGAAGAGAGTGTGTGTGCAAGGTATGAGGGAAGTGATAATGTGCGCGAGGGGTGAGGGGAAGAGAGTGTGTGTGCAAGGTATGAGGGGAGTGATAGTGTGCGTGAGGGGTGAGGGGAAGAGAGTGTGTGTGTGCAAGGTGTGAGGGGAGAGATAGTCTGCGTGAGGGTTGAGGGGAAGAGAGTGTGTGTGCAAGGTACGAGGGGAGTGATAGTGTGCGCGAGGGGTGAGGGGAAGAGAGTGTGTGTGCAAGGTACGAGGGGAGTGATAGTGTGCGCGAGGGGTGAGGGGAAGAGAGTGTGTGTGCAAGGTATGAGGGGAGTGATAGTGTGCGCGAGTTGCGTGAGGGGTGAGGGGAAGAGAGTGTGTGCAAGGTATGAAGGGAGTGATAGTGTGCGCGAAGGGTGAGGGGAAGAGTGTGTGCGCAAGGTGTGAGGAGAGAGATAATGTGCGTGAGGGGAAGAGAGTGTGTGTGCAAGGTATGAGGGGAGAGATAGTGTGTGCGAGGGGTGGGGGTAGAGAGTGTGTGCGCGAGGGGTGGGGGAAGAGAGTGTGTGCAAGGCATGAGGGGGAGAGATAGCGCAAGGGGTGGGGAAGAGAGATAGTGTGTGAGGGGAAAAGAGAGTGTGCACGAGGGATGGACTTCAGCTTTCAGATCACAGGGTGCTGGGGTGGGAGGAGGGGCGAATCAGGGGCCAAATATGTAGCTGTGCACAGGGCCTAACAACCTGTAAAGCATCTTGCCTAGACATTGGACCAGCAATGTAAATATAGAAGCCACAATAGCTGGTCAAAGGCTGGGAATTGTGCAGAGAATAACTCACCTCCTGAGTCGCCAAATGCGTTCACCGTCTACAAGGCACAAGTCAGGAGTACGATGGAATAGTTTCCACTTGCCTGGATGATTACAGCTCCAACAACATGCAAGAAGCTCAACACCATCCAGGACAAAGCAGCCCATTCGCCACAATAAACATTGTTTCCCTCCACCATCGACGTCAGCAGCCTGCACCATTTGCAAGATGCATCGCAGGAACTCACCAAGGCTCCTTCAGCAGCACCTTCCAAACCCTTGACTTCTACCACCCAGAAGGACAAGGGCACCAAAAGCATGGGAACATCACCATCACTTTCAGGTTAACCTCTAAGCCACATACCAACCTGACTTGGTTGCCATTCCTGGGTCTGAATCCTGGAACTTTCTCTCTAACGGCAGCGTGGGTGTATCTACACCACATGGATTGCAGTAGTACAAGAAGGCCACCTTCTCACTGGCAAGTAGAAATGGTTAATAAATGCTGGCGTAGCCAATGACACCCACATCCCATGTAAGAATGTTTTATAAAATGTTCCTTTTAAAAGGGTTGCTCATCTGCAATTCCTTCCTGTTCTGATGAGCTATTAAATGATCGGTTTCCTCCACTACTGCAGGCAGACTGAATATTTCCAGCAGTTTTTATTTTTGCTGCAGATTTCTAGCATCTGCAGTTGTTTTTGGTTTGGTCGTCTTCATAATCTATTTGCCAAATAATTAGAAGCTGGATTATAGCTCTGACCACACCCTATGCACCCGAGGCAGTAGGCAGCTGGAGATAAAACTTCATCAGTCAACAGTGAAGCTAAACTTCTTTGTAAATTCTGAAGCATTCAAAAGTCCGTGTTATGTATTTGAAAGGAAAGACAGACAAGCCTGTGCCTTTGACTTCGTCTTCGCGTTTGATTGCTATGCATTTGAATTGTAGGAACATTTTCCATGCGTTAGAATTATTCTAACTTCCCATAATCGTTAGAACGAATAAAGTAACTTCTCTCCAGCAAAAGAAAGTAACATGCTTTTCATTTTCACATTTCAAAATAAAAAGTGTAAGGCTGGTTTTAAATGTTTCCCGATTGGATCTTAATATATTATGTATTCTACTAGTAAAATATTTTAAAACACATAACCTCCCTCACAAGACTTCCCTGAATTTAGGAACGCTTGTGGTTACATGCCAGTCTTCCACTGTGCACCAGTCTTTCTTAATCAAGGGCTGGTGCAGACTCGATGGGCCGAATGGCCTCCTTCTGCACTGTAAATTCTATGATTCAGACACTGTTAAAATATGTATCTCACTGCCAGAAGTAGCAGAAAATGCACTTAAGGGGAAGCTAGATGAAGATGAGGGAGGAAGGACTAGATTAATGCTGATTTGGTAGGAGGAGGCCCACACTCGCATGGATCGTGTTGGGCCAGATGGGCTGTGTCTTTTAAGTTACAACAAGGTAACAACTAAGTTACAAGGTAACAACGACAATAGCCCATGCAGCATACTATTTTAGGTCTGAAATGTTAAAACATTTCCGAACAAAATATTTAAGCGTCTTTGAACTCCATTTGTTGTAAGGTAATCAGCATCAATTAAATAAACTTCGCCGTACACGGACCTGATTTCATTTCTGTTTCTGTGCAAATTCTAACTTCACGTCACACGACCAATTTAAACAGGGGAACATTTGGAGAAGCTGGTCATCGCTACTTCGCAGAATACAATTCTCACACTGTACTACAAAACGATTAGTTTTTAAATACCACTTAAAGTGTAAGGAATACAAGGAGCCTGGGGTCATGAGTTGAAGTGGATGTGCCAAGTAACTCAGCATGCACAAGTCAGCGCAGAGTACAGCGCAGAGTCAGGCATTTAGCTTTGGTCGCTTTAAAAACTCCAGTACGACTAGTTTCTAAACCTGGCCATCTTTCTTTTGCAACAGTACACCTCTCTCATACTAAATGCTGAGGGTGTTTCTTGTCCTCCTGGAGTAAATTGCAATAGAATGGGCCGAGTAAACTACCTGCTCTCAAATTTGTCAGCAGCATTATTATGGGGTGCCTGCCACACAGTGCTCTGAAGAAAAAAGCAACAAAAAGTCAGGCAAAGCCCCACCAAAGCGAAATAGGAGGGTGCAAAATTCCATGGAATACATCAAAAGAAAAGGGAGCTATTAACTTGAAATGAGATTCAGCCTCGTTGGGATTGCAACATTTCCAAGAATCTGCACAACACTATCAAAAATACAAGAAAATTGTGTGTGTGTGTGTGTGGGGGGGGGGGGGGGGGGGGGGGGCAGTATTTAGTCTTCCCTCACTCCTGCCGGCACTTTCATTCCTGAATTGGCTCTACCCAACTCCCATAAAATCCAAGACCCTGTATGTAGTTTCATTTAAAAAAAAACATTTGCTACATTCAGAAAGAACCTGCATATTGTGCCTTGCACCATATTGCAAAAGTATTTCTTAGCCAATGAAACGCTTCTTGAAGTTTATTTATTTGATCACATACTCATTTTTTAAAATTTAGAGTACCCAATTCATTTTTTCCAGGGCAATTTTAGAGTGGCCAATCCACCTAACCTGCACATCTTTGAGTTGTGGGGGCGAAACCCACGCAAACACGGGGAGAATGTGCAAACTCCACACGGACAGTGACCCAGGGACTAGGATCGAACCTGGAATCTCGTTGCTGTGAGGCAGCAGTGCTGACCACTGTGCCACCGTGCTGCCCTTGGTCATGTATTCCGTGCAGTTTGTGGGATCTTACTGCGGGTAAATGCCTGCTGTTCCTACAGTACACGTGATTGCACTTCAGTAGCACTTCACTGGCTGTGAAGCACTTTGGGACACCCCAAGGTTGTGAAGGATGCAATAGAGGTGAAAGTTATTTTGCATGCTTGGAAATGTCCGCAAATTGCTATCTTTGTATTAAAAGCAAAATATATCCTTTTATAAGTAAATAAGTTGCATCATAAAAAAAGTAAAATACATCAGAAACTTAAAAAAAATATTGATGGTAAACAGTATCTACCTCTCTAAAATGCAAAATATGTATTGCACACTAAGGCTGAGAAGCAGGTTTGACCACTTTACTGTTTTAATGCAGTGTGAAAGATTAGTGGGAAGCAGACCAATTGTTGAGGAGACAAGTACAAAGTAACTACCTCATCCCTTTTGCGAAGATTTTCATTTACCAGATGTACCGTGACATCAATCTGCCATATGAAATGCTTCTGGCAAATTCCAAACTCTTGTTTTAAAGCCAGTACAAGTTAGTTTCTATACTGCTAGTAACCAAGCCCCTTTTCAGTCAGACAGCTGAGGTATTTTATGAATAATTTTCACATGTAATCACCGACAACAAAGTAAAAGGATATTTTAAAAATTGAATGAGTTTATTAATGGTTTTAGTCAAGTCAAATCCAGTTCTACAAAGCAATATTTTTAACAACTGAAAAATAAAAATGAGGAAAATATGGTAAGAGCGTATGACTAGAAAAATAGAAACCTGCAAAGGGATCTATTTACATTAGTGAGAATGAAGGAATTTAAACAATCACAATGAGTGACTGCAATTTAACATTAACCGTCCTTACATGACCAATAATGACACTTGCTGCCTCAGCATTATACTGGCGATGTGAATCAGCCACCGATTATAGAATTAATGAAAATCAGGCAATTCCTCCAACAATCAGCTGTTTCGCAGCACAAGTTTAATATGCAGGCAGCAAGTTGAAAAGTGCACTCCAATAACATTTTCTATCTCAATTGGTATAATGCTACACAGCATCAAAATTAAATTGTCAATATCTCTATGGTACAAATGCTGGACTTTCTCAATATCTAATGTGCACAAGGCCAGAAAACCCCACAATGTCTGTCACAAACAGGCAGGAGACTTGCTGATAAAATTGTCAAATTGTGTGCCAAATCCATGGGAGAAAATTAGTCATTCAAAAGCAGTCAGTTTCCGGAACAATTTTGCACGACTGGTTTCTAAACTCTGCCAGTTTTAAGGTCTTGATGGCTAAACAAGAAATGGAAAAATCACCGTCTCCTATTATATAACCCAGTAAATTAGTTAACAAGTTTTGTCATCATCACTACAGAATGTCAGGTAAATAAGAGGTGGATATTTTGCTATGCTGGTAAATATTTCAGCAATTTTGCACCTATCAAAAAATACTGCAAGGTCAGTCGGAATCTGTACCTCTGCACATTTGTGGGGTCATAAACTCAGGTAAATGTAAGGTTCTTGGTGACCAGCTGGGTTTTAGCATACAATATCCAGCTGGATAATCAAACTAAAAATGAAAAGGTCGCAGATTGGCATTTTGGAATTCTAGAATACAGACAATGTAAAATGATATAATCACAATTTTATGGTACCAATACTCCAGCAGCCTGTGAAAAGCATTTAATTTCAGAAGCTGTATGTGATTCAGCTCTGTTAACATTACAGCAAAAACAGGATAAATCCGCAATTACAGAAAACACTGACATTCGCCACATTATTTAATTACATCTGCTGTATGCCTCACATCTTTATTTTCAAACATCATTTAGTTTCCCCAATGTTTATATATTAAAAACATTTCTCAAAAACAAAAACTTTTTTAAAATACAGTACATGCAAGCATGCTCATTTTAGGTAAATAAAACCTCCAAGAGGCAGTTTACTATCAAAATAAATAGGTACTATTTTATACAAGAGAACGCTGTACATTTTGGTTGGTAGGACAGAATACACAGTTGAATATGCATATTGTTTTCATTCTAGATAGTTGCTTCACTCACGTGTACACATGGTATTTACAATTTATGGTACCAGCGCTGCAAAACAATTGCTTTACTCAAGGTTAACAAAATAACTGGCAAGTCTACACTTACCAGATTATTGGATTTTACTACTGTTTATGAAATATTGAATTGTTTAGCTTTCTGGTGTAAATGTCCCAAGATGTAACAGCTATTGTAATAATTAAATTAAAAGCTGCAGGAACTGGTTCTCCATTTCCAGTTACAATTCAGATGGAAATATATTACCACACAGTAAGAAAAGAATGACTCTTAATTTTCTACATACTTGTAGCCAACAACAACTCATCTGGTTCTAGTCACCATTGGGGGAGCCTGCAACTGGCAGTAAGTATTGAGTATACTTGGAGAGCAAGGTGAAGAAGATGAACAGAATTCAACCTTAAACTCCGGGTAATTTAATAATTTCTGGAGGGAGTAAAATATTACTTCATGTGACCTTCCCAATCAACTTCCCACAAAGATCCATTTTGACACATATCTAAATCTATTTCCCCTGAACCTGTTTGTTCTTCTGTTCTTTGTAAAAAGTGCACTTTTAGCATGTTTTATAAGCCCTCCCTGAAGTTAACTCTTTGCATGACTTCCTTGTCTCAGTTCTGACAATAGGTCATCAACCTGAATGAAACATTAACTTGTTTTTCTCTCTTCACAGGCCAGTTGACACATAGAATTCATCACTATCACCTATTCCATCTCTAATGGTATTTGGAGCTGCATGTTTGTACCAGCAGTTAATATTTTTGCCTAGGAAATAACTTATTTCAAAACAAAATCAAGGGAAAAACTTTTTTAAAATATACAAATTAACATATTAATGTGAAAACTCCCACCCCATCAGTTTGTGTGTTCCTCTAAAAGGTATGAGTCAGATAAAATGAGCAAAGTACTGCACAAGAAATCATCGTGCAAGTAATGGAGAGCCTTTGCAAATATATCCCTGGATCCTATACACCCACCTGGCTCGGAATATAGTGAATGTTTTAAAAAATTCACTTAGGGGTATGGGCGTCGCTGTCTTGGCCACCATTTATTGACCATCCCTGTTGCCCTTCAGAATGTAGTGGCGAGCTGCCTTCTTGAATCGCTGCAGTCCCCATGGTGTACCTACACCCACAGTGCTGTTAGGGAGGGAGTTCCAGGATTTTTGACCCAGCGACAGTGAAGGAATGGCGATACATTTCCAAGTCAGGATGATGATAGACTTGGAGAGAACCTCCAGGTGGTGGTGTTCCCAGGTATGTGTTACTCTTGCCCTTCTAGATGGTAGAGGTCATGGGTTTGGAAGGTACAGCCTAAGGACCCTTAGTGAGTTCCTGCAGTGCATTTTGTAGATGGTGCACACGCCTGTCACTGTTCATCGTGGTGGAGGGATTTAATGTTGGTGGAAGGGGGAGCAATCAAGCCGGCTGCTTTGTCCTGGATGGTGTCAAGCTTCTTGAGTGTTGTTGGAGCTGCACTCATGCAGGCAAGTGGAGAGTATTCCATTACACTCCTGACTTATACCTTGTAGATGGTATACAGGCTTTGGGGAGACAGGAGGTGAGTTACTCGCCGCAGGATTCCTAGTCTGTGCTGCAGACCAGTGCTTGGATTTAAAAAAAATCTAATATAAAGAAAAGATGCTTTCCACAAAAAAGTCAAACCTAGCACTCTTTTTAATGAGAAAGTCAGTAACTATGGTGACATTTAAAAGTCTGCTACCATTATTCCATTACAAATGATAAAAACATGTTGCAACCATTTCTTGGATTTGTTATGATGGCGAAGGGGCGGGGGTGTGTGGGGTGGGCGCAGGAATAGAAAGATATGCCAAGGGCTCATAGGTTTTAAATACAGGTCTGTTGAAAAGGTCCACTGAAAGGGCGCTGCAGCACTTGCATCCTCAAATACATGCAGAGTTGTGAATGCAAATTGTTAAAAATCTAAAAATTCATAGAAATCTAAAAGCCTTACATGTATATTATTGCTATCTTTCATACTTTTTCAGCTTAGTTACAAAAATCTGAAACCAAATGTGCTTCATCTTTTAAAAACAACAAAACTCCTGACCTTATTTTTAGACTCCAGACTTGTGCTTGAACACTGTTAGAATATCTCCATTATGTTCTAAAAATAATCGGGCAGCATGTTGGCGCAGTGGTTAGCAATGCTGCCTCACGGCGCTGAGGTCCCAGGTTCAATCCTGGCTCTGGGTCACTGCCTGTGTGGAGTTTGCGCGTTCTCCCCGTATTTGTGTGGGTTTCGCCCCCACAACGCAAAGATGTGCAGCGTAGGTGGATTGGCCACGCTAAATTGCCCCTTAATTGGAAAAAATTAATTGGGTAGTCTAAATTTATATGTATTGCAACCCCTACTAGCTCAGGAACATGGTGATCTGTTAAGACCGGTTGGATACTATTCCCTTAAACTTGACAATGTGGCACTAGCATTTGGCAGTTGTTTACGAGCCATGGAAGCCACATGCTTAAAAAGGATGTTCAAGGATCAAGAAATTAACAACCTTAAATATGTATTTCTAAAATAATTTTGATCCCCATAGCTAAGAGCATTTTAAATAGTACTTCAACATAATCTGCAGAGCATTAACAGTTCAGTGATGTAACTTCATCCCCATGAACATGGGGAGTTTTTGATTTTAGCTGCACCAGTAAAGCACTGGAGATTCTGCAGCTCCTATTGGAATAGAAAACTGGCAAAGATGTAGCACAGAGCCAAAATAGCATTTTGTTAATGCAGGAAAGGAATAAGCAAAGGTACTTCATTATATTTTAGAAATGTTCTTATTGGTGATTATGCAAACACAAAACACTGCAACAAGGCAGTTGATACAGCCAAATTAATTACTTTAAAATTGTGAGCTTATTCTATTTTATCATTGAATTTATTGATCTATAAAATAGGCAACTACTGCATTAGTGACATGTGTTATTGTGACTGCTAGATATTAGACTATCAGACTGTATTAAACTTGTAACATTATCCTTTTAAGTCATTCAGACATTTGATTGTTAACACTGCTCACCTTGTATAGTTTGGCCATCCAACAAACACCCCACATTTTAGCAAAACCAACAAATTTAGTCACATTAAGTCTGGTAGTTATAAACATGTAAAATAGGGCCAGACTGCTTGGAAACCCGTGGGTGTGCCACTCACTCAAACACAAGCACAAATAACAGTAACTTTAGACCAAATGCAACTTTGTAAATTAACTCTATTTTCCCCCAAGCTAACTTTGGTTGAATGAAAAAAAAAACACTAAAATCTACCTCCAATCCCCTTAGGATAGTTTTTTTAAAATAATAGATTTAAAAAAAAAAAAACAATTTTCAGATTTCAGGATCACTCACAATGATTTTGGTTTCTCTGTGCCATTGATGGCAAAATATTATGCATGAATACAGCATTATTACATAGCTATTACTGTGAATAAATATATTCAAACAAGATTGTTAAATGGCAGAAACCGAACATTAGTGAGGGTTGCTACATGCTTTTTCTATATCAACTAAAATGAACTAAAATTAAATGAATAGACATCCTGAGGTTATGCCTTTTTGAACTGGTTATTAGCTACCGCAGTCCTGGTGTTTAATCTTAAGCTTCTTTTCGGGAGAGCTAGGCTTTAACACACAACTACAAGCTGACAATCCTGCAATTAGTTTTGGGAGGTCTGGGTCACGGTGCCACTTATTCTCAACTCTGTTATATATCTGTACGGATTTTGAAAACACTGTATTCTCCCAGCTGTAGCCACCAAGAATGTAAATTTTTCCATTCAGAACTGCTACTCCCGACTCACTGTTGGCCTGCAGGAGAGGGGAAACTCGGGTCCATTGGTTATACTGTGGGTTGTAACATTCCACGCTTAAAATATCAAATCTCTCCATAGGCTCAATGTGATCATCACTGCCACCTATAGCATAGATGTGGTCTTGTAGTGTGCACATGCAGTGCCATCCTCGAGCAGTTATCATTGGCCTTTTTTCTTCCCAAACATCAGTTCGATAGTCATAGCAAAGAAGATTTTTTCTGTAGGGTCCAATTTGGTAATCGTGACCTCCTGAGATGTACACTAATTCTTTATATATTGAACCAGCATGGCCATACGTAAACCTATGAAAGAAAGGCGAGGATCTCATTAATGAAACATAACTGCATTGCATAGAATAGATAAGGAGAAATAGAATAGGAGAAAAGTGTTTCTAATTGTGAAGAAAAATCACTGCTACATTTTAAATTGCATTTTGATGAAGATATAGCAGCATTTTAAAAATTCAAATGCTACAATTGTCGTGTAACATACAGTAATGTGCATTCATAGCGTTTCTAACACAGTAAGACATCCCAAGGTTGAACACAGGAATGATTGCAGTGACACAGCCAGAGAAAGCACGTTAGTACAAGTAAAAACTTTGGACAGAGGTTTAAGAATTTTCTTACAAAGAGGAGATTCTGTCTGACAAGATGAGCAGCCTGGCAATAGAGAGGCAATGAAGAGGGTTAAGAGGTTGTGGTTATGTAGAGCTCAGTGTCATCAACGTTAATATGAAACCTGATGTCTTTTCAGGTGATATTGCTGAAGGGCAGCGTGTACATGGAAAATAGGAAGAAGTCAACGATAGATCCTTAGAGGATTCCAGAGGTATGGATGGCACGGTAGCACAGTGGTTAGCACTGTTGCTTCACAGCGCAAGGGTCCCAGGTTCGATTCCCGGCTTGGGTCACTGTCTGTGCGGAGTCTGCACGTTCTCCCCGTGTCTGCATGGGTTTCTTCCGGATATTCCAGTTTTCTCCCACAGGTCCCAAAAGATGTGCTTGTTAGGTGAATTGGACATTCTGAATCCTCCCTCAGTGTACCTGAACAGACGCTGGAGTGTGGCGACTAGGGGCTTTTCACAGTAACTTCATTGCAGTGTTAAAGTAAGCCTATTTGTGACAATAAAGATTATAAATAATATGGAAGCAGGAAGAGAAGCCATTGTAAGAAATTCTCTGGCTATTATGGTTAGGAGTACATAGAAAATACAGCACACAACAGGCCCTTCGGCCCACGATGTTGTGCCGAACCTTTGTCCTAGATTAATCATAGATTATCATTGAATTTACAGTGCAGAAGGAGGCCATTCGGCCCTTTGAGTCTGCACCGGCTCTTGGAAAGAGCACCCTACCCAAACTCAACACCTCCACCCAACACCAAGGGCAATTTTGGACACGAAGGGCAATTTATCATGGCCAATCCACCTAACCTGCACATCTTTGGACTGTGGGAGGAAACCGGAGCCCCCGGAGGAAACCCACGCAGACACGGGGAGGATGTGCAGACTCCGCACAGACAGTGATCCAAGCCGGAATCGAACCTGGGACCCTGGAGCTGTGAAGCAATTGTGCTATCCACAATGCTACCGTGCTGCCCTTAAGAACAAATAAATCTACACTATATTATTTTACCGTAATCCATGCACCTATCCAATAGCTGCTTGGAGGTCCCTAATGTTTCCGACTCAACTACTTCCACAGGCAGTGCATTCCATGCCCCCACTACTCTCTGGGTAAAGAACCTACCTCTGATATCCCTCCTATATCTTCCACCTTTCACCTTAAATTTATGTCCCCTTGTAATGGTTTGTTCCACCCGGGGAAAAAGTCTCTGACTGTCTACTCTATCTATTCCCCATATCATCTTATAAACCTCTGTCAAGTCGCCCCTCATCCTTCTCCGTTCTAATGAGAAAAGGCCTAGCACCCTCAACCTTTCCTCGTAAGACCTACTCTCCATTCCAGGCAACATCCTGGTAAATCTCCTTTGCACCTTTTCCAAAGCTTGCACATCCTTCCTAAAATGAAGCGACCAGAACTGTACACAGTACTCCAAATGTGGCCTTACCAAAGTTTTGTACAGCTGCATCATCACCTCACGGCTCTTAAATTCAATCCCTCTGTTAATGAACGCGAGCACACCATAGGCCTTCTTCACAGCTCTATCCACTTGAGTGGCAACTTTCAAAGATGTATGAACATAGACCCCAAGATCTCTCTGCTCCTCCACATTGCCAAGAACTCTACCGTTAACCCTGTATTCCGCATTCATATTTGTCCTTCCAAAATGGACAACCTCACACTTTTCAGGGTTAAACTCCATCTGCCACTTCTCAGCCCAGCTCTGCATCCTATCTATGTCTCTTTGCAGCTGACAACAGCCCTCCTTACTATCCACAACTCCACCAATCTTCGTATCGTCTGCAAATTTACTGACCCACCCTTCAACTCCCTCATCCAAGTCATTAATGAAAATCACAAACAGCAGAGGACCCAGAACTGATCTCTGCAGTACGCCACTGGTAACTGGGATCCAGGCTGAATATTTGCCATCCACCACCACTCTCTGACTTCTATCGGTTAGCCAGTTCGTTATCCAACTGGCCAAATTTCCCACTATCCCATGCCTCCTTACTTTCTGCAGAAGCCTACCATGGGGAACCTTATCAAATGCCTTACTAAAATCCATGTACACTACATCCACTGCTTTACCTTCATCCACATGCTTGGTCACCTCCTCAAATAATTCAATAAGACTTGTAAGGCAAGACCTACCTCTCACAAATCCGTGCTGACTATCCCTAATCAAGCAGTGTCTTTCCAGGTGCTCAGAAATCCTATCCTTCAGTACCCTTTCCATGACTTTGCCTACCACCGAAGTAAGACTAACTGGCCTGTAATTCCCAGGGTTATCCCTAGTCCCTTTTTTGAACAGGGGCACGACATTCGCCACTCTCCAATCCCCTGGTACCACCCCTGTTGACAGTGAGGACAAAAAGATCATTGCCAACGGCTCTGCAATTCCATCTCTTGCTTCCCATAGAATCCTTGGATATATCCCGTCAGGCCCGGGGGACTTGTCTATCCTCAAGTTTTTCAAAATGTCCAACACATCTTCCTTCCTAACAAGTATTTCCTCGAGCTTACCAATCTGTTTCACACTGTCCTCTCTAACAATATGGCTCCTCTCATTTGTAAATACAGAAGAAAAGTACTCGTTCAAGACCTCTCCTATTTCTTCAGACTCAATACACAATCTCCCGCTACTGTCCTTGATCGGACCTACCCTCGCTCTAGTCATTCTCATATTTCTCACATGTGTAAAAGGCCTTGGGGTTTTCCTTGATCCTACCCGCCAAAGATTGTTCATGCCCTCTCTTAGCTCTCCTAATCCCTTTCTTCAGTTCCCTCCTGACTATCTTGTATCCCTCCAATGCCCTGTCTGAACCTTGTTTCCTCAGCCTTACACAAGTCTCCTTTTTCCTCTTAACAGGACATTCAACCTCTCTTATCAACCATGGTTCCCTCACTCGACCATCTCTTCCCTGCCTGACAGGGACATGCATATCAAGGACACGTAGTACCTATTCCTTGAACAAGTTCCACATTTCACTTGTGTCCTTCCCTGACAGCCTATGTTCCCAACTTATGCACTTCAATTCTTGTCTGACAACATCGTATTTCCCCTTCCCCCAATTGTAAACCTTGCCCTGTTGCACGCACCTA
The DNA here is from genome assembly GCF_047496885.1 of Scyliorhinus torazame. Classification (NCBI taxonomy): domain Eukaryota; kingdom Metazoa; phylum Chordata; class Chondrichthyes; order Carcharhiniformes; family Scyliorhinidae; genus Scyliorhinus; species Scyliorhinus torazame. The sequence goes on along the minus strand of NC_092716.1, from coordinate 27,774,970 downwards.
TCCCTCTCCATTACTAAAGTAAAAGTCACAGAATTGTGGTCACTATCTCCAAAATGCTCCCCCACTAACAAATCTATCACTTGCCCTGGTTCATTACCAAGTACTAAATCCAATATTGCCCCTCCTCTGGTCGGACAATCTACATACTGTGTTAGAAAAGCTTCCTGGACACACTGCACAAACACCACCCCACCCAAGCTATTTGATCTAAAGAGTTTCCACTCTTTCCAGTAGAATGACGTGAGGGCAATCCCACTCAAATGGAAGAGGGCAGTATGGTCAACCGTATCAAAGGTCAAGAAGGTAGGATTGTGCACCATGGTCATAGTATCAGAACATGTCATATGTGACTTTGATTAGGCCTATTTCAATGCTCTAGCAGTGGCCAGAAAACTGAATCAGATAGATTGCCTGAAAGTGGCATGGGAGGTGACAATGAATTTAAGATTTGCAGAAAGATTCTATTTTTTTCATGAAAAACTTACTTTGTTAGAATGCATTGGAGAAGGTAACATGTTCCTCATCCAGACAAAACCATGGCACAGTGATACAAGGAAAGGGTACAAGATGTGGGCAGAATAACAATGACATTTTTGGGATAAAGGTGCTACATTATATTCAACAGTTTAAATGAAATAGCTTTTTATATTAGAATAATCCAAATGAGAAAGACAAGTTTTGAATCATGGGCTAAAGTGAGGTAAAGTAGGAAATAGTGTGACAAACATTAATTGAACAAAATAGGATAGTAGAGTGATTAGAGATTAGATGGAATAGAAGTAAATATCACAGGAGCATGATTATTGGGAGAAGCACCGACAATGATCAATTGGAGGCAAAAGATGAGACAGTCCAGGAAAATAGCTGTTCTATCCTTGTCCCACACCCCCCTTTTTATTACAGTTGACAAAACGTTGAAAGAAGTGTTTTATACAGGTGCTTTACACCTCTCTAGAATGAGAGGTCATAGTCTTAGGATAAGAGGAAGCAAACTTAAAACAGAGTTGAGGAGAAGCTACTTCTCCCAAAAGGTTATGAATCTGTGGAATTCGCCACCCCAGAGTGCGGTGGATGCTGGGACAGTGAGTGAATTTGAGGAGTTACACAGATTTTTAATTGGTAATGGGTTGAAGGGTTATGGAGAATGGGCAGGATGGTGGAGTTAAGATCAGGATGAAATCAGCCATGATTGAATGGTGGAGTAGAATCGATGGGCCAAATGGCCTAATACTGCTCCTATATCTTATGAACTTGTGAAAAGAAAACCAAGCTTCTTGAAGACAGCTTTACAGGAGATGTAGAAGCTCCCTCCGAGGTGAAAGGAGATAGCAAAAGTAAGGAGGAAAAAGACAAAATGGCTAAAGAGTGGACGAACAAGGAGTGGAGTCAAAGATCAGAGACGATAGTTGTTGTTTAGACTTTGTTCAACTGCATCTTTGAACAACTGAAGAGTAAGTTTTTCGAAACCCAGTGCAGGGCACGGAGGAAATCAAGATGGAGCAATCCAGCCACTGTACTGTGAGGAGGCAAGCGTTTGATGAGTTGTCAAGTGCAGCACAATGGAATGATTTGACAGAAATCTCGATGATAGTAGTTTATGATAATTTTTATGGAGGTGCATGGCATTAGATTCTACCAAAGGTATAGGAGAATGCATAAGGCACCTTAACATATTTAAGAGTAAGTGAGCAAAATAAGCTATGCATGGTCATCATAGACAATTTATCATAGATATATACATACTTGCATATATGTACACACAATCAGATGCTCACTTTGATTCCATAGCATTAAGCTCATGGCAATGGGATAATGCTGAAAATGCTATTTTCTGTCTCTATCCTACTTCGATGAAATTGCTGTTTGCTACACTGTTTTCTACTTCATCTCCTTCTAACCCATGACTCAAAACTGGTCTCTCTCATTTGGATAATATAAAAACTATTTTATTTAAACAGTTCAATATATTTCAAACTCTGTTATTCTGGCCACCCTTCCTTGTATCATTCAGCCAATGCTCTTGAAAGTTATTAAAATGAATTACCTGAGCCGTGTATACCAATCTTTTTCTAAAATTTAAAGTGCCCAATTCTTTTTCTTCCAATTAAGAGGCAATTTAGCATGGCCAATCCAGCTACCCTGCACATGACTTAGTTGTGGGGGTGAGACCCACGCAGACACGGGGAGAATGTGTAAACTCTACACGGACAGTGACCCGGGCCAGGATTGAACCCGGGGTCCTCGGTGCCGTGAGGCAGCAGTGCTAACCACTGTGCCATCGCACCGCCCAGCTTAGTATATTTTAAAAATACACTGATGATAAACCAATTCATAAGATATCATGAATAATTAATTTCAGACTCTGCAGTAAGTACATGTAAGATATCCACAGATTCAAGCCGTATTAACAATATGAGAAAGTACTGCAATACCTTGGTAAACCAGCAACATAAGACCAGGAATCATTATTGGGATCATAAATTTCAACAGAGGATAAAGCACCATTTTCATTCCTTCCTCCAACAGCTATCAGAAAGTTTGCAAAGGAATCCAAGTAAAAATCCACTCGTCTCTGATTCATGGGAGCAACCTGAAAAACAAACCTAGAACATCTAAGAAACCATGTGTAAAATTACTGCATTTTCTTCTAATCCATTGAAACTTTAAGTGTTAATCACTATTTATTTAAAGGCCTAATTTGAAGACGCTTTTGCTGTAAAATATCCGCTGTGAAACATTTCATAAACACACACATCTTCCTACTTCTCCAGATGCGCGACCCCATTATTGCATCGCCCACCAATCATTTTTCCTGTTCCCCCACCCACCAAGATGAAATAATCCCCCTGCTCTTTTCAGTCTGTTCGACTGGAGTACAGAACTTTCTCTTTACATTCTACCTCTCCCATAGAGATGCATCTAAAAATATTGAGGTTTTGCAACAGGCTTTTGATAACATTGGGTATCACCTTCACAATGACTTCAACATAAAATGTAAGGTTCATGTGGAAACTAGAGGGGCCTTCAAAATTAGCATTGCCTCTCAACAGCCTGATAGTGCAAGCCACCATCCCTCTGCTCCCCACAGTTCCAGAAATGCTCTTCTCTGTTACCTGCTCCATAATATTTGCCTTGGAAAGCCTCAGTCTGCAGAAGGGTAGAGGGTAGAAATTTAATTGAGGAAATAATAACACCAAATGTAAAGCAGCAATCAAGACTGCACCAAGCAGTAAATCTCTAGGCCTTTAATTGAGTTCCACAATTACATTAATTCTTAGAGGAGCAATCCATAATTGACAAACCACCTCACTTGATATCTTCATACCATCTATTGTCATTGTGGATTAGGCCCCCTATTATACTCCAACCTGTGATATAATTCAGTGCAATCTTCATGTTCAAGTCAAATGCAGAACCCTTATTTCCTCCATCATTACGCAGTACATGAACATTGATAGCTGGGTTTGGCACCTTTGTAGAATAATCCAAACCTAGCACTCCTTTTAAATGATTTCCTGATGAAAAACAAAAATGGGTTTTGATTTTTGAAAATTTGAAATCTGGTGACGTTGCTAAACTTGCTGGATGAGTTATCCTGCTATAACATTAACCTTATGGCAGTTCTCCCTCAATTAGGTGTACATTTCACAAAACTGTTTCATTTGTGCATTAAATGTCACTTAAACTCGCCATAAAAAAATTAAGAGTACTTAACAGTGTAAGTACCTATTTAATGAGGACATTTATGGTTGCTGAAATATCATTTAATTTAAACATCGAATTTTAAGGAGTGTCTCAAAGGAGGGAAAGCAAGATAGAGGGGAGATATGTAGGGAGGGTATTCCAAATGGGAGATATGGGCACCTGTAATGGAGAAATTAACAGTAGAGATGCACAAGAGGCCAGAATTACAGTGCAGATATCTTGTAAAAGTAGCAAAGCTAGAAGAGATCACAGAGATATGGAGGGGCGAGGCCACGGAGGGATCTGGAAATCAGTTTGGGAGTTTTTAAATCATGATATTGCTTGACTAGGAGCCAAGGTAAGCCAGTGACTACAAGAACGATACTTGCTGCAAGTGAAGACATGGGTAGCAGAGTTTTGGATGACCAAGTTCACAGAGGGTAGAATTTGGAGACCAGCCAAGACTGCATTGAAATAGTTGTGTCTAGACATAACAAAGGCATGATGAGGGTTTCAGTAGCAGAAAAACTGAGATGGGGTGAAGTTGGGCAATATTATAGAGGTGGAAATAGGCAAACATGATAGGAGGGAGGTCAAAAGCTCATCTTGGGAACAAAGGAGGGAGGTCAAAAGCTCATCGTGGGAACAAACGTGACGCCAAGATTGCAAAGAGACTGGGCTAATTTCAGAAGTGTTGCTCAGGTGAGAGATGGAGTCATTAACTGGTGAACAGAAACTGACAACAATGGCTTCAGTCTTCCAAATATTACATTTCTGTTTTTTAAAATAAATTTAGAGTATCCAATTCATCTTTTCCAATTAAGGGCAATTTTGCATGGCCAATCCACCTAGCCTGCACATCTTTGGGTTGTGGGGGTGAAACCCATGCAAACGCGGGGAGAATGTGCAAATTCCACACGGACAGTGACCCAGAGCCGGGATCAAACCTGGGACCTTGGCGTTGTAAGGCAGCAGTGCTAACCACTGCGCCACCATGCTGCCTGCCAAATATTTAATTGGCAGAAATTGCTACTCATTCAGTACTGGATGCTGGCTAAGCAACTTGATAATTTAGTAATAGTGGAGGAGTTGAGGGAGGTGGTGTGAAAGAGAGAGTTGGGTGTCATCAGGGTGCATATGAAAAAACAAATGCCTTTGGATAATGTTGTCAAGAGGCAGTGAGTAGATGAAGAAAAGGATGAGGCCAAGAGGAGGTTAATTCACCTTCGCCCTCAACTTATTTCTGACCCTAATATAACTCAAATTCACATTCTTTCTTCATTTTTCCTGTTCCTTTTGCGAAAATCTTTAAATCTGTCTGGTGAAGGAGATGAACTGTTGTTCCCTTAAATCCTAGATGTCCTGCTGCCCTCAGCGTACAATTGGCAGTTCACTTTTCCACCTGCTTTTTTTAATATAACGGGATGTGGATGTTGATGGCAAGGCCTTAACAGGGCAAAACATTTTCAAACTCAAGGGCAAGGGAAAAAGTACAACTAACGAGGCATGCAAGCTGCCTAACTACAGCAAATTCCAGGCCATTGAACAACGCTCAGGGTGACTGGTTTCACTATGGGAAACAGAGCAGCATGTGGGGCAGATCAGATAGGAGGAGCAGGTTGCCTTCTCTGAAGTTTATTAGTGAACCACTTGGGCTTTTGCGGAAAACTAGCAACTTTCTTGGTCCTTCTTTGGCGCTCACCCATAAGATTCTAATTTACTACTCAGTTTCACAACTTGCCATTGCAGGATTTAACCTCTTGTATTCTTTGCGCGCTGTTGGTCTTCGCTGGATAAATCCTGCATCAGGAAACCAAAATCTATTAAGCATCAACAACTTAAGGAATGTTGATTTTAACTTCACACGTGGTCCTGGAGGATTCATGAGAAACACCAATGTGGCCAACGAAGAAAAGCTGTTGTAAACTGTCAATGGACCATTAAGAACAATCTATATGATGCACATAAACCAGCTTCTCACACCCTCTGTCCCATTTGCAAATTTTCTGCCTTATTTCTTAAATAATATCAGTGGAACTAATTGCCCACTAAATCCCCAATGAAATGAAAATGAAATGAAAATCGCTTATTGTCACAAGTAGGCTTCAAATGAAGTTACTGTGAAAAGCCCCTAGTCGCCACATTCCGGTGCCTGTTCGGGGAGGCTGGTACGGGAATCGAACCGTGCTGCTGGCCTGCCTTGGTTTGCTTTAAAAGCCAGCGATTTAGCCCAGTGTGTAAATTTGTATTAATTATTTGTGGGCAAAAGGTTATTCAGTTCTTACATTTTGTGTTTAATACAGATTATTTGATTGACTAGTAGACTCCTTTACCGTTGCACCTTCCTTAAGCAGTTTCTGTTATTGTAAAAGGACTAATGTCAATGCATGTAGCAACTAAGTCTCTCTTTGTCCCAATTATGTCTAATGAGCAGAGAGGAAAGTATAAATATTACACAAAATAAACTCAGTTTGATTAGGGTCTGGGTGCATGATGGACTTTTAAATTCAATTTAGAGTTTACAAGTTAAATGTGTACCCCATTTGAAATTTTCCTCTACAGTAGAAAGATAATGACAATGGAAACCCTGGCAGAGGCCTGGAAATATTGCAGTGAAATGATCATGTATAGGTTCATTTTTGATGTTCAAATAGAAGTGATGTCAAGTTATAGAAGAGAAGAAATTTACCTTGAACCACTGATTACATCTAGGATCATATCTATAAAGGATGTTTGAAGCTGCGTCACCTCCATTGTCTCGAGATGAGCTTCCGCCTGCCATAAAGATAAATCCTCCAAACACAGTTACACAGTGGTGGCTCCGCCTTGCAGGCAGCATTGTTTGAGAAAACCATTGCTCTTTTTCCGCGTCAAAGAAGCACATATCATCACTTAGCTCTTCTCCGCGTTCTGATACTTCCCCACCAATAAATAATAGTCTTTCAATGTCTGAGCGGAGGGAGGAACGTTTGTTCTGAAGTACTGGTTGTTTCGCGATGTTATTGTGATAATATATTGCTTCTTCCAAGAAGATTTCACAATTTGCTTCTTTGGGAAGTAAAGAGCACACTGCTGGTTTAACTCGATGTAACAGATCACTTTTAGGTATAAGTGGGAAATGAATGTTTCTAAGGACATGGAGTGCATCCTGCACTCTCTCAGGGCTCTGTGTCAGCCACTGCAGTGCAGCCTGCAGCAAATCATGTTCACATTCATGTTGTACATTGTTGCTTTCCAAATAAAGACAAAGTTTTTGCACAGAGATGTTCTGTAAAAATTCTGGAGTGAAGGAAAGGGTACCAAAGTCATGCAGAATAAAACTATCAATGTAACAGTCCAATCGTTCCAGGTCATAAATTGAGGCCAGTTCTTGAAGATATAGGTAGTTTTCTTCACTAACTTCGTTCTCCAGGTACTCGCAACAAAAATCTACCACTTTCCAAATTTGTAGTAGATGCGCAGTTTCCAGCACATAGTCAATATTGCCACCATCTAAAGGGAGCTCGCTGCTATAGAGAAAGTCAATCACAGCTTTCAGACCTATGTAGGAGGCTCCAACCAACTCAACTTCTTCCTGATAAGCTTCCCTCATTCCAATTGTAAACATAGAATTAAAATAGTCACTGTAAACAGCCAATAGGTTCCTGTGGGCTGATACTTTCTGCTCATCTGCCACAAGCACGATATCACAGAACAGTCCCCTCTGTCTCTGCTCATTTAGCCCCTGAAGGATGTCACTAGAATGATCCGCCCACCTGTATACCTGAAAGACAATTCACTTTGAAGGTTACTGTACTTTCTTTCATTTAGCATTTTTAGTCAAAATGAGTGCATAAGAAATCCTAGGACCTGTGTTTATTGAGGTACAAAAGGTTTTATGCATTTGTTAATGGCACGTTTGAGTTCACACTTGTATATTTTGAAGTATTCACTTACCAGCATAGAGATTGCAGTCAAGAAAGTATAATAAATCCAGTGTGGTCACAATAACTTACTTAAGGCTGAATGAGTTATCTTGACACCGGCTAATACTCACAAGACATCCTACTAATTAACTTGACAAGAGCTTCACTGGAAATATTCAGCTTTATTAGCAATGGCACCCGAATCCTTTGTTTCTTTATTACTTTCCAAACCTTTACTTGTATGCAGTGGTGATACAAACAATTCTAAAAAGGCATTTTGCTAGTGGCCAAAAGAAGTTATGCAACCAGTCGATTTAAACCAGCTGTGCTCTCAAATTCTGAAAATCAATTTGTTTTAGTTAACTTCAGCAGGATGTCAGTGTCATTTTTATTAAATGCAGCACAATTTTAAGGATATATCACTCCAACTACAGCAACCCAAAACATGATTTGTGGCATTTTTGTGATGGCAAAATAAATATGTAGTCGATTGTAAATACTATCTTGCTTTGTTTTACAATGCAATTTGAGTGACTGAAACCAGAAACCATTACAATATAACTAGTGATTATGCAATGACAGGTATCACAACTGTTTTCAAATATACTAAACGTATTATACTCTGCTAAGTTAAACATTACATCAGTTTGCATAGACGTAGGATTTTTCAAGAATTATAGGGCGGGCGGCACGGTACCACAGTGGTGTGGGCAGCACAGTTGCCTCTCAGCTCCAGGGTCCCAGGTTCGATTCCCTGCTTGGGTCACTGTCTGTCCGTGTCTGCGTGGGTTTCCTTCGGGTGCTCCGCTTTCCTCCCACAGTCCAAAGATGTGCAGGTTAGGTGGATTGGCCATGATAAATTGCCCTGAGTGTCCAAAAAAAGGTTGGGTGGGGTTACAGCAATAGAGTGGAGATGTGGGCTTAAGTGGGGTGCTCTTTCCAAGGGGCGGTGCAGACTTGTTGGGCCGAATGGCCTCCTTCAGCACTGTAAATTCTACAATTCTATGAAAAGAGGTTTAAGAATCTGAACAAAACACCAAAAATATTAATACAGGGGATACAAGTATTTACTTAACACCTGGTGACGTAGTCTATACAAAGTAAATGGTTGCCACATTATCGGAAGGATGTGATTGCACTGGAGCGGGTGCAGAGGCGTTTCACCAGGATGTTGCCTGGGATGGAACATTTAAGTTCTGAAGAGAGGTTGGATAAGCTTGGGTTGTTTTCGCTGGAGCAGAGAAGACTGAGGAGCGACCTGATCAAGGCGTACAAGATTATGAGGGGCATGGACAGGGTGGATAGGGAATAGCTGTTCCCTTCAGTTGAAGGGTCAGGTACGAGGGGACACAAGTTTAAGGTGAGGGGCAGGAGGTTCAGGGGGTAGTTGAGGAAAATCTTTTTTACCCAGAAGGTGGTGACGGTCTGGAACACACTGCCTGGGAGGGGGTAGAGACGGGTTGCCTCACATCCTTTAAAAAGTACCTGAATGAGCACTTGGCACATCTTAACATTCGAAGCTATGGGCCAAGCGCTGGCAAATGGGATTAGGATTGGCAGATCAGGTGTTTCATGCGGCAGTGCAGACTCATGGGCCGAAGGGCCTTTTCTGCACTGTTTTTCTGTAAAAAAATAAATAAAGATTTTACGTGCAGTCAAGTACTATAGCTGGCTTTGTTCTTTCACTATAGGAACTGACTTATGCCAATTGTGAAGGTTAAAAATAGTACTGCAGGACGCTGGACAATGATAGTGAAGGACGTAAATGGATAGAGTTTCCTGTTCATGAGGCAATGAGATAATTCTTGCACAGCAAATACAAGAGAATTGGGTAGCAAGGAATGAATGTATTTAATGGTGCCGTTTCAAATTTCTGTCTACTTCGATTAACATATTGGAAAAAGGAAAATCAGCCATACTCCATTATGGTCACGTGCTCTTCCCTGCCTAATATTCTTGGTGCATTCAGGCAATCCAATAATCCTACCTAGGCACAAAGACTGAAAAATCTCACCCAGGATTGTTCATCCATTTGCTATGAATAGCCCAGAATATCAAATGTCAAATGACAGAACAACAAACTATTTTCAATAGTAGTTTACACTATAGATATTTGTGCACTATGAGTACTTTCAACATTGCAGTACCATGAGGTTTTCACTGCATTTAACTACTCAATTTCTTTCTTGTCCCTAACCTTTTACTGCATTCTCCTGAAAACACGGATTCAGGCTTGCTGCAGTTGTTGGCAAGCATCCATTGTCCAAATGTAAAAGGCTACTTTTGATCGGTAGTCCTGATCGGTAGTCCTGAATAACAAGTGTCAACAAGCTCATTGATGTCACAATAGAGCCTGATCCTATCCTCACGACGTTCGTACATCCCAGCGTTCCGGCAGCAGCCACTGTATAGCAGAACAGAAACCATAAAAGTAATCCGAACGGGTATGGAATATTGGTATTTCAAGGGGATTGGAACTCAAAAAGTGTGAAGAGTTTTGCTTCAGTTGTACACAACAAGGTTGATTGCCCACAGTAGAAATGCAGTGAAGTTTCACCAGAATAATACTGAAGAGGAAAGAGTGACATTATGAGGGCAGGCTGCAAAAATTGGTGTCCCCGTCAGTTTGTTGAATGATGGGCTAATTTAGAATGATTAAGGTATTCGATTGAGCTGAAACAGAGAAATGATCAATACCAGTGATAGATCGATAGAATTTTGTTAAGCAAGTGTCACGGGATGTGGAACAAAAGTGGTCAAATAATCGATGGAGAAGGCAGGAGAATGCGGATGAGTAAAATATCAGCCATGATTGAATAGTAGAGCAGACTCGATGGGCCGAGTGGCCTAATTCTGCTCCCATGTCTTATGGTCTTATGTCCAAATCAGGCATGATCTAATTGAATGCTAGAAGAGGCCCATGGACCTGAAAGTCTACTTCTGTCCCTATTTTCCATTACCTGCCTTGCCTACTGTGTGGAAGCCAACAGGATGTTTCAAATATGCCTGGCTGTGATCAGTTAACTCAGCCTAAGACAAGGAACTCAGTCAACATCAATATGACTCAGCAGGTAGCACATTTACCCACTGAACGAAGAGATAAAATCCAACCATTTTGCACAGAAAAATACTTTATTGAATATCAAACCAGAACAATGCTTTATCAAATATCAAACCAGAACACCACCAAAACCCCTTTCCCTTCTTGCTATTTGCCGTGTTTTCTGTACTCGCTGGTTCAGCAGTCCTGTACACAGTGGGGTAGTATAGTGATACACATGATATATTACATTGTGGTAGGTTGTTCTTAATTAGTTGTCTGTATTCACACTAACGTGCAAACTCCACACAGTCACCCAAGGCCAGAATTAAACCCGGGTCCCTGGTGCTGTGGAACAGCAGTGCTAACTGCTGTGCCCAGTGCAGGTTTGGCAGCATCATGCCATACAAAAGCAAAATATCGCAGATGCTGAAAATCTGATGAAAGGTCATGGACAACTTGGTGCAGGAGCCAAGGTTGGACAGGTTACGGCCGCGCTCGCTGGTCCCATCAGGGGGGGGGGCGAAGGAGTTGGCTGGGCTAATGGTGGAAATGGGAGTGATGGACCCTTGGAGGTTTCTGCACCCGAGGGAGCGGGAGTATTCGTTTTTCTCAGCAGTCCATAAGGTATACGCGCGGATCGACTTTTTCGTGGTGGGGAAGGCTTTGCTGACTGGGGTTAAGGGGTCGGAATACTCGGCAATTGCAATATCAGATCATGCTCTACATTGGGTGGTTCTGGTACTGGGGAAGTGGGTAACGCAGAGGCCGGGGTGGAAATTAGATGTGGGACCGAGGGTTCTGTGACAAAAGTGAAAAGGTAATTGAGGAATATGTAGGTTTCAACTGTACGGGTGAGGTGTCGAAGGCAGTTGTCTGGGAGGCTCTAAAGGCAGTGTTGAGGGGTGAGGTGATCTCGTTTAAGACCAGGGTGGACAAAGAGGAGAGGTTGGAGCGGCAGAGGGTAATAGATGAGATGTTGGAGGTAGATAGGAGTTATGCAGAAGATGGGGACCCAGCGAAGTTGGAAAAAAGGAAGGAATAACAGGCGAGCTTTGATCAACTATCTACCAGGAAGGCGGTGCGCCAACTGCGAGCAAGGGGTGCAGTTTACGAGCATGGAGGTAAGGCTCCAGGCTAAGTATGTTCGCAGGTCAGCTTCGGAGAGAGGCAGCGGTAAGTGAAATTGTTCAGGTGAGGGACAGGACAGGGAAGTTGGTGGTGGCTCTGGATCTGATTAACAAGTTCTTTGAGGAATTCTATGAGAGGTTGTACAGGTCAGAGCCACCTGGGGGAGACCGGGAGATGCAGGAATTTCTAGATGGGTTGGAGTACCCGAGGTTAGGGGAGGGGGACAGGGCTACATTAGAAGGAGCGATAGTGGAGCAGGAGATAAAAGATGCGATTGGGAGGATGCAGTCGGAGAAGGTGGCAGGGCTGGATGGGTTTCCGGTGGAATATTCTAAAAAAATTCAAGGATAAGCTGGCACCCCTGATGGTGGGGATGTTTGAAGAGGCGATAGGGAAGGGGGTGTTGCCACAAACTTTGGGGCAGGCATCGATTTCCCTGTTGCCTAAAAAAGATAAGGACCCGACGGAGTGTGGGTCGTATAGGCCCAAATCACTTATAAATGTGCATACAAAAGTATTGGCGAAGGTACTGGCAGGTAGGCTGGAGGAGTGCCTCACGAAGGTGATAGGGGAGGATCAGACGGGGTTCGTGAGAGGGAGGCAGTTCTTTTCAAACGTTAGAACGTGGTTATGGCACCGGCGGAGGGGAAAGAAACAGAGGTGGTTGTGGCATTGGACGTGAAGAAGGCGTTTGACCGGGTAGAATGGGGGTACCTTGATGGCAGTTCTGGAGCGGTCTGGGATTGGACCAAGATTTGTGGACCTCTGTCACTGGCGGGTCAGGTACAGGCGGTTAAAATGAACATGTTGCCGTGGTTTCTGTTTATTTTCCAATGCCTGCCGATTTTCCTGCCAAAGGCATTCTTCAGAGAGATTGAAGGAATGATTATCTCGTTCACATGGGGAGGGACGGTGGCCAGAGTTAGAAAGGTGCTGCTACAGAGGGGAAGGCTGGCAGGAGGTTTGGGTCTTCCGAACCTGATGTATTACTATTGGGCGACAAATGTGGAGAAGGTGCGGAGCTGGGTCACAGGGGTTGATTCCCAGTGGGTCAGAATGGGAGGAGAGTTTGTGCAGGGGGTCGGGATTGAAAGCACTAGCAACAGCACCACTCCCGATGACCCCCGGGGAAATACTCAGGGAGTCTGGTAATAATAGCTTCATTGAGAATTTGGCCGCAGTTTCGCCAACACTTGGGGTTGGGGGCAGGGTCAAGGGAAATGCCGATTCGGGCGAACCACAGATCTGAGCCAGGGAAGTGGGATGGAAATTTTCGGAAATGGGAGATGAAGGGGATTAAGACACTAAAAGATTTGTTTCTTGGGGGTCGGTTTGCAGGATTGAAGGAGCTGGAAGCGAAGTATGAGCTGGAGCAGGGGGAAATGTTTAGATACATGCAGGTTCTAGATTTTGCCAGAAAGGAGATACAGAGCTTTCCGGTGGAGCCGGCCTCCACATTGCTGGAGGAGGCGCTGACGACAGGGGGACTGGAGAAGGGGGTAGTGTCAGCGGTTTACGGAGCTATTTTGGAAGAGGAGAAGGCACCACTGGAAGGGATCAAAGCAGAGTGGGAGGAAGAGTTGGGAGAGGATATGGAGGAGGGGTTCTGGTGTGAGATTGGTGAACACCTCCACCTCGTGCGTGAGGTTGGGGCTGATACAGCTGAAGGTGTATACAGAGCACACCTCACGAGGGCGAGGATGAGCCGATTCTTTGAAGGGGTAGAAGATGTGTGTGAGTGGTGCACATGAAACTGGACCCGGGCCCTCGGAAGGCCATATTCAGGGTGTCTGACCAGCCGGAGTTGGAAACGGGTGTGGAGGCAGATGTTGTAGTCTTCGCCTCATTGATTGCCCGAAGGCGGATCCTGATGGGTTGGAGAGCAACCTCTCCACCCTGTGCCCTGGTATGGCAGGGGGACCTGTTGGAATTCTTGACTCTTGAGAAGGTCAAGTTTGAACTGAGGGGAAGGATGGAGGGGTTCTACAATTCATGGGCATTATTCATTACGCACTTTCAAGAACTGGATAACAGCGAACATTAGGGGGATGGTTGGGAGGGTTGGGGGAGGGGGCTGTGTGTGTTAATGGTGACTATGGGTGATTCCTGATTCCTTTTTGTCATTTGTTTATGTGAACATGCGGGCTAATGTTTGGGGAAGATGGCATCGTTGTTACTGATATGCGGATTGACATATTCGTTACTGATTACTGTTTGTTGTTGGTGGGTGTAAAAATGTGAAAAAGGAGAATAAAAATATATTTTTTTTAAATGGTCATGGACACAAAATGCTAACTCCGTTTCTACACCCAAAGATTTTTGCCAGAGCAGCTCCAGTGTTTTCTATTCCTATTTCAGCATCCCATCATTTGTGGAAACAAAATAAGCTCGTTCTTGAAATAGCACACAGTGATAGTGGAGAAAATGGAAGAATAACCAAATTGAACCCAAGGAAAAAAGGGGTATGATGCCCAGCAATATTGAGTATTGAAAAACCCAACAGGTCTAGAAAGACCTGCGAAGAGAGAAACAGAGCAAGTGCTTTCAGTCCATTAGGACTCTTCTGCGGAACTGAAGTAGGAATGTGATTGGTTTTGGGAGGGGGGGGGGGGGGGGGGGGGGAGGAGGAGAACAGCTAGAGCAAAATAGAAAGTCAGGGACAGATTGGAGGGCAAAGAAGATTAAGCGCCAAAGGTGTCATGGAACACAAGACAAAGGGAATGGTAATGATAGTACTATAATCTAAAGCTTTGATCCCAAGTGGGTGTTAATAGCAGAATAGAAATCAGCACTGTCTGAAAGCAAAATATCAGAATGTGTTAAGAGCAGAGAAAGGGTCAGCACAGCCCGAAAGAAAACACAAGATATACACGGGCATTTGGGAGAAAGCAAAATTCCAAATAAAAGGACAGTTCATCGTCTGAAGTCATTGAATTCAATGCTGAGTCCAGAAAGCTGTAAAGTGTCTCATCGAAAATGTGATGCTGTTCCTTCAGCTGAAACAGTGTAGCAGGCCAAGGGCAGAAAAGGGAGCATGACAGCAAGATGGTGAATTGAAATAGCAATCAATCAGAAGGTCAGCAGCATGCTTACGGACTGAGAAAAGGTGTTCCCCGAAGCAGTCGCCCAGTCTTGAGTTTTATCTCCACAATGTCGAGACCTCATTGTGAGCAGTGCATATAATCAACCAAATTGAAAGAAGTCCTACACCTGGATGGAAGGCTTAGGTCTTTGGATGATGGGGGAGGAGGCAAACGGGCAGGGGGTACACCTGCGTTTGCATTAAATTGTATCCTGGCAAGGGAAGAAATGTTGGGGTTGATAGAGCAGTAGATCAGGGGGTCACAGAGGAAATGTTCCCTTGGTGGAGAATAATCCGTTGAATATGGAGATTGGTGGAAAGTAAGGATATCATGGTTCTGGGAGAAAGGGGAAGGAGTGAGGGCATAAGTGCAGGAAGTGGGTTAGATATGGTTGGGAGCCCTGCCAACCACTCTCCGGCTGAGGAAAAAGGAAGACACATGATATCACCGCTGTGAAAGGTAGCATCAATCAGAACAGATGCGATGGTGAAACTGCGAGAATAGAATGCAGTTCACAGGGTGTGAGGTAGTTGTGGTAGCTGTCGGCTTCTAATGAATGTTGGTGGACAGTCCACCATCAGAAACGAAGACAGAGAAGTTGAGAGAGAAAAGTCAAGGAAGGGAAGGAAAGAGTCAGACATAGACCAAGTGAAGGTGAGAGAGGGGTGGAAATTGGAAGTAAAACTGATGAATTTTTCCATTTCCAGACACGAACACAAAGTGGCACCGATACAATCATCTGCACCAGAAAGAGTTGTGGGCGGTATCAGAGTAGGATTGAAACAAGCAATGTTCCACATACCCCACAAAAAGACAGGCATAACTTGGGCCCATGCAGGTATCCATAGCCACATCTCTGCACAGGGAAGCATATTGTAGGTATAGAGCACTAAAAAGAGGGGAGGCCCTTCTAGAGGATAGAGAGATGCTGGAAAAGAAATTAGGAGGGCACAAAGGGGCTACAAATATCATTGGCAGTTAGGGTTAAGGAAAACCCCATGGCATTTTATAAGTATATTAAGAGCAAGAGGAAGACCAGGGAAATAAAGGGGCAATCTGTGCGTGGAGCCAGACGATGTGGGCTAGGTCTTAAATGAATATTTTTCATCTGTATTCACTAAGACATGGTAGCTGGAGATTTCAGTTGGGATAGTGAAGTTCTAGAGCACATTAAGATGAATAAAGATTAAGTATTAGACGTTTTAGCAGGCATAAAGATGCATAAATCTCCGAGAGATGTATCCCAGTTTGCTACGGCAGGCAAGGGAGAAGATTGCTGGGACGCTGACAGAGATATTTAAATCTTCGCTGGCCACAGGTGAAGTGCCAGATGACTGGAGGATAGCTAATATGGTACCTTTATTCAAGAAGGGCAGGAGGGATAAGCCAGTTAGCCTAATGTTAACGGTAGGGAAATTAGTCGAAAAAGTTCTGAGAGACAGGATTAATCAACAGTTGGAAAGCCAGGAATTTATCAAGGAGTAACACAGACTTGTTGGTAGGATTTCCTGTCTAACAAATTTAATTGAGTTTTTTGAGACAGTAACTAAATATATTGATGAGAGTAGCGCAATTGATGTGGTTTACATGGACTTCTGTCAAGCGTTTGGCAAGGTCCTGCATAGAAGGCTGGTCCAAAAGGTTAGACCCCATAGGATCCAAGGCAAGTTGGCAAATTGGATCCAAAATTGGCTTGTTTATAGTAGGCAAAGGGTGATGGTGAAGGGTTGCTTCTGAGATTGGAAGCCTGTGACCAGCAGTGTACCACAGGGATCGGTGCTGGGACCCTTGCTGCTTGTTATGTATATTAATGGCTTGGATGTGAATGTAAAAGGTATATGATCCAAATATTGGTGTTGTTGCTAGTGAGGGAGACAGTTTTAGGCTACAGGCTGATATTGATCAGCTTGGTACAGCAATGGCAGACGGAATTTAATCCTGATAAGTGCGAAGTGATGCATTTGGGAGGTTCTAATAAGAGTAGGATATACACAATGAACGGTCGGTCCTTAGGGAGTATTGAGGAACAAAGGCACCTTGGTGTACAAGTCCATGGATTCCTGAAGGTGGCAGCACAGTAGATCGGGTGGTGAAGAAGGCATATGGAATGCTCGGCTTCATTAGCTAGTGCATAGAACATAGGAGCAAGGAGTTCTTGGTACAACTTGATAAAACACTGGTTAGGCCACAGATGGAATATTGTATGCAGTTCTGGTCGCCACACCATTGGAAGGATGTGATTGTACTGGAGGGGGTGCAGAGGAGATTCACCAGGATGGTACATGGGGTGGAAAGTTTCAGCTAGGAGTAGAGGCTGGGTCTGTTTTCCCTGGAGCAGAGAAGGATTGGCGGAGGGGGGCTCTGATAGAGGTATACAAAATAATGAGACGCTAAGATAGAGTAGCTAATAAGAATCTATTTCCCATGGCAGAGGTGTCTAACACCAGAGGGCATAGGTTTAAGGGGAGTTGTAAGTGGTTCAGAGGGGACCCGAGGAAACAGTTTCTCACCCAGAGAGAAATATGGAAAGCACTGCCTGAGAGGGTGGTGGAGGCAGGTACTGTCAAAACATTTAAGAATCATCTAGACAAGCACGTAACTCGCTAAGGCATAATAGGCTATGGACCAGGTGCTGGTAAATGGGATTAGTATAGATTGGTATTTGATTGGCACAGAAACAGTGGGCCGAAGCTCTGTTTCTGTGCTGTAGGACATTGGGAAGTCAAAATGCAGACTGGGCAGCTGCTTTGCAGAACACCCTCACTGAATCCGCAAGTATGATCCTGAGTGGGGATAAAAAACATAGCTATCATTCTTTATATAAACATATGAACTTTAAGTAAGGGAAGATTATGAAAAAATGATCCCCCCCCCCCCCCCCTCCTGGCAAGCATCCTCTGTCACAGATCAGACTCCAAATCAAGGGGTGGGATAGAACTACAATTATTAACGCAATTCAATAGTCTCTTCCTTCTCGTGTAAAAGGTGTTTAGTCAATGAAGGCAGGTTTGAAAGTAAGGTTTGAGGCATTTGTTATTTTGAAATAGGGGAAATAAATCAAATGAAGCTCTCTTTTATCTAAGTGACGTTTTTACTTTGCTTCTGTTAACTTTAGTTTGCAGCTCTCACTCACGAGATGCAACCCAAGTTAAACACTGCAGCCTCACAGTGCCAGGGACCTGGGTTCAATTCCGGCCTTGGGTGACTGTCACTGTGGAATTTGCACTTTCTCATTGTGTCTGTGCGAATTTCCTCCGGGTGCTCCGGTTTCCTCCCACAGTCCAAAAATATGGTTAGGTGGTTTGGTCATGCATTGCCCCATAGTGACCAAAGTGTGTAGGTTAGGTGAGGTTATGGGGTTACATAGATGGGGGGGGGGCCTAGATTGAGTGTTCTTTCAGAGAGTCGGTGCAGTCTTGATAGGCCGAATGGCCTCCTTTTGAACTGTAGGAATTCTATGGTATGAGAACTATCAGAGTGTGACTTAGTCAGAGGGTTCAATAGTTACTACATATAAGAATGGCATTAAACAAAGTTATTGATTGGCCCAGGTGCACTGATTGAAGTTACTTTACACATAAGGTCACATTTTAGTTCATAGGGAGCATGGGCATGCCTGTGGAAGGGAATATTCACATGGCACACAAGAAAGGGGAGGTGGTGGCGTAGTGGTATGGTTACAGGACTTGTAATCCAGCGACCCAGGGTAATGCTCTGGGACCCGGGTTCGAATCCCACCACGGCGGACGGTGAAATTTGAATTCAATTTTTAAAACTCTGGAATATAAAGTCAAATGATCATCATCAAATGATGGCCAGGAAATCATTATCCATGTCCTTTTGGGAAGGAAATCTGCTACCCATACATGATCCATCCTACATATGACTCCAAATACACTCTGAAATGGCCTAACAAACCACTTAGCAATAAATACTCACTCAGCCAGCGATGTCCACATCCCCTGAATGAATAAATAAAAACGCATCTCAAATGCACAAATGCATTCTGAGTTCTGCAAAGAATACTTAATCTCAACTCGACTGGTCATCAGACTGCCAACTCAGGAATAACATTTATTTTAGTTTCAAAGTATGGTTCTATTTTCTAAAACATTACTCTGCATTAGAAGCACAGCCCATATATTTACATAAGTTCGGAATTTGTGCCACTCTTCTTTATTATAAGTATCACTTTTAATATTTGCTAAATAATGACACACAAGTATGAGAATCAAACATTTGTGGAAACACCAAACCCCAGTTTGCAGCAAACATAATGCAATCATTTCTTACTTTATACTATTTTTCTCTCCAGGTTCAAACTTGAAAACCCGTTTACCCAATTTTTCTTCTACACAGTCAATATTCTGGTTCTCGACATCTCATTTCCCTTTTTTTTTTAAATTTAGAGTACCCAATTAATTGTTTTCCAATTAAGGGGCAATTTAGCATGACCAAACCGCCTACCCTGCACATCTTTGGGTTGTGGGGGTGAGACCCATGCAGACACGGAGAGAGTGTGCAAACTCCACACAGACAGTGACCCGGAGCCGGGAGTGAACCTGGGTCCTCAGCACCGTGAGGCAGCAGTGCTAACCGCTGTGCCACCGCGCTGCCCTTGACATCTCATTTTCACCTGGAAGTTGTAGATTTTTATATTCTCTAACCATCAATTAGCTGCCATAAACAGCCAATGTTTCTGCTCCTTATGGTTTTCAAACTAACACTGTTGGAAAAAGTGTACCACTTACCACATCTCCAACCTACCAGTTCAATAACGAATTGATGCCAACAACAGTGTGACTGCATCCATAAATCTATGCACACATTACCATCTCAGGGGGGGGCTGGTGAGAAGAGAGCTGCATGGACAAAGATCCATGAAGATTTCACTATCTGTCTTTGTCATCCCCATTTGTGTGAATTATTTTTATTCTTTACATAAACTTCAGAATCACAAAACAAAAAAAATCTAAAATTGAGAGTTTGGGAACTGTGGACGGATTCAATCTCTCATCATAATACGCACAACTGTGGCAATTGAAAAAAACTTTCTTGAATTTTTCAAGCTCAAGAATTTAAAAGGAAAATTAAAATACTACATTAGGGTATGCTTTTTCAATGAAATCAACAACTACAGTCCCAGTAATAAACCATATCATTAATTTATTGCTGTCGGTAAAAATGACTCCTAAACTGGTAGCTTGTATTTCAATAATAACCCAAATTCCTTCACCTGCAAAAGGTCAAAATGACTCCATTAGTCTTTGTTTAAAGAGAATAATTTCTATAACTGGCGCAAATATAGAATATCGGTAGAATTATAACAAAATACTGCAGATGTTGGAAAACGGAAAATGCTGGAAATACTCAGTAGGTCAGGCAGCATTTGAGATGAGAAATCTACTATTTCAGATTAATGACCCTTCTTCAGAATATAGAACATTGGTACCTTACTCATGTTATTTACTCTAGTTGGGTCCAATTTTGTAAAAGTGAATTGTACTGAGGTGATGTATTAGAGACGTTTCTCGACTAAATTAGCTTTTAGGTGAAATATGCCCAATAAGTGGAGCTGAGTCCACAAAAGATCAGCCATGATCTCATTGAATGGCAGAGCAGGCTCGATGGGCCAGATGGCCTACTCCTGCTCCTGGTTCTTATTTCGGGACGGCATGGTCGTGCAGTGGTTAGGACTGCTGCCACCCCCCGGCGCTGAGGACCACGGTTCGTTTCCACCCCGGGTCACTGTCTGTGTGGAGTTTGTCTCAGTGTCTGCTTGGGTCTCACCCCCACAACCCAAAGATGTGCAAGATGAATGGATTGGCCATGCTAAATTGTCCCTTAATTGGACAAAAAAAATGCCCAATTTAACTAGAGTCAATTCATTAATTAGTTGCATTTATTGCAGGCGTCGAATACAGCATATATAGTTTATGGGTGACATGAAATAGATGAAGGATAAATAGGGAGTACGATTGACATTTACAGAAGGAAGGTGCAGGGGGCCGACTGTGGTCTGTTGTATGGCTCTTTAACCTGCTGTGGTTGCCTACTGTAATGACAGAGCTCTTTTGGCTGCACTACCATAAACTTTGTGAATTTTCACAGGAAGAAGTTGGATTGGTGCACGTTAGTTTGATAACCAGCCAGTAACAAGTACAGAAAAAATTGAATCAGTTTGGGTAAAATTTCCCATGTTAGTACCAGGGAGCAGCATTATATTTTTCAGGCAATTATTTCTCCATCATGCCTGGATCCAGAACAAATTAGTGGCGGGGGTGGTGGTGGTAGCAGTGGTGTCAGCAATGCAATGTGAAAGATTGTGTATTATTGCTGCCGCACATTTGGAAAAAGGCTTTGGAATCTAGTTTTGTCAGGTCAGGGAAGACAAGAGAAAAAAAAACATCAACCAAGGACTATGGTCACAATGTTAAATTTGGAGTTTGAAAAATTCAAAATTTATTTTTTAATTGTCTTAGTTGTGCACATTACAATGAGAGATTGCATGAGACTTGGAGTTCCTAAACTCACATTTTTATGTATTTTTTGGTTTTGTGAATCTAAAGTTTATGTAAAGAAGAAAAATGTTCACAAAAGTGAGAGGATTAAGTCAGGTAATGAAACCCTCATGGATCTTTTTCCATACAATTCTCTTCCCTACAGCCGGACAATATCTCCTGTCGGACATGCATGATTGGATAGAAGCAAATTACTGCAGGTATTGGAATCTGAAACAAAAACAGAAAATACTGGACAATCTCAGCAGGTCAGACAGCACCTGCGGAGAGAGAAGGGAGCTAACTTTGAGTCTGGATGGCTGTCAAAGCTAGAGAGAGTTGGAAATAGGATCCAATTTATACTGTTGTGGTGGGGGGGGGGGAGGGGGAGAGATGGGGCTTGGGGCAGTGGGGCTGGATAGAAGGCCAACGATAGGCGAAAACAGACAAAACGGAAATCCTGTATGTGGGAAGAGCAGTACTTCTTCAGGGTAGGCATTCCTGGAAAAGAAGTGGCAGTGAATTAAACGCAAATATAAAAGCAAATTACTGCTAATGCTGGAATCTTAAACAAAAACAGAAAATACTGGGAAATCTCAGCAGGTCTGACAGCATCTGTGGAGAGAGAAGGCAGGTAACTTTTCGAGTCTGGATATTTGTATATGTGCACATTCGGACCTCTATTGAGGACAGGTTTGGCTGATCTTTGATCTCCTTCTATCCTTACACAGGTCAAATAGCCTTTGCACACCCACCACCTAGGTTCATAAATGTTGAAAGGTCAACTTGGACAAGGCACAGGAGGCCAAGGCTATGGGGGAGAAATAAAAGGATTTTTTTAAAAAGCAAGCAATTACTTTGCTAAGTCTTATCCTTAAAATTGCCTGATACAGATTTTAGTATATAAAGGGCTGCTATAGTTTCGGCACTATTTGAATTACAAATTAAATTGCTGCTTGAGGAAATATTGCACATTTAGGTTTCAAACTTTGCTGGTTCAGGTTCACTCAAATTTGCAAACCACTTTCAACAAAAACTCACATCATATCAATGTAGTAATACATTTCAAGATGCTGCACAGGCACGTTATCAATAAAATGTACCCGTAACAGCCTCCCCGAACAGGCGCCGGAATGTGGCAATTAGGGGCTTTTCACAGTAACTTCATTGAAGTCTACTTGTGACAACAAGCGATTTTCATTTCATTTCAAATGTGACACCAAATTACATAGAGATATTAGGGCAGATGGAAGGCTTTAATATCTTCGAGGGAGAGGGAGAAGAGAGAGAGAGATGGAGAGATTTAGGGAAGTAATTTCAGAGTTCAGGGCCTAGGCAGCTGAAGGCATGGCTGCCAACGGTGGAAGAACTTTAAATGGATGATGTGGAGAAGGCCAGAAATGGAGGAGCACATAGATCACCAATAATTGTAGGACGTTAGAGACACAGGGTGCGGTGAGGCCATGGTGGGGCTTGAAAACAAGGATAATAATAACCGCTTGTTGTCACAAGTTAGGCTTCAATGAAGTTACTGTGAAAAGCCCCTAGTCGCCACATTCCGCCGCCTGTTTGGGGAGGCCGGTACGGGAATTGAACCCGCGCTGCTGGCATTGTTCTGCATTGCAAGCCAGTTATTTAGCCCACTGTGCTAAACCAGCCCCTAAGGGATGAGGTCTTGCTGGACCACAAGGCAATGCAGGACAGCAGAAAAGATTTGGATGAACTTGAGTTTACAATGCAAGAAGCTGGCAAGAACTTTGGCATAGTTGAGTATAGATGCAACATAAGTATGGATGATTATTTTAGCAGGTAGGTTGGGGATGAGCGATGTTATGGAGGTAAAAGTAAGCAGTCTTGGTGATGGAGAGAATTAAGGTTCAGAAGCTCAGCTCAAGATGAAATAGGATGCTGCGTATGCAAACACTCTGGTTTAGTTTCAAACAGTGACTATGTACAGGAAGTTTGTGGTAGGGAACCAAATATTGGTCTTTCCAATAGTTAACCGAAAGAAATTACTGCTCAACAAATTCCAGATGTCAGACAAGCAAGATGAAAAATCTCCATCAGTGTAGGGGTTGAGATTGGTAGGTGGCGGCAGGTGTCTCAGAATAGACAACTTAGCACTAGACCTTTGGCACTACCACTGAAACTGGCTACGAGAGTTACATAACATGTTGCATGCAATGACTTGCAATCATTTTCCATTTGTGTACTTTTGGCTTCTGTTCACTGTCTACTGAGCAACCACTCGATATTTAGATAGTGCCTTTAACAGATAAAGCTTTCAAGTTGTTTGCAATCAAGCATAACTTGCAGAAGAAATCATGGGCATAAACCTGCATATGTAAACACACTATCTACTTTTACATAACATCTATGTTAATAAAAATCACGCATCAAATGATTTGCAATGCACAACGGTGCTATGGAAGTACAGTAAAGCTGTTAATGCCCGAGAGCATCTACACCACTGAGCAATAGTGACAGAACCATGATCAAATTCCTGACTGCATTTGACCCAGGAAACAAAGGAGAAAAATATAATAGTGACATACAATATCTTACAGTGCAATTTGCTTTCCTCCTCCTTTTGTAATCAGTCACTCAATTATCACAATTCTCCACCAACATCCAGATTTTTAGCAACACAATCAGGTGCCAGATGAATGAATGATTCCAGTGCCACCACCTCCATTACCATCCCCACCCCTGTTCTCTGCTGAGACCAGGACCCACCACCCAATTATACCACTGAACCCATGTCCATGTGGAGTTTGCACATTCTCCTCATGTCTGTATGGCTCTCACTCCCACAACCCAAAGATGTGCAGGGTACGTGGATTGGCCATGCTAAATTGCCCCTTAATTTGAAAACTTTTTTTAAAAACCACACTGAACTGATTGCGATCAGAAGATATGAAATAGGAACTAGACTAAGTCATTCGGTTCCTCTAGCCTGTTCCCTCATTCAATAAGATCATGTCTGATCTTCTACCTCAACATCCACCTTGTCAGACTATCCCCACATCTTCTAATACCTAAAAACCTATCTACCCCCCTGTCTTGAATATACCCAATGATTGAACATCCACAACTCTTTCAGATAGAGAATTCCTAAGATTTAAAACCCTTTGAGTGAAGAAGTTTCTCCTCATCAAGGCTGACCCCTGATTCTGAGACTGTGACCCTAACTTCTAAATTCCCCAGTTTGGAGGAACATTTTCTCAACAAGCCACTTATCAATTTTACATGTTTCAATCCGATCACCTCTTAAAACTCCTGAACTCCAGAGAATTGGACATTCTGAATTCTCCCTCAGTGTACCCGAACAGAAGCCGGTGTATAGCGACTAGGGGCTTTTCACAGTAACTTCATTGCAGTGTAAGCCTACTTGTGACAATAATAAAGATTATTATCCAGATAGCAAGGGACTAGGGGAAACTCCGGAGGTTGAACTATACAAATCTGGTGGGGAAGGTCAAGGGAGATTTGCAAAGATGTGACGGTCTCCAACTATCCCGGGAGGGCCAAATATAATCGGTTAAGATTTGGATTTGTTTATTGTCACATGTACCGAGGTACAGTGAAAAGTATTTTTCTGCGAGCAGCTCAAACAGATCATTTAGAACATAGAACATAGAACAATACAGCGCAGTACAGGCCCTTCGGCCCACGATGTTGCACCGAAACAAAAAGCCATCTAACCTACACTATACCATTATCATCCATATGTTTATCCAATAAACTTTTAAATGCCCTCAATGTTGGCGAGTTCACTACTGTAGCAGGTAGGGCATTCCACGGCCTCACTACTCTTTGCGTAAAGAACCTACCTCTGACCTCTGTCCTATATCTATTACCCCTCAGTTTAAAGTTATGTCCCCTCGTGCCAGCCATTTCCATCCGCGGGAGAAGGCTCTCACTGTCCACCCTATCCAACCCCCTGATCATTTTGTATGCCTCTATTAAGTCTCCTCTTAACCTTCTTCTCTCCAACGAAAACAACCTCAAGTCCATCAGCCTTTCCTCATAAGATTTTCCCTCCATACCAGGCAACATCCTGGTAAATCTCCTCTGCACCCGCTCCAAAGCCTCCACGTCCTTCCTATAATGCGGTGACCAGAACTGTACGCAATACTCCAAATGCGGCCGTACCAGAGTTCTGTACAGCTGCAACATGACCTCCTGACTCCGGAACTCAATCCCTTTACCAATAAAGGCCAACACTCCATAGGCCTTCTTCACCACCCTATCAACCTGGGTGGCAACTTTCAGGGATCTATGTACATGGACACCTAGATCCCTCTGCTCATCCACACTTCCAAGAACTTTACCATTAGCCAAATATTCCGCATTCCTGTTATTCCTTCCAAAGTGAATCACCTCACACTTCTCTACATTAAACTCCATTTGCCACCTCTCAGCCCAGCTCTGCAGCTTATCTATATCCCTCTGTAACCTGCTACTTCCTTCCACACTATCGACAACACCACCGACTTTAGTATCGTCTGCAAATTTACTCACCCACCCTTCTGCGCCTTCCTCTAGGTCATTGATAAAAATGACAAACAGCAACGGCCCCAGAACAGATTCTTGTGGTACTCCACTTGTGACTGAACTCCATTCTGAACATTTCCCATCAACCACCACCCTCTGTCTTCTTTCAGCTAGCCAATTTCTGATCCACATCTCTAAATCACCCTCAATCCCCAGCCTCCGTATTTTCTGCAATAGCCTACCGTGGGGAACCTTATCAAACGCTTTGCTGAAATCCATATACACCACATCAACTGCTCTACCCTCGTCTACCTGTTCAGTCACCTTCTCAAAGAACTCGATAAGGTTTGTGAGGCATGACCTACCCTTCACAAAGCCATGCTGACTATCCCTGATCATATTATTCCTATCTAGATGATTATAAATCTTGTCTCTTATAATCCCCTCCAAGACTTTACCCACTACAGACATGAGGCTCACCGGTCTATAGTTGCCGGGGTTGTCTCTGCTCCCCTTTTTGAACAAAGGGACCACATTTGCTATCCTCCAGTCCTCTGGCACTATTCCTGTAGCCAATGATGACATAAAAATCAAAGCCAATGGTCCAGCAATCTCTTCCCTGGCCTCCCAGAGAATCCTAGGATAAATCCCATCAGGTCCCGGGGACTTATCTATTTTCAGCCTGTCCAGAATTGCCAACACCTCTTCCCTACGTACCTCAATGCCATCTAATCTATTTACCTGGAGCTCAGCATTCTCCTCCACAACATTATTTTTTTCCTGTGTGAATACTGACGAAAAATATTCATTTAGTATCTCGCCTATCTCTTCAGACTCTACACACAACTTCCCATCCCTGTCCTTGACTGGTCCTACTCTTTCCCTAGTCATTCGCTTATTCCTGACATACCTATAGAAAGCTTTTGGGTTTTCCTTGATCCTTCCTGCCAAATACTTCTCATGTCCCCTCCTTGCTCGTCTTAGCTCTCTCTTTAGATCCTTCCTCGCTACCTTGTAACTATCCATCGCCCCAACTGAAACTTCACACCTCATCTTCACATAGGCCTCCTTCTTCCTCTTAACAAGAGATTCCACTTCTTTGGTAAACCACGGTTCCCTTGCTCGGCACCTTCCTCCCTGCCTGACCGGTACATACTTATCAAGAACACGCAGTAGCTGATCCTTGAACAAGCTCCACTTATCCAGTGTGTCCAACACTTGCAGCCTACTTCTCCACCTTATCCCCCCCAAGTCACGTCTAATGGCATCATAATTTCCCTTCCCCCAGCTATAACTCTTGCCCTGCGGTGTATACTTATCCCTTTCCATCCTTAACGTAAACGTCACCGAATTGTGGTCACTGTCCCCAAAGTACCTCCAAATCCAACACCTGGCCTGGTTCATTACCCAAAACCAAATCCAATGTGGCCTCGCCTCTTGTTGGCCTGTCAACAAACTGTGTCAGGAAACCCTCCTGCACACACTGTACAAAAAACGACCCATCTAATGTACCCGAACTATATCTTTTCCAGTCAATATTTGGAAAGTTAAAGTCTCCCATAATAACTACCCTGTTACTTTCGCTCTTATCCAGGATCATCCTCGCCATCCTTTCCTCTACATCCCTAGAACTATTTGGAGGCCTATAGAAAACTCCCAACAGGGTGACCTCTCCTTTCCTGTTTCTAACCTCAGCCCATACTATCTCGGAAGATGAGTCCCCATGTAGCATCCTCTCCGCCACCGTAATACTGCTCTTGACTAGCAGCGCCACACCTCCCCCTCTTTTGCCTCCTTCTCTGAGCTTACTAAAACACCTAAACCCCGGAACCTGCAACATCCATTCCTGTCCCTGCTCTATCCATGTCTCCGAAATGGCCACAACATCGAGTTACATTTACATGTACATTTTACATGTTACATTTAGTACATGAAAAGAAATTAAAAGAAAAAGAAAATACATAATAAGGCAACACAAGGCACACAATGTAAATACATAGACACCGGCATCGGGTGAAGCATACAGGGGTATAGTATTAATCAGGTCAGTCCATAAGAGGGTCATTTCGGAGTCTGGTAACAGCGAGGAAGAAGCTGTTTTGGAATCTGTTCGTGCGTGTTCTCAAACTTTTGTATTTCCTGCCCAATGGAAGAAGTTGGAAGAGTGAGGAAGCCGGGTGGGAGGGGTCTATGATTATGCTGCCCGCTTTCCCAAGGCAGCAGGAGGTTTAGATAGAGTCAATGGATGGGAGGCAGGTTCGTGTGATGGACTGGGCTGTGTTCACGACTCTCTGAAGTTTCTTAAGCCGAGCAGTTGCCATGCCAGGCTGTGATACAGCCAGATAGGATATCTTGAAATTAGATGAATATCTTGCTGAGATTTTAATTTTTATTCCAGTGCCTCCCAGTGTTCCTGCCCAGGTGCTTTTCAGGGGGAGTGACCGGCTTGTGACTGGATTTATTTGGGCAGGTAAGGGCCCGAGGAAGAGACAAGCAGCGGGCTTGTCTTGCCAAACTTTCAATATTACTATTGGGCGGCTAATGCTGGAGTGGTGCAGGGATTCGGAGGATCTGTGGGTCCAGGTGGAAGCAGAGTCTGTGAGGAGTGCAAGCCTGGGAGCATTGGCAAGGGCTCTGCTCCTGGTGTGGCCGAAGAAACACTCGACTAACCAGGTGGTAGTAGCCACGTTAAAAATTTGGAAACAGCTCTGTCATTTCAATTTGAAGGCTAGCTTCCATTGTGCAAACCAGTTATTCGAGCCTGCTAGGCTGGCTGCGAGGTTTAGGGAGTGGAAGAAGGGGTTGGAGAAGGTGGGAGATTTATTTTTCGAAGATCAGTTCGCTAGCCTGGGGAGTTGAAGGAGAAATATGGGCGTACAGATGCTGATGGGTTCAGGTGTCTCCAGGTGCGTCGCTGGGTCAAAAGATACTTTCCAGCTTTCCCGGTGAAGCAGCTTTCTATCTTCCTCGAGCGGATTTTATCCTGCTCAGGGTCAGAGGTAGCCAGTACATCAGGCATTTACCAGCGGATAGTGGGGGAGGAGACGAGTTCAGTTGAGGCAGTGAAGGCAAAACGGTTGGAAGAGCTGGGACCAATTTTGGAGGAGGAGGTTTGGTGCTAGGCATTGAGGAGGGTGAATGCAACCTCTTCCTGTGCGAGGCCGAGTCTTATTTAGCTGAAAGTAGCGTTTCGAACACACCTCTCTAAGGCTAGAATGAGCCAGTTTTTCGATGGGGTGGAGGGTAGATGCTATTGTTGTTCCGAAGGATCGGCATACCACGCGCACATGTTCTGGTCGTGCTCAAAGCTGGTGGGTTTACGAAGGTTCTTTTTTTGTACCATGTCAGCAGTCCTGAAGATTGGGTTGGAGCCTTGCCCACTGGCAATGTTTTTGGGGCTTTCGGATGTGCCGGAGCTCCGGATGGGGGTAGGGGCAGACCTTCTAGCCTTTGCCTCGCTTGTAGCAAAGAGATGGATCAAAGGAGGCAGATCCTCTTAGGCTGTTGGTCGACTAGACCGCCAAGCACCACGGCTGGGTGACCTGATGGAGGTTTTGCATCTCAAGAAGATCAAATTCGGCATGAAAGGGCCAGTGGAAGGGTTTTACTGTAGATGGTGGCCGTTTGTAATGTACTTTAAAGAGTTGCTCACTGTTAGTTGTTGGGGGGTTCGGGGGGGGTTATTGCTGTTATTGTTGGTTTTTGTAAACGGTGTCTAAAAATTATTGAAAAGTCAATAAAAATATATATTTTAAAAAAAATGAAAGCCAGGGTCCCTTATGCTTTACTAACTGTTCTTTATTTAGTATCTGTGACGAGCTGTTAATTTGGACTCATTTGTTGACTATGCTCAAGGCATATAGGGACGAAGAGAGACAAAAGGAAGCAAAGCTTTAGAGAAAGAGGGGGAAAAAAAGAGTTAAGGTAAACGGAAAGTGTGCAAGCCAGGTAGTACAGGCGAAATGCATTTATAGGCATCAATTGCTCTTTCAGCCTGCCCTGCCACTGTCAATGATGAATCATGTACTCACTGGCTTTGGTTTGAGCTATGTTTACAATAAACCAGGGCGGCACGTGACGCAGTGGTTAGCACTGGCTCTACGGGACTCGGGTTCGAATCCCGGCTCTGGGTCACTGTCCGTGTGGAGTTTTCACATTCTCCCCGTGTCTGCGTGGGTTTCACCCCCACAACCCAAAGATGTGCAGGTTAGGTGGATTGGCCACGCTAAATTGCCCCTTAATTGGGAAACAAAAATTGGGTACTCTAAATTTAAAAATATATATATTTACAATAAACCTATTTTAACCATGAAGGAGCTCAAACCTTCACTGCTGTGACGATAGCGAAGAGAGTGCTGTGCCTGCTGCACAACCGTGTCATTCACTCCAACTGAATGTGTGGAATAATTCAGCAATTGAGAGCTGACTGTAAGTATTAAATAATTTAGCATCTGTGAGAAACTGTTAATATGGACTCATTTGTTGACCATGTTCAAGGCATACAGGCTGGGAGATATACAGGAAAGAACAGAGAAAAAAGGAAGCAAAGATATCGTCGAAGAGTAGTCTGGGCGAAATGTATTTATAGTTACGAGAATTTTTAAAAATGTATTTGTCTATGAGCATCAAAAGAGATCAACTAATTAAATAAACATTTGCAATACTCAAGTGTCCTCAGCCCATACTGGGTCAATAAAGAATAGGCACCTTCTCAGGATGACAATCTGCAATACTGAGGGAGACTGCATTCATACTCTCCAGCGCATCCCCAGTGAAATTTTGTTGGACAAGGGAAGAAGTAAATTTAAACATGCTACAGTATGACTTTATCTACCTAGTAAGTAATGTACCGGCAGTTAGAACAACAAACCAAAGTGAATAATTAAATCTTGATTTGGTTTTTAAAAACCAGAAATCAACTCGCAGCAGCACGAGTATCAGAATTTATTCAATTTTTAAAAACTTCTGTATTGATATTGTAATACACGATAAACAAATACCAGAAAGAGAAGACACGCATTCATCCTGCACCTTTCACTATTCAGGACATATGAAAATGCACGACTGACAATGACATACTTTTGAGCCAAAGTCACGGCCACTGAATTTCTAAATTTATGTCTTATATTATGCTCGCACTGACAAAGTTGTGAGCAGCCTGTTTATTTCATTGTGCACTATAGTCCAGATTTCTGTGTGGCTGCATCCATCCTAGAGAGAACATTGGCCACTGTCATAATGTAGAAAACATGCATGTGTTTAACTGGGTAGAACACGTGAATACATTGTAGGCTCCTTTGGACTCTTCCAAACTGAATGTTGTTCAGTGACCTGATCAACAAGAGTGTACCTACCAAAAAAAAAAGACATCATCCATTTTCTCCCGAGGTAGCTTCTTTAAGTAGCCAAAAGAATCATAAAACGGTTTGTACCTCTTGCCGGGAGCTATATATTTCACAAACATCTTCAGCAGCTTATATGGTCATGTAATTCAAGAATTCCTCTCATTAAATGGTAATTATATCAGATGAGATGTGTTTGATGAGTTTGAGCAGACACTAACCTTTGACGATTCACTGATCTTGTGCGGACGAGAGACCCTGGACTGTTTTGTCCCTTCCATTGTAACTTTCTTTGTGACACCTGACCCAAAAAAAAGGTCAAGTTTTAGAATTGTGAAGTCTCTGCTTAATGGTTAAATGCTGTTTTGAAACAAAATACTGTACAAGCGATTCCAAAGCAGTTTGCATTTCAGCCACCTGCTGGCCACTCCGAGTAAATTCACCAATCGAGTCTTTACGATCAAAAACTGCCCAACTTTTATGGAATCAGTAATTCCAGTAACAGATACTCAACTTTTCCATTTTGTTAGCAGGTAGGAGTGGCTCATGTCATGTGGGAGAACCAGGTATTAACGGAATCAGACCCAACAAACGTGGGATGGAAGACAAAGGGATCAATGTCCAGAACGTTTGTTCCTTTGGTGTTGACTGTGGCAAAGAAAAATGATCAGGGCACTCGGAAAACTCTTCTTGGAAGGCAAAAAAACCATAATGGGAGTTATGTACAGGCCTCCTAACAGTGGTCAGGACCGGGGGCACAAAATGCACCACAAAATAGAAAGTGCATGTCAGAAAGGCACGGTCACAGTGATCATGGGGGACTTCAATATGCAGGTGGACTGGGTAAATAATGCTGCCAGTGGACCCAAGGAAAGGGAATTCATTGAATGTTTACAGGAGGGCTTTTTGGAACAGCTTGTGATGGAGCCCAGGGGAACAGGCCATTCTGGACTTAGTGTTATGTAATGAGCCAGACTTGATTAAAGATCTTAAAGTAAGGGAGCACTTAGGAGGCAGTGATCATAATATGGTAGAATTCAATCTCCAATTTGAAAGAAAGAAGGTAGAATCAGATGTAAAGGTGTTACAGTTAAATAAAGGTAACTACAGGGGCATGAGGGAGGAACTGACGAAAATCGACTGGGAGCAGAGCCTAGTGGGAAAGACAGTAGAACAGCAATGGCAGGAGTTTCTGGGAGTAATTGAGGACACAGTGCAGAGGTTCATCCCAAAGAAAAGAAAGGTTATCAGAGGGGGGATTAGGCAGCCATGGCTGACAAAGGAAGTTAGGGAATGCATCAAAGCAAAAGAGAAAGCCTATAATGTGGCAAAGAGTAGTGGGAAGTCAGAAGATTGGGAAGGCTACAAAAACAAACAGAGGATAACAAAGAGAGAAATAAGGAAAGAGAGGATCAAATATGAAGGTAGGCTAGCCAGTAACATTAGGAATGATAGTAAAAGTTTCTTTAAATACATTAAAAACAAACGGGAGGCAAACGTTGACATTGGGCCGCTCCAAAATGACCCTGGCAATTTTGTGATGGGAGACAAGGAAATAGCTGAGGAACTAAATAAGTACTTTGCGTCAGTCTTCACAGTAGAAGACATGAGTAATATCCCACCAATTCCGGAGAGTCAGGGGGCAGAGTTTAATATGGTAGCCATCACAAAGGAGAAAATGCTAGAGAAACTAAGAGGTCTAAAAATTGATAAATCTCCGGGCCCAGATGGACTACATCCTAGAGTTCTAAAGGAGATAGCTGAAGAAATAGTGGAGGCGTTAGTTATGATCTTTCAAAAGTCACTGGAGTCTGGGAAAGTCCCAGAGGATTGGAAAATCGCTGTTGTAACCCCCCTGTTCAAGGGAACAAGGAAAAAGATGGAAAATTATAGGCCAATTAGCCTAACCTCGGTTGTTGGCAAGATTCTAGAATCCATTGTGAAGGATGAGATTTCTAAATTCTTGGAAGTGCAGGGTCAGATTAGGACAAGTCAACATGGATTTAGTAAGGGGGGGTCGTGCCTGACAAACCTGTTAGAGTTCTTTGAAGAGATAACAAATAGGTTAGACCAAGGAGAGCCAATGGATGTTATCTATCTTGACTTCCAAAAGGCCTTTGATAAGGTGCCTCACGGGAGACTGCTGAGTAAAATAAGGGCCCATGGTATTCGAGGCAAGGTACTAACATGGATTGACGATTGGCTGTCAGGCAGAAGGCAGAGAGTTGGGATAAAAGGTTCTTTTTCGGAATGGCAACCGGTGACAAGTGGTGTCCCGCAGGGATCAGTGTTGGGGCCACAGCTGTTCTCTTTATATATTAACGATCTAGATGACAGGACTGGGGGCATTCTGGCTAAGTTTGCCGATGATACAAAGATAGGTGGAGGGGCAGGTAGTATGGAGGAGGTGGGGAGGCTGCAGAAAGATTTAGACAGTTTAGGAGAGTGGTCCAAGAAATGGCTGATGAAATTCAACGTGGGCAAGTGCGAGGTCTTGCACTTTGGAAAAAAGAATTAGAGGCATGGACTATTTTCTAAATGGTGACAAAATTCATAATGCTGACGTGCAAAGGGACTTGGGAGTCCTAGTCCAGGATTCTCTAAAGGTAAACTTGCAGGTTGAGTCCGTAATTAAGAAAGCAAATGCAATGTTGTCATTCATCTCAAGAGGCTTGGAATATAAAAGCAGGGATGTACTTCTGAAGCTTTATAAAGCATTAGTTAGGCCCCATTTAGAATACTGTGAACAATTTTGGGCCCCACACCTC
The DNA here is from genome assembly GCF_047496885.1 of Scyliorhinus torazame. Lineage (NCBI taxonomy): Eukaryota > Metazoa > Chordata > Chondrichthyes > Carcharhiniformes > Scyliorhinidae > Scyliorhinus > Scyliorhinus torazame. The sequence continues at coordinate 27,741,020 of NC_092716.1, read as the reverse complement.
AGGAAGGACATACTGGCACTGGAGCGGGAGTTTAGGAGGTTGAGGGGAGATCTAATAGAAACTTACAAGATAATGAATGGCTTAGATAGGGTGGGTGTAGGGAAGTTGTTTCCATTAGCAGGGGAGACTAGGACCCGGGGGCACAGCCTTAGAATAAAAGGGAGTCACTTTAGAACAGAGATGAGGAGAAATTTCTTCAGCCAGAGAGTGGTGGGTCTGTGGAATTCATTGCCACAGAGGGCAGTGGAGGCCGGGACGTTGAGTGTCTTTAAGACAGAAGTTGATAAATTCTTGATTTCTCGAGGAATTAAGGGCTATGGAGAGAGAGCGGGTAAATGGAGTTGAAATCAGCCATGATTGAATGGCGGAGTGGACTCGATGGGCTGAATGTCCTTACTTCCGCTCCTATGTCTTATGGTCTTATGGACCTCTGTAAAATCTTCTGGCTCGGTTTAACATCTCATCTCGGAAAAGGCATTGTCAATGGAGTAACACTCCCTCAAGAATGCCAGCCTGCATTACATGCTCTAATATCTGGACTGGGGCTTGAACCAACAACCTTGTGACTCAACAGGTGTGAATACTGCAGTGAAGCACGAATGAAGCGTGTAAGCCCAGCAAAGACAAGTAAATTACTGTAGTGTTATAATTTCTTTTAACAGCGACTCAACTTTTTTTTGTTTCGGAGGTCCCAGTTATTTACTTAAAGAACAAAGCCACAAGATTGCATGGTGTAAAGCAAAATATATGTTTTTAAACTATCCAAGAATCAGACAAAGCAAATACTAAATACTATCTTGGGAAACCACATACTCTCGAAAACCCAGAATCAACCGAAGTTAACATGAATTACCAGGCTAATTGACGCTGAATGGGAGAAATAACTAGGACAAATCTTATGAACAGGCTCAGCCGGCCACTCAGCAAACATGTCATCAATCTCGTTCAAAGCCCTTCAAAACTCGTGTCTTCTTCACAAAGAATTTCAGCTACTCTTTTTCTAAGATTCACCCAGATCCCCTGCCAACATCAGCACACCAAGTTCCATGGACATGGTTTTCACCAAAAATGACAAAACATCTGCAGAACTTCCTCATCTTTGCTTACCACAATCAGGATGGCATAGATCCGCAGTATTGGAAACAGCTGCAGCAACTGCATGCTCGCCTATTCTCAGCTTCTGGATCTAGCTCCTATCTTCAGCGGCACGGTAGCACAGTGGTTAGCACTGTTGCTTCACAGCACGAGGGACACGGGTTTGACTCCCGCTTGGGTCACTGTCTGTGCGGAGTCTGCACGTTCTCCCCCTGTCTGCATGGGTTTCCTCCCACAAGTCCCGAAAGACATGCTTGTTAGGTGAATTGGACATTCTGAATTCTCCCTCAGTGTACCCGAGTGTGGCGATGAGGGGATTTTCACAGTAACTTCATTGCAGTGTAATGTAAGCATACTTGTGACACTAATAAAGATAGTCATTATTATTACTCGTACTGCACTGACTGGGATCACCATCATGAGCTCTGACCGTTGCCTCCTTTAATATGGTTTCAACTAATGTCCCTGAAGTTTCGAATTACAATCAGTTTTAGTTTCCTTAGAAACTGGGAGGGTCAGTTTGCTTTCTTAGTTTGCCTTTTCAATTAGGGTCTGTTTCAATAAAATAGAAGCTCTGAAACCACAAATTCCATCATGGAAGCAAAGTATATCTGCCTAACTGCATCCTAGAATGGGGGAATGTAAGCTTTGAGACGAGCACAGAGGCTGTAAAGAAATACAGACAGATTGGATGATTGGGTTTGTTTATTGTCACGTGTACCGAGGTATAGTGAAAAGTATTATTCTGCGTGCAGCTCAAACAGATCATTCCGTACATGAAAAGAAAATACATAATAGGGCAAACATAAAATACACAACGTAAATACATAGACATAGGCATTGGGTGAAGCATACAGGAGTGTAGTACTACTCAGTAGAGAAGGTGTGTGAAGAGATCAGATCATCCATAAGAGGGTCGGTTAGCAGTCTGGTAACAGCGGGGAAAAAGCTGTCTTTGAATCTGTTCGTGCGTGTTCTCAGGCTTTTGAATCTCTTGCCCGATGGAAGAAGTTGGAAGAGTGAGCAATAGAGTGGGAGGGGCCTTTGATTATACTGCCCGCTTTCCCCAGGCACCGGGCGGTGTAGACAGAGTCAATGGATGAGAGGCAGGTTCATGTGATGGACTGGGCGGTGTTCACCAGTCTCTGTAGTTTATGGTCTTGGGCAGAGCAGTTGCCATATCAGGCTATGATGCAGCCTGATAGGATGCTTTGTGATGCACCTGTAAAAGTTGGTAAGAGAGTCAATGTGGGCATGCCGAATTTCCTTAGTTTCCTGAGGAAGTATAGGCGCTGTTGTGCTTTCTTGGTGGTAGCGGCAACGTGGGTGGACCAGGACAGATTTTTGGTGATGTGCACACCGAGGAATTTGAAGCTGTCAACCACCTTCACCCCATTGATGCTGACAGGGCTGTGTACAATGCTTTGCTTCCTGAAGTCAATGACCAGCTCTTTAGTTTTGCTGACATTGAAGGAGGGATGAAATGGAAATCGCTTATTGTCACAAGTAGGCTTCAATGAAGTTACTGTGAAAAGCCCCTAGTCACCACATTCCGGCACCTGTTCGGGGAGGCTGGTACGGGAATTGAACCGTGCTGCTGGCCTGCTTTAAAAGCCAGCGATTTAGCCCAGTGTGCTAAACCAGCCCGATTGTTGTTGTTACACCACTCCACTAGGTTTTCTAGCTCCCTCCTGTATTCTGACTCATCGTTGTTAGAGATCCGACCCACTATGGTCGTGTCATCAGCAAACCTGTAGATGGACTTGGAACCAAATTTTGCCATGCAGTCGTGTATGTATAGGGAGTATAGTAGGGGGCTAAGTAAGCAGCCTGCGGGCCCCCAGTATTGAGGACTATTGTGGAGGAGGTGTTGTTTATTCTTACTGATTGTGGTCTATGAGTCAGGAAGTTGTGATCTGTGTGTCAGGACGTCGAGGATCCAGTTGCAGAGTGAGGAGCCAAGTCCTAGGTTTTGGAGCTTTGATATGAGCTTGGCTGGGATTATAGTGTTGATGGCGGAGCTGTAGTCAATAAATAGGGGTCTGATGAAGAAGTCCTTGTTGTTGAGATGCTCCAGGGTGAGTGTATGGCCAGGGAGATGACATCTACTGTGGACCGGTTGTGGTGGTATGCAAATTGCAGTGGATCAAAGCATTCTGGGAGTATGGAGCTGATGTGCCTCATGGCCAACCTCTCGAAGCACTTCATTATGATCGATGTCAAGGCCACCGGATGATAGTCGTTGAGGCACGTTGCCTGGTATGATGGTGGTGTTCTTGAAGCAGGTGGGGACCTCGGGACGTAGAAGGGAGAGGTTGAAGATGTCCGTAAACACATCCGCCAGCTAGTCCGCGCAAGATGGGAGTGCACGACCAGGGACCCCGCTCGGGCCTGTTGCCTTCTGAGGGTTCACTTTCAAGAAAGCCGATCTGACTTTGGAAGCTGTGATGATGGGTGTGGGTGTGTCCAGGGCTGCTGGGGCAGATTAGACAACAAGGTGACAAATAGAGTAACATTGTGGGAAAGTGAGAGTTTATTCATTTTGGTAGTAAATGGCACGTTGGCCATTATTGCAAGGAGATTGGAGTACCATAAATAGGTTTTGCTACAAGGGAACGGGGCTTTGGTGAGACCACACTTGGAATACTGTGCACAGTTTTGGTCTCCATATTTAAAAGGAGGATATACTTGCATTAGTGGCAGTACAGCGAAGGTTCACAAGATTAGTTCCTGGGATGAGATGGTCGTCATATGATGAAAGGCTGAGTCAATTGGGTCGACATTCTTTGGATCTTGAGTGCTAATCTATTCAAACATGCACAATTCTGTGGACAGGGTAGACGGTTGCTTTTCCTGGTTGGGAAATCGAGAACACAGGGACACAGTTTCAGGATAAGTTGCCAATCATTTTTGGACTGAGGCGAGGAGAACTTTGTTCATAAAGAGTGGTGAATCTTTGGAATTCCTTACCCCATCACTGAGTGTACTTAAGACTGAGATGGACAGATATTTGGTCTCTCAGCTAACCAAGCGACATGGGGGGCAGGTGGGAAAGTGCCTGGCACTTGTGTGGCATGAATGTTACTTGCCACTTTTCACCCAAGGCTGGATATTGTTCAGGTCATGCTGTATTTGGACATGGACTGTTTCAGTAACTGAGTCGTCGCGAATGGTGCTGAACTTTGTGTAGTCAGCGAACAGTCACAATTTTGACCTTATAATGGAAGGAAGGTCATTGATGAAGCAGCTGGAGATGGTTTGGCCTAGGACACTACCCTGAGGAACTCCTGCATAATTGACGCCCTTGAACTGAGATGATTGATCTCCGACCACCACAACCATATTTCTTTGTGCTCTTTGTACGGCCAGCAGAGGGTTTCCCCCCTGATTCACATTGATTCCAGTTATGCTAGGGCTCCTTGATGCCACACCCGGTCAAATGCAGCTTCGATGTCAAGGACAGTCACTCTCATTTCAGCTCTGTCATTCAGCTCTTTTGTCCATGTTTGAACCAAGGCTGCAATGAGGTTGGAAGCTGAATGATCCTGGCAGAACTCAAACTGAGCATTAGTGAGCAGGTTACTTCGGAGTAAGTGCCGCTTGATAGCACTGTTGATGACCTGTTCTATCACTTTACTGATGATCGAGAGTAGTTTGAACGAATGGTAATTCACCAGGCTGAATTTGCCCTGCCTTTTGTGTATAGGACATACCTGGACAATTTTCTTCATGGCTGGGCATGTGCCAGTGTTGTAGCTGTACTGGAACAGCTTGATCTGACATTGATGTTATAGGGAAGTATATGAAAAGTAAAAATAAAAAGCATTCTGGGGTATTTCCACTATCCTGTGCTACCAGTCCAAAATCCTTGTTCATAAAACGCACAGAACAATACTGCCCTTGAAACTTTCCAACCAATGAGCACAGCTTCCCACTTAGCACAGAATCAGCTTAACTATACTCACTGGGTATGCTGACCAGTAATAATCACGTTAGAGCCTTGAGCAAGAAGTGGGCTTGGACTTATAAGAGCCGTTTCCCACCAAAGGCTACATTTTGAAGAGATAAGGTTAAGAACACCACTCTCTTTACTTTATTAAGTCACAGCACTTGTTCCTTTGAACTAGCAAGTGGAGGTGTATATTCAGACTGGCTGCGATATTTCAAAACGATTATTGACGCATTTGGTGCACTGTACATTTGCCGTGCCTATCAAAGAACAATATAAAAGTAAAAGTTCGTCCTCAACTAACACCTCGAAGAAAAAACAAATTTTATTGTAATCTGTGGGATTTTGCTGTACTCAAAATGGCTAATTAATCTGCCTACATTATCAAACATGCACTTGGAAATGGTATTGAGTATTACAGTCTGGCAGATTGCAGACATAGCATCTTGTTGGTAAATATCAAAATTAATATTGTCCAAACTTATCAGGCCTTTCAATCAGCCTCGAGTACTTTTTAAAGTCAGATTTGTGTAGGGTTAGGTGGTGTTAGGGAGATAGGGCGGGGGATTGGGCCAAGGCAAGGTCAGAAAGTCAGTGCAGACTCAATGGGCCAAATGACCCCCTTCTGCACTGTAGGAATTCTTTCATTTCGCATTATATTGCCGTTACAACAAATTCATCACCCACCCTTGCAGGAAGGGCTGTGCGGATTGGGTGGGTGGGTGGGCAGGCGGATTGGGGGGTCGGCAGGTGGGGAAGGGCTGTGTGGGCGAGCAGGTAGAGGGCTCTGCGGATTGGGTGGGTGGGCAGGCGGATTGGGCAGGTGGGGAAGGGCTGTGTGGGCAGGAGGATTGGGGGGGGTGGGCAGGTGGGGAAGGGCTGTGTGGGCGAGCAGGTAGAGGGCTCTGCGGATTGGGTGGGTGGGCAGGCGGATTGGGCAGGTGGGGAAGGGCTGTGTGGGCAGGAGGATTGGGGGGGGTGGGCAGGAGGATTGGGGGGGGGTGGGCAGGAGGATTGGGGGGGGTGGGCAGGAGGATTGGGGGGTGGGCAGGAGGATTGGGGGGGTGGGCAGGAGGATTGGGGGGGTGGGCAGGAGGATTGGGGGGGTGGGCAGGAGGATTGGGGGGGGTGGGCAGGAGGATTGGGGGGGTGGGCAGGAGGATTGGGGGGGGTGGGCAGGAGGATTGGGGGGGTGGGCAGGAGGATTGGGGGGGTGGGCAGGAGGATTGGGGGGGTGGGCAGGAGGATTGGGGGGGTGGGCAGGAGGATTGGGGGGGTGGGCAGGAGGATTGGGGGGGTGGGCAGGAGGATTGGGGGGTGGGCAGGAGGATTGGGGGGTGGGCAGGAGGATTGGGGGGTGGGCAGGAGGATTGGGGGGGTGGGCAGGAGGATTGGGGGGTGGGCAGGAGGATGGGGGGGTGGGCAGGAGGATGGGGGGTGGGCAGGAGGATGGGGGGGTGGGCAGGAGGATGGGGGGGGTGGGCAGGAGGATGGGGGGGTGGGCAGGAGGATGGGGGGGTGGGCAGGAGGATGGGGGGGTGGGCAGGAGGATTGGGGGGGTGGGCAGGAGGATTGGGGGGGTGGGCAGGAGGATTGGGGGGGTGGGCAGGAGGATTGGGGGGGTGGGCAGGAGGATTGGGGGGTGGGCAGGAGGATTGGGGGGGTGGGCAGGAGGATTGGGGGGGTGGGCAGGAGGATTGGGGGGGTGGGCAGGAGGATTGGGGGGGTGGGCAGGAGGATTGGGGGGGTGGGCAGGAGGATTGGGGGGGGTGGGCAGGAGGATTGGGGGGGTGGGCAGGAGGATTGGGGGGGTGGGCAGGAGGATTGGGGGGGTGGGCAGGAGGATTGGGGGGGTGGGCAGGAGGATTGGGGGGGGCAGGAGATTGGGGGGGTGGGCAGGAGGATTGGGGGGGTGGGCAGGAGGATTGGGGGGTGGGCAGGAGGATTGGGGGGTGGGCAGGAGGATTGGGGGGGTGGGCAGGAGGATTGGGGGGGTGGGCAGGAGGATTGGGGGGGTGGGCAGGAGGATTGGGGGGGTGGGCAGGAGGATTGGGGGGGTGGGCAGGAGGATTGGGGGGGTGGGCAGGAGGATTGGGGGGGTGGGCAGGAGGATTGGGGGGTGGGCAGGAGGATTGGGGGGGTGGGCAGGAGGATTGGGGGGGTGGGCAGGAGGATTGGGGGGGTGGGCAGGAGGATTGGGGGGGTGGGCAGGAGGATTGGGGGGGTGGGCAGGAGGATTGGGGGGTGGGCAGGAGGATTGGGGGGTGGGCAGGAGGATTGGGGGGTGGGCAGGAGGATTGGGGGGTGGGCAGGAGGATTGGGGGGTGGGCAGGAGGATTGGGGGGTGGGCAGGAGGATTGGGGGGGTGGGCAGGAGGATTGGGGGGGTGGGCAGGAGGATTGGGGGGTGGGCAGGAGGATTGGGGGGGTGGGCAGGAGGATTGGGGGGGTGGGCAGGAGGATTGGGGGGGGTGGGCAGGAGGATTGGGGGGGTGGGCAGGAGGATTGGGGGGGTGGGCAGGAGGAATGGGGGGGGTGGGCAGGAGGATTGGGGGGGGGTGGGCAGGAGGATTGGGGGGGTGGGCAGGAGGATTGGGGGGGTGGGCAGGAGGATTGGGGGGGTGGGCAGGAGGATTGGGGGGGTGGGCAGGAGGATTGGGGGGGTGGGCAGGAGGATTGGGGGGGTGGGCAGGAGGATTGGGGGGGGTGGGCAGGAGGATTGGGGGGGTGGGCAGGAGGATTGGGGGGGTGGGCAGGAGGATTGGGGGGGTGGGCAGGAGGATTGGGGGGGTGGGCAGGAGGATTGGGGGGGTGGGCAGGAGGATTGGGGGGGTGGGCAGGAGGATTGGGGGGGTGGGCAGGAGGATTGGGGGGGTGGGCAGGAGGATTGGGGGGGTGGGCAGGAGGATTGGGGGGGTGGGCAGGAGGATTGGGGGGGTGGGCAGGAGGATTGGGGGGGTGGGCAGGAGGATTGGGGGGGTGGGCAGGAGGATTGGGGGGTGGGCAGGAGGATTGGGGGGGTGGGCAGGAGGATTGGGGGGGTGGGCAGGAGGATTGGGGGGTGGGCAGGAGGATTGGGGGGGTGGGCAGGAGGATTGGGGGGGTGGGCAGGAGGATTGGGGGGGTGGGCAGGAGGATTGGGGGGGTGGGCAGGAGGATTGGGGGGGTGGGCAGGAGGATTGGGGGGGTGGGCAGGAGGATTGGGGGGGTGGGCAGGAGGATTGGGGGGGTGGGCAGGAGGATTGGGGGGTGGGCAGGAGGATTGGGGGGGTGGGCAGGAGGATTGGGGGGGTGGGCAGGAGGATTGGGGGGGTGGGCAGGAGGATTGGGGGGGTGGGCAGGAGGATTGGGGGGGTGGGCAGGAGGATTGGGGGGGTGGGCAGGAGGATTGGGGGGGTGGGCAGGAGGATTGGGGGGGTGGGCAGGAGGATTGGGGGGGTGGGCAGGAGGATTGGGGGGGTGGGCAGGAGGATTGGGGGGGTGGGCAGGAGGATTGGGGGGGTGGGCAGGAGGATTGGGGGGGTGGGCAGGAGGATTGGGGGGTGGCAGGAGGATTGGGGGGGTGGGCAGGAGGATTGGGGGGGTGGGCAGGAGGATTGGGGGGTGGGCAGGAGGATTGGGGGGGTGGGCAGGAGGATTGGGGGGGTGGGCAGGAGGATTGGGGGGGGTGGGCAGGAGGATTGGGGGGGTGGGCAGGAGGATTGGGGGGGTGGGCAGGAGGATTGGGGGGGTGGGCAGGAGGATTGGGGGGGTGGGCAGGAGGATTGGGGGGGTGGGCAGGAGGATTGGGGGGGTGGGCAGGAGGATTGGGGGGGTGGGCAGGAGGATTGGGGGGGTGGGCAGGAGGATTGGGGGGGTGGGCAGGAGGATTGGGGGGGTGGGCAGGAGGATTGGGGGGGTGGGCAGGAGGATTGGGGGGGTGGGCAGGAGGATTGGGGGGGTGGGCAGGAGGATTGGGGGGGTGGGCAGGAGGATTGGGGGGGGTGGGCAGGAGGATTGGGGGGGTGGGCAGGAGGATTGGGGGGGTGGGCAGGAGGATTGGGGGGGTGGGCAGGAGGATTGGGGGGGTGGGCAGGAGGATTGGGGGGGGTGGGCAGGAGGATTGGGGGGGTGGGCAGGAGGATTGGGGGGGTGGGCAGGAGGATTGGGGGGGTGGGCAGGAGGATTGGGGGGGTGGGCAGGAGGATTGGGGGGGGTGGGCAGGAGGATTGGGGGGGTGGGCAGGAGGATTGGGGGGGTGGGCAGGAGGATTGGGGGGGTGGGCAGGAGGATGGGGGGGGTGGGCAGGAGGATGGGGGGGTGGGCAGGAGGATGGGGGGGTGGGCAGGAGGATGGGGGGGTGGGCAGGAGGATGGGGGGGTGGGCAGGAGGATTGGGGGGGTGGGCAGGAGGATTGGGGGGGTGGGCAGGAGGATGGGGGGGGTGGGCAGGAGGATGGGGGGGGTGGGCAGGAGGATGGGGGGGTGGGCAGGAGGATTGGGGGGGTGGGCAGGAGGATTGGGGGGGTGGGCAGGAGGATTGGGGGGGTGGGCAGGAGGATTGGGGGGGTGGGCAGGAGGATTGGGGGGGTGGGCAGGAGGATTGGGGGGGTGGGCAGGAGGATTGGGGGGGTGGGCAGGAGGATTGGGGGGGTGGGCAGGAGGATTGGGGGGGTGGGCAGGAGGATTGGGGGGGTGGGCAGGAGGATTGGGGGGGTGGGCAGGAGGATTGGGGGGGTGGGCAGGAGGATTGGGGGGGTGGGCAGGAGGATTGGGGGGGTGGGCAGGAGGATTGGGGGGGTGGGCAGGAGGATTGGGGGGGTGGGCAGGAGGATTGGGGGGGTGGGCAGGAGGATTGGGGGGGTGGGCAGGAGGATTGGGGGGGTGGGCAGGAGGATTGGGGGGGTGGGCAGGAGGATTGGGGGGGTGGGCAGGAGGATTGGGGGGGTGGGCAGGAGGATTGGGGGGTGGGCAGGAGGATTGGGGGGGTGGCAGGAGGATTGGGGGGGTGGGCAGGAGGATTGGGGGGGTGGGCAGGAGGATTGGGGGGGTGGGCAGGAGGATTGGGGGGGTGGGCAGGAGGATTGGGGGGGTGGGCAGGAGGATTGGGGGGGTGGGCAGGAGGATTGGGGGGGTGGGCAGGAGGATTGGGGGGTGGGCAGGAGGATTGGGGGGGTGGGCAGGAGGATTGGGGGGGTGGGCAGGAGGATTGGGGGGGTGGGCAGGAGGATTGGGGGGGTGGGCAGGAGGATTGGGGGGGTGGGCAGGAGGATTGGGGGGGTGGGCAGGAGGATTGGGGGGGTGGGCAGGAGGATTGGGGGGGTGGGCAGGAGGATTGGGGGGGTGGGCAGGAGGATTGGGGGGGTGGGCAGGAGGATTGGGGGGGTGGGCAGGAGGATTGGGGGGGTGGGCAGGAGGATTGGGGGGGTGGGCAGGAGGATTGGGGGGGTGGGCAGGAGGATTGGGGGGGTGGGCAGGAGGATTGGGGGGGTGGGCAGGAGGATTGGGGGGGTGGGCAGGAGGATTGGGGGGGTGGGCAGGAGGATTGGGGGGGTGGGCAGGAGGATTGGGGGGGTGGGCAGGAGGATTGGGGGGTGGGCAGGAGGATTGGGGGGGTGGGCAGGAGGATTGGGGGGGTGGGCAGGAGGATTGGGGGGGTGGGCAGGAGGATTGGGGGGGTGGGCAGGAGGATTGGGGGGGTGGGCAGGAGGATTGGGGGGGTGGGCAGGAGGATTGGGGGGGTGGGCAGGAGGATTGGGGGGTGGGCAGGAGGATTGGGGGGGTGGGCAGGAGGATTGGTGGGGTGGGCAGGAGGATTGGTGGGGTGGGCAGGAGGATTGGTGGGGTGGGCAGGAGGATTGGTGGGGTGGGCAGGAGGATTGGTGGGGTGGGCAGGAGGATTGGTGGGGTGGGCAGGAGGATTGGTGGGGTGGGCAGGAGGATTGGTGGGGTGGGCAGGAGGATTGGTGGGGTGGGCAGGAGGATTGGTGGGGTGGGCAGGAGGATTGGTGGGGTGGGCAGGAGGATTGGTGGGGTGGGCAGGAGGATTGGTGGGGTGGGCAGGAGGATTGGGGGGGTGGGCAGGAGGATTGGTGGGGTGGGCAGGAGGATTGGGGGGGTGGGCAGGAGGATTGGGGGGGTGGGCAGGAGGATTGGGGGGGTGGGCAGGAGGATTGGGGGGGTGGGCAGGAGGATTGGGGGGTGGGCAGGAGGATTGGGGGGGTGGGCAGGAGGATTGGGGGGGTGGGCAGGAGGATTGGGGGGGTGGGCAGGAGGATTGGGGGGGTGGGCAGGAGGATTGGGGGGGTGGGCAGGAGGATTGGGGGGGTGGGCAGGAGGATTGGGGGGCTGGGCAGGAGGATTGGGGGGCTGGGCAGGAGGATTGGGGGGCTGGGCAGGAGGATTGGGGGGCTGGGCAGGAGGATTGGGGGGGTGGGCAGGAGGATTGGGGGGGTGGGCAGGAGGATTGGGGGGGGTGGGCAGGAGGATTGGGGGGGTGGGCAGGAGGATTGGGGGGGTGGGCAGGAGGATTGGGGGGGTGGGCAGGAGGATTGGGGGGTGGGCAGGAGGATTGGGGGGGTGGGCAGGAGGATTGGGGGGGGTGGGCAGGAGGATTGGGGGGGTGGGCAGGAGGATTGGGGGGGTGGGCAGG